>NC_135485.1:143502354-143853604 GCF_052094955.1 Ictidomys tridecemlineatus | reverse complement strand
ATTCATGGAACAAAGTATTCATTCGTGTCTACAGTAGATAAACAACTGCTATAATTCAATAATAAAAACACAACCAATTTCAGTGGCTCAGGAGACTGAAGCAGAAGGATCACAAGTTCAAAGCCATCCTCAGTAAGAGGCCCTATGCAACTTAGCAAGACCCTGGATATGTGACTTAGTGGTTAAGCACCCCTGGGTTCAAACCCTGGTACCCAATCAACAGCATCACCATCATCATCATCATTATCACCACCACCACCATCATCATCATCATCATCATCATCATCAAAAACCTGAAAAAGGATTCAGAAAATAAGAGAGATAAATGCCAAGCAGGCACATGAACAAGAGCTCAGCGTCATTGATCAGTTAATAGGGGCCGCTAAACTCTTTTAAGCATTCACTTTATATCATTATAATTTTTAATAATACATGTGTATTTTTTGATAGATCAGTAAAGGGGCTGTGTAGAAGATGAGTTAGAAACAGCAATACTGGAGATACGAAGCCCAGTTAAAACGATGGAAATGTCCATTTTATTTCAAAAAATTAATAAAATGGGTGATTTTGCTGGAAGAATTACAAATCTGTAGATATGATCAGGTCACATATGACATGTGACAGGTGAGATCTGTCCTGAGATAAGTATTAATAATTAATAATATTTAAAATTCAGTCTTCAGAGTATCCTTCTAATGAGACTAATATTTCTGACCTAAGAGAGTATTAATATTTTCATGTAATCAGGACATTCAGCCTTCTACACATTTCATATTTCTCCCCAAAATTTTATTTTCCAATCCTTTTGGATGTATAAACCATCTTTAAAATACAAGCATATAACTCATGAGGCTTTGTCTCCAATCCATAATTTTGGCAACACTAATGATAAAGAGTGGTTCAAAGAAAAAAAGAAACATTACAATATTTTGTTTCAATACTTTTTCAAATTATATTAGTGATCTGTTGAATATATTTAACAATGTGCATACTGATACCCAAACATACAGGTGAATTGAAAGATCTTGCCTTATTTTACAAATGATCTTTGCTTTTTACTCATGGGGACATTTGATTTGATTTCAGATAAAAATGATCAATGTCAAGTTAATGGGTGATCAATTCTCACATTGATGTTATTCTCATGACCATCTGGGACCATGGGAAAGCCTCTCCACACCCTCTGACTCCCCGCCACACTGACACACACGCTTCCTGCATTATTCTGGTTTATTTTTGCTTTGCTAAGGATCTTTATCTGAAATATTTTTTGCTTACAAGTAATTTTTGTCTCTGCTCCCTGTAGTGTAAATTTTACAATGGCAGGGTTTTCATGAATTGTGGGGAGTCTCTGGTGCTGACAGTATTTCCAGGCGCATGCTCTACACTCTGTCGGTGTTCGAATAGACCAAGAGCTGTGTGCATACACTTCCTAAAGCTATCTAAGGTACCAACTATGTCGTGCACTTATTCAATTACTTTTCTTTATATTTGTCTTCTATTTTTTAAATGGAAAAAGAAGAAATTACGTTGCTCATTTTTCTTCCCTTTTTTTCCAACTAGGGTTGAGAAGACAAGGGTAGAAAGAAATTAGAATTGTGGGATTGTAAAAAATAATTGTGCAATTTGGTCTGTTTAGATAATCATAAGCACACTGATTTTTGTCACATTGGGAATAATTCTAGTCTTGAGAAATGGTTTGGAAAACTCTCAACCTTCAGTTTTAGCAACTTCACATGTAAGCAGATAAGTATGTTCAAGAAATTTCATTGAAACATGATGATAACCATTTAGTAAAGAAAAAAATAGTAATCTGTTGCCAACAGTCTCAGCTTTTATACACTGATGAGTTGAGTAAGAACTCCTAAATCTGGTTGAATCAGCTTAGATTAATGATCATTGGGTTTCATCAGCCAGGGATTCTGTCCTCTCTCATTCTGAGCAAACCAGGAAAAAAAAAAAAAAGTGAAGCCATAACAGTTACCGTTGAAGCTTGTTGGAAATGATTCTCGTTTGGGCAGATCTGGAGAAAGAGCACACGTGACCTTCTCATTTCTGAAAGACAAAGAGACGTGCACGAAGCAGACCTGGATTGATTTGTGGAAACCCTGAGCACTTCCTCACCAGGTTCTTACCTCCCTCCTTCACCTGCTTCTCCACGATGATAATAAAGCTTCGGTTTGAATTGCTAAGGACCCTGGTTAGATTAAGCCTTACAACAACAACAATTCAGGAAGGTTTTCTAATTCTAAAGAAAGGCCATTCATTTTCTATTTTACCATCTTCATCGTCATTACCCAGCAAGAGTGACAGAACGAGAAGGAGGTGTTTACCAGATTTTTTTGCAAGAAATAGAGGTGCCTCTAATTGCTTTACACCTGCCCAGTCCACCCCAAAGATGACTCCTAGGTGTTCAATCAGACTGTTGGGTACCTTGCCAGTCATTTGGTTAGGCTCTGATACAGTTCTGACCACTAAAAACTGAGAATTAAGCTGTAAACTTTGTTAAAAATATGTGCAAGGATGCTTTTGTAGTGAAAAGTGCTGCTTGTTAGGCTATAGTCATTTAACAAAGGACAGATGAGGAGATGCAGAAAGAACTTTCGTACGCACATTATCAACTCCACAAACTCCCAACCTCCCTTCCTTCCATCTTTTCTTTTTTCCTTCCTTATTTTCACTTCCCTCCCTCCCTCCCTTTTCCCCCCTTTCCTCCTTTTCTTTCTCTTTTCCTGGTAATAACCTCAACATGTTAACTCTGTTTGGATTGAAGATTTTCATTAAATCAGTTGTAGCCTCTTAAGAGACACAGAAGCCAAGTGGAGTCAGAAGCCACCTGGGAACACATGAATCAGAGAAGGGGAAGTGACAAGACTCACATGTTCAGATTGGAGAGATTTTTATTGGCATCATGAGCACCTCCTTCCTTTGGAGGATTAGTTGGAAGAAGACAGCATTTGAACCTGGAAGTCATGGCCACCTTCTCCTTCCTAGTAGTTCTCAGGAATGGTTGTGCACCACAGTCCCCTCAGGAGTTCATTGGGGGTGAGACTTTGGGCTTTCTTCTTGTAGGGCACCTCCTCATTATTTCCTAATCTTAGCACCACCTTTATTTGGCTACGGGTGGAGGGAAGCAAAATCTCTTTTCTCGGGAGTTTTACTCTTCTCAAATTTCTCAGTGAATTTTTTCTCAGCAGATCTCTTGTTCTGTTGCTGAAATGCTGGATGGGTATGTTCGTCAGCTTTGCATTGCTGTGACCAAAATACTGCCTGCAACAACTCAGAGGAGGAAAAGCTTATTTTGGTTCATGGTTTCCGAGGGTCATGATTGGTAAGTCCATCTCTCTGGGCCTGAGGCGAGGAAACCATCACGGTGAAATGCCGCGGTGCAGGGCCTACTCAGCTCATCGCAGCTGGGCATCAGAGAGACTGAAGGAGCCAGGCACCTCCCAGAGACCTGCTTCCTCCAGCCATGCTCACCTGCCCACAGTTACCACCCAGGTGTCTATTCAGATGATCACTCTCACAACCTAATCACCTCACCTCTGAACATGGCCGCATCACATATGCTTCCCACATGGGCTTTTAGGGAGATACTCAATATCCAAACCACAAACATGGGACTCTGCGCAGGGCTCGGGGGAGGGTTGAGGAGGAGGACTGTGCTTTGTGTTGTCTTCCTTAATCTATTCTAGGTTCCTCAATTCCTTGAGACTGAGTGGAGCCAGAAGCGCCATTTGGACAGGGCCCTCCTACCCATGCTAGTCTCTGCAAATGCCGACCTCAGGATTCTCTATTTTCCCTCTGACATTACATATGAATTTTAGGTGACTCTAAGTCATATCAGACTCAAGAAGAATTCAGGACCCTGGGCCACCGTGGATCCATTGATGACCTTTGGCCTGGTGTCAGGTGAGGCCTGGGCCACGCTCCCTCCTCCCATGCTCTGACCAGGAGCTGACTCCAGTCCTCAGCACCATGGGCAGCTGGGTGGTGCCAGGCATCAAATTCCCAGACCCAGGGAGTGACTGTCTCCCTGGTGTCTTGTAAATTCCCAGACCTGGACACCCAGGGAGACAGTCACTCCAGCCTCTCCTAGCTCTTGTGACAGGCAGTCCCTTCTCTCCTGAACTCTTTTAAGACTGCTGCTTTACCAACAGGCACATCTGAGTTCCGTCCCCCCGTGTTTCCATTGGAGGTGGACATACCCTCACATTAGGTGGACTTCGTCCCCTAGGCCTTGTAGAGAAGGAACACGAAAAGAAAGCACATTTCAAGAATGTAATGATGACTGTTTCCAGAGAAGTCGGAGTTGGAAGATTCGCTTTTCTGCATTTGTCCTATCAGGTCCTGATAACCAGAAGGCAAATCAGGACTCCTGCCTTCCTGCACACTCTGGTTCACACCTGCATTTGTGGGGATCATCCACAATGACAGCTGCTGGGAGCACTGGACGCTGCCGTTCACTGTGACAAGGCAGTGTCACGAGACAAATATTTAAGGACATCTTCACCCATGGTATCAAATCACCATGGATGAATCAAAATCCTTCACATGGGCCCATTCATTTTGGGGTATATTTTCAATATAAATTTTTTATATTATATAAGAAGGACTTTATAAAGAAGTTTACTTTATATAGGGCTACAAATTCTAGGTTCAGACCTCCTGGGCACCTTTGGGAAACTCTCGTTTAGAGTTTCTCCTTACTTATTATGTATTATCTTCAGTGTTGAGCCTTTACACAAATTGGATGCAATGAAAATAATCTTATTCCACATCCATATGTATTTATGAGTATATACACACAGACATGCACGCGTGTGCGCGTGCGCGCGCACACACATACACACACACACACACACACACACACACACACATACACCTTACCTCAATGCTCACTATTTGAAATCTTTCAATTCAAGGAACCAAAATATTTGAATATCTAAGAAAAATATATATATATATCACATTTATACATCAACCAATATGTATTGCATATTTACTACATAGAGTGGATTATTCTCTTTCAACTATCAACAAACTTGTTTTTCACAATATTCATATTATTGTTGTAATTATTATGCAGATTTTGTATACAAGAAAACTAACAGAGAGATGCTCTGTCATAGAGCTTATACTGGTCAAATGGGGTTTAAAATTGTAAGGTCAAATTGTCAAATCATTTATTTTGACTGTTTCTCAAATATTTTCTAATTTTATATTCATGTAGTTTTTATCGAATATGTTTTTAAGGAATGAATTATTATATAATAAAGTGTTTCAAAGAGAAAGTCTGTTGCTATCCATGCTTAAATGTAAAGGATTGTGATTGTGTAGCATTTTTTAAAGCACTGTATAAAAATTAATCCAGAAGAGACTATAGTCACACAAAGAATTCAGCAATGCAAAATTTCCATTGGGTAAGTTTGGGTCAATGTACAAAATGTGAGATGACATCATAAGAAAGACACCTAGAAGTTTTGATTAGAGATTAGCTGGAGTCAGGCACACCGATTGGTAAATCAACACAAATAATTTTCCTCCTTGATGTGTGACACAGAAAGGTCCCAGCTGACCACCCACAATTTGCTGAATGCAGCAGCTGCCTGCAAACTTTCCCTCGGGTCTGTGACTCCTCTTCATTTGGGAAATCCCTAACCTTTTTATACTCTACAAAGATAATCATTTTCATTTGATAGAACACTCAAAAACAGTAGAAAAGTCATCATAGTCCACTGGTTTTATAGGGCGTTTGAGTCCTACTCTAACAGTAGAAAAATCCTGTCCTTTTATTGAAACCATGTTTCCATTCGGTTGCTGCCGGGGTTCAGATTTCAGGCAGGACCAGGTTCAGGCTGTCTCAGGAGGTGTCTGACTCCTACCACACAGGCCATGCTCAGCTCCAGACACCAGCCTCCATGACAGAGTCACGTTTTCATCTGATCATGCAATAAATAATCACATAAAATCCTTCACAAATGGCCAGAATTAGAATAATATTACCCTCCCGGCACTCTTAACATACAGAAGCGTGTGTTATGATCATATTTAGGGAGAGGACGTACTGCATATTTCTGTTGCTTCTTATTAAAATATTTGGGATAAATTTTAGATGGTGTGTATGTTTTTGATGATGTGATATATATTTAGTTGGTTTGGCCTCACATTTCCTTTTTGTTTCTCAGACAACATTAGAAAAAACATCTATTGTTCTTAAGATGAATTCTTGAGTTTAGAAATTCTAGAATTCAGCCAAAATAAAAAATTTAACTTTTCTGATTCCAAATCTCCACAAGCTTCAAGAATTAGAATTATCAAGGCATCCTAATTTTTCTCCATTATTCCATGGAAACAACATTATTTAATGTAACCAATGAAATCCCCCAAAATAGACTTGAAAACTGTTTTAATTTAGTCTCTTGGTACCGTGAACCAGGGTGACCCAGCCTTCCCTGGCTGCCCTCTGCAGCAGGTTTGTTGGTTTTTACTTGGGCAATCTGGTACAGCAACCTTTTGACTTTCCTTCTGCCTTTCCTACTGTTTCCATTCCCCTGTGTGGTCGCCTTCGGAGATTCTGAGATCTTCTTTCTTAGTGAATAGCATCAGTGGTTCCTGCAAGAACAAAGCAAAGACATCATTCTTGACATCACTGAAGGTCCACTCCATCGTTCTAACTGTCAAAAGCCCCATTGCATTTACTGTGGAACATCTCTTCTCCTCTCATGCATCCTTCAAAGACCCAGCTACAACCCTCTCTCTCCTCCATGCTCTTACCTTCAGCTGATCCACCTGAATCAACTCTCTTGGTAGATTGTGAGTATATTCTCTGCATTTCTGCCAGAACCACACTGTCAAACTAAATCTCATTGCCCTCCTTTGCCTGTAATCTTTCACTAGTTTGTTGTTGTTGAGTCTTTCTGGTCAGGTTGGGATTGCTTGGCACGTCCTCAGAGGCCTGTCCCTACCTCGATGGAACCTCCCCTCCTGCATTTCCTCTAATCCTTTCCTCCTCTTCTTTCATGCCTATCTCAGTCATCATAGCCATGATGTTTCCTCTCACCAGAGACATGTTGAGAGTGCTATTCCTTCTCCTTTATCAAAATTGTAAATGATTTACATATATACATCATTGGCTAAATCAACGGCAATTTTTTATCTCCTATAATGACTCAAAAGACATTGGGAAAGGTAATGCATCAAGCCTTCTCTCTTTTCTCTACCTTTAATACCTAATATGCCTTCTCTTAGGTAATCATCTCTTAAGATTCATAGGGATGCATCAGTGTAGGGCGTCATGTTCTTCACACAACATCTTAAGACAGAGTGGGTTTCCTCTTTTGTGGCACATTTTAAGATTTGTAAATCCCCAAAATACCACAGATGATCCATCTTGTTGTGCATAACAGGCCAAAACATATGTTACATGCCTGCCAGTGAACTATACACAGCTTTCAGGAGCCCAATGTCATACAACGCACTCCTAACATGGTGCACCACGTCCCTACTGTCAGAACAAGGTGGCAGTTATTATTGGCATGCTGTGCCAATAATAACTGCCACCTTGTTCTCCATGTTCCAGCTCACTCACAGGGGGGAGCGGCACAGCCAGGAGAAGAAGCAGAGAAGACCAAGGCTACTACCCCACTCTTGCCCCAAACACTGGACCAGAGATTTTGGCCGAGCGCAGAGAATCAATTCATAAAGAAAGCAAGCACAAAGCCTTCTCTAGGGAACTTATTACATTGGAAAAAGAGAATGGGAAGTTCAACACGATGGGTGTTCTCAAAAACAATAGCTCCTCTTAATTAAGAACAAGCTGAATTAAGTGTGCCATTGTCCCAACCTTTAGCTCAGGAGCAGTGATTCAGAGATGGGCTGTAGATCACCACATTCCAACATTCTCTCCAAAAGAAATGACTTTCCTTACAACAGTGTGGGGAAGTTGAAACCCTAATGGTGCTCTCCAAAGTAATAGGAAGTATGGGAGCCATGCAGAGGAAGATGGAAGCGCCCTGAGGTAATAACCTAACCATAAGGAGGTTCTTACCAAAGAGAACCAAGAACAGCTGAGCAGAACCCTCTGGAGTCAGAATAAACTTCAAAGACTGACCTCAAAAACTACCTGTGACCAGCCACCCAGATTAAATCAGATCAGACTGGAGAAGAACTGATGCTCCATTCAGTACATTGTCAAAAGGAGCAGAACAACCAACTGGAAATTAGTGCAGCTGGTGGGGTATCAGATGGAAAAGAGATTCACCAAGAGACCAGAGAAGGAAGCAGTAAAACCATCTCTGCTAAAACCACCGGTGTCCCTGGGTGAGTGTGCAGTGCGTGGGGCTGCACACTCCCAAGTTGCAACACCGAAGGATTCATCAGCTGGCTTTGCAGATAGCAGCAACCCAATTCAAAAGGCATGTGAAGATTCAAGGGACCTGGTATAGCCCAAAGGACTTTGACAAAAGGAAAGCAAACTTTGCATACTTATGTTTCTCAATTTCAAAATTTGCTACAATGCTATAATGATCAAAATTTTGTGATGCTACCATAAGGATAGTTGTATAGAACAAGAAAATAAAATTGGTAGTTCAAAAATAAACTCTCACTGGCAACTGATGTTCAATAAGGATTCTAATAAGAATCAATTCACGAGGAGAGAATTCTTTTCAAATAAATAATGTGGGAACAACTGTATATCCATATGTAAAGGAATGAATTTGGACTCCAATCTCATACCATAAACAAAGATTAATTCAAAATCCATCAAAGACCCAAACATAAGAACTAAAGCTATAAAACTCTCAGAAGAAAACAGACATGTGTCTGCTAACTTTCAATTAGCCAATGGTTTTTTAAATATGACACCAAAATTACGAGTAACCAAAGGAAAAAAATGGTTAAACTGGATGCTATCCAAATTAAAATCCTTTGATCTTCAAAAACCCCATTATGAAAGTGGAAAGATAACTCATGGAATTAGAGAAAAAAATGCAAATATGTCTGATCAAGGATTTGTATATAGAATATATAAGGAACTGTTATAACTCAAAATAAAATCATGTTAAAATTAAAATGAACTAAAGATCTGAAGAGGCAACTCTTGGAAATTTCACAAATGGCTAATAGTAATATGAAAATATGCTCAAAATAGATTCACAATGAAGGAAATGCAACTCAAAGCTATGAGAGCCCATTTCCCACCAACGAGGCTGGTTCTAAGGAAAAACCGGCTACAAAAAGTGGAGGTGAGGGTGTGGACTCCCTGGAGCCTGGTGGAGCAGCTGCGCACAGGGGAAGTGGGACCACCACCTCGGAAAACAGCCTGGCACGATCTCAAATGGTTACAACTAAAGATCCCAGTGATCCAGCAATTCCACTCCTAGGCACATACCCCAGAGATACGGGGTGTCCACACTAAAGCTGGTGCAAGAATGCTCACAACAGGGCTCTTAAAATAGTCAAAAAGCAGAAACAACTCGGTAGGTCATCAACAGATGAGTTAAATGTAATGTCCCCATACAAGAAAGTGTAACTCGGTGGTTAAAAGGGAACGGAGGATTTCTGCATACTACCACAGGAGGGACCTTGAAGGCCCAGTAGGGGTAAGGAGTCGGCTATTGATAAATCGCATGACCATCGCCGGGCACCGTGCCTTCTGTGGGATCTGTTGACAAGAGACTTGTTTTCTGGGAATGGGTGCTGCACCTATTTAACTTTCCTCAGCATGCATGCTCGCATGGTTTTAAAAACAGAACAGTTTTTACCTGGATCAGCTAGAAGACTCTTTGGGCACACGTAAAAGAGGCCTAGGGGCACACCTCAGCCATTCAGGTCAAACAGCGGAGATTTCAGCTCTTTCCCTGTAGGGGAGTTGTGTGACCTCGGGACTTTACAGCAGTTCTTGGTCTTGAAGAGTTTAGCTCCTTATTGGAAAAATATTTGGGTTTTAACGTTGTCCCGGAAACTGAAGGTGCACTTTCTGGGCTGGTTCAATCTGCTTCAGCCGTGAGGGAGCACACCCCTGTGCACCGCTGGCAGGATAGGCACAGACACCAATTATTTGGAAGTTGACGCTGTTCACAAAACTGGAACTTTGTCTCGTGGATATTGAGAACTTTTATTTAAAATCTTAGGAACTCCTTGCAGATCTTTTGTTCTGGGAGAAATTTTCTCAAGTGATTCTATTTAATCTGTAGCTGGGAGAAGTCTGTACCTTTCCCTCACCCCACAGACCCCAAGTTTAAGAGCCTGGAGCTTAGAATTCTTTCTTTCTTTTCTTTTGCTTCCTTCTCCCCTTCCTCCCAGGCCCCCTCTCCTCCTGCCTCATGCTGTGGCTCACATATGCTGATCCCTCCCGTGATTCTATCCTTGTACTTATAATAGGCGTGTATGAAAATAAGTTGAGAAAGTTATTTATTTATCTGTTTCTTTGTTTGTTTTTAGCGTGTATTGCGTGGACTGAAGTTGTATTGGGCCCAAAACCAAAAACCAAAAACCAAAAAAAAAAAAAAAAGCAACAAAACAGCAAAACAAACAAAACAAAATCAAAAGCCAAGAAAGCCAACATAAAACTCCTGAAATAACATTTATCAAAAAGGGGCATCTGAGAAAGTGTCTGGTGGTCGACATCTTAGAGAGCCGGGAAGACGCTGATCGTAACTGTGCCGATGTTGAACATCCTTGTCCTAGACATCCAGATGTTCTGAGAACGGAGAGAAATGCAGCCTGCAGAGTGCAGAGGAGAGCAGCCTCAGCCGAGTCGGCCAGGGAGGAGCCAGGCCAGGCGTGTCCTGGGGGAGGGAGCTCTCCCTGGCACCCCAAGGAAGGAAGACTGAAGAGTTTCTGCTCTGGAAGAGCCACACCCTGACCAGGGGCTGCACTGGTTAGAGAAGGTGAGAGCATGCTGGTTGGCACAAGGTTGGGTGGAAGGATGGAGATTATGACCCCTGGTACCCCCACCGCTGTGGCAAGGTTGGGCTTTCTTGGTGAATAGACTTCTTTTGCATTCTTTATGTGAAAAGCTGACAGCTACATCTAATCTGCATATTAACTGATAATCGTGTGGGCACACAGAGGGGAGAGGTCAAGGGTCAGTGGATATCACACTTCGAGGTCAGTGGAGCAGGTGGACACAGGAGTCCCTGTGGTTCAGAAAAAGGTAAATGTGTTCTAAACATGGGGCCCCTGCGCTGGTGCTAGATGACATTCGTCCAGCACATCTAACCAAAAGCCCTCCTGTCATCACACTGCTCCTCATGATGTTTCTCCAACAACCCAGGGTTCCAATGACCAAATGCCTGGGAAAGCCTGTGGTCTGAAGGGAAAGTCTGGGTGAGACTCTCCCTCTCCAGTGAGTTAATTAAAATCTCACCACGAGCCACCCAGGAGTGGAGGAGCAAGGGCAGGCCCAGCCAGGGCCAGATGTCTGCTCTGCCCTGGGGCTGCAGGAGCCACACCCTCCTGCCCAACGCCCAGCACATAGGGACCCCACAGTGAGTGCAGGAGCATTCCCACTTAGAAAAGAACAAGGAGGGTGGTACAAGACGGCAGTGAAGACCTCCGCTCTGAAATAAAGATGTGACCTGTATCATGCCAGACTTGGGGACATCTGGGCCACTTGAGCAGATGTGCATGATTTATTCGTATGTTCTACATGTTTTAATTGTTTGTTTTATTCATGTTCACACCCTTTAATTTAGGAACCAGTATGTAAGCATGGTGAAGGGAGATGCTTTAAGAGAAAAAGCCTCAAATTCAAATCCTAAGCCTTTCATTTATTGGCAGTATGAGTTGGACCACATCTAATTCCCTCAAAGTCAATTTTTCATCATTAAAAACCATGCTAACTAAAATAGCATCATAACAAACTCTAGGTAAGGTGCTTCCATGGTACCTGGCCCAGGAATACTCCATATGCAGATAAGTGGGAAGACTCATCTCACTGATAGCTCCCTTCCCTTCTGCTAGAAAGACAGACACTGGACAAGGAACCCCATGCTATGGAGTATCTATACCCTGAGTTTAGCACTAAGAACAAAGGATGATAAATGTTAGAAAGGGAGAGGGAGAGCAGTTGCAAAGGTGTGCATTGGGGTGAGATGGAAGCTGCATAGGACAAAGGAAACGGGGGGGGGGGGGGACTGGGTTTAGGACAGTATTGGAGGCGTTTGCTTGCTCGGGTGTGGTAAACGGAAGCAGAGGAAACCCTGATCCTGATATCCTGTTTTTTAATAATATCTAATCAAAGAGGTAACAATTTAATTCTTGCATCACATTTTTAGTACAAACGTGAGCACAGGAAAACCGGAGAATAAAGTGTCACTAGCGGTGCATATGATAACACACACTCCGAGACAGTGCCGTGGGAAGGAGTAAGTGACATTATGACCTATAAACTAGACGGGGTACCTTGGAGATGAAATAATTTATTATGTTATTTGCTTTACTTCAACAATGGGAAGACACGGACGGTTCCACATACTGTGAGCTTTTAGAAGAGAGTTTCATTCAAGGTAGACGAGCAAAATTGAGATTAGATCTTACTGTTGGCAGGAATTCATGTGATGTTCCACTCATCTGCCATCTCCATTTTCAGTATTGTTGCCATATTCCATGTTCCACAGTCCAAAACCCAGTGAGAGGAGAAGATGAGGGAGGGGATGGAGTCTGATCCCAACTGATTTATACTCCACCTCCAGAAATCAGGTGAGAACCAGAAGATCACAGAGGGAAACATCTGACCTCGTGGACTTGGCTTAACTTCATCAAATATTCTGAATAGTAACATAAGACAGATGCTTATTTTATGGCTAGGCCAGATGTTTACTGAATAATATTCCCACACTTGTTGATACATTCAATAAGCAAACATTACATTTTCTCTCAAATTTAAAGACAAATAACATGTTCAATATTGACTTAGTTGTAGTAAAGCCAAGGTAAGTAATGCAGATTCCTAAATGAAATGCAATTCCTTTTGGTCAAGGGTTGCCTTTGTTCTGAAGCAAAATGTGTGCTGCTAGCCTTCCTCTCTTATATTTATGTTCATCTAAGAAAAGAGGTAATAAAGGAAAGAATAAACTGAGCATTTGAATGTGTTGAGCTTAAAGCTGTTAACAGGGCAGCTAGAGGCAGGTTGACCATCTCAGTGTTCCAAGATTTAATGGGATTTTTTTTTAAAACTGATTCCAGCAATAATTTTCAGAGCTTAGGTTTAAACAAATATGAGAATACCCCTTTCCACTCTTTTTCTCATTCACCAAGAAGACAGGCACTTGTAGACGATCATTCCCCAGGGAAATATATGGGGATAAGCAGAAGGGAAAAGAGTGATAGAAGTTATATTTAGTAATTTTCTCATTCTATTTTTAGAAATTAAAAGTTCTCATTGTGTTGATCCAGAATCACGAGGAAACAGATATATCTACTCTCTATACCATCATCTCACCTCATGGGGCTCCACTTTCCAACACCTGACACACAGTTTCATATTTTATTCAGGGAGATCTTGCCCACTGTATTTTTTTTTTGTCTAAGAGTAGAAATAGTATCATCATTGGTACAGAGAAATTCTATCTTTTAAACTATGAAAAGTCGTTACAGAATAACTGCTGAGAACAAGTAGTTTAAAGATCTCATTTGCTAAGTAGGTTTCTCCTAATGAATCCCATTTCTTTTATTCATTATTTATTCCCCATTGTGTTCCGTTTTCTGGTCGCATTACATTGGTCAGGAAGCCATTGTGGAATAAATACTCCTGGATTATCACCAGTGACCAGCATCAGCTCTGAAGGGAGGGACGGACGCACAACTGCATGCCGTTCTCTCCTGCAGGCATTTCTTCCAAATAGGGGGTGAGTTTGTGTCACGTTCCACAGGCAGTAGATTCAGAGAGAAGAAGAACAAAGTCTCTTGCCTTCAAGAAATACACTGCCAGTTAAGCTAGAGACAGGCAATTAAACACATCATTAAGGTCATCCATATCGAGTGCTGGGAGCTGGTGTGTACAGATGGCAGACAAGGCTTCCCGGGAGGAAGTGAACTGAGCTTGTAAGAATGAGAAGCACTTGCACAGAGCATCAGCTCTTACCCTCACCACTTCAGTGCCCTCAGCCCTAAGAGTCTCAAAAAACCAGACCAAACAAAAACAGAAAAAAGTCAGCGCAGACCCCCGCTCCAGAAGACTCTGGACGTTCTGGCCAGGGCCTGCCCAGGACTGGAGCCACTCTCAACCTTTCCCAGAGGATTGCAGTTTGCCCCCAGGCTTGAGGACCACTGTCTTCCGAACCAAAGTGGGAAAGGCAATATTTACCTCTTTTGCAGAGTCTTTGGACTGAATTTAGTCACTATAATAATTCTAAGCAATAATAGAAAATAAATTATTTTTAGATCCTGAAGCCTGTCTGGGTTGGTTGTAAGAAGTTAATTTCTCATCAGCTTTACTTAGCTGTGTTATTTTTCTCACTGGTATCCTGTCAAGCTGGATTGATGTAGAGTCTTACAAAGAGATCTTGTGAGCCTGTAGATTTGGGTATGGGCCCAGAAGACAATTCTAACCTTTGGGAAAATGGCACTGGTGCAGTGTTTCTTATTTCTTTATTTATAAGAGCAATTTAAAAATTTTCATAATATACACATTACATTAAATTCTTGTAGAAATATCGAAAAATCTTTGGTATTAGTAATGTGTTTTAAAAATTATTTGTTGGGAATTCAGAAATATAAAAGCTGATTTCATTATGAGATAATTCCAAAGCCTCATTTATGATTTATGCTAAAGGTAACTTGATATTATTCTCTTTGTAAAAGTAAATGTAGAGCTTGATTCTTAGCAAGTTATATTTGTGTGCCTGAACTGTTTGAGTCTCTAAGTGAAATAAACTGGGGAGAAAAGTGTTTAAAATGGATACACAGCTCGAGTCACACGCCTACAGATATGACAGTTATGTGTGCACATACTCATGCATTCATACTAAGCACATGTTACATACCAGCTGTATCCACGGTGTCCTTGAAGAGGAAGTCAAGGACCTTCTGCGTCTCCTGTTGAATCACGGTGCCAAATCACACATATCTCAGTTCAGTTAACACCCACCCATTCTTTCTTTCCTGGGTAGTTGGTTGGAAGGACCTGGGGTTTGAAATGATGCAGACTTTGGGGAAATTCTTCATCAGATGGTTTCTGGCCTCAAAGTGTTTGGCACTCATGATTAAGGGATGGTTTTGAGCACACTGTTGGGTTC
Organism: Ictidomys tridecemlineatus; assembly: GCF_052094955.1. Classification (NCBI taxonomy): domain Eukaryota; kingdom Metazoa; phylum Chordata; class Mammalia; order Rodentia; family Sciuridae; genus Ictidomys; species Ictidomys tridecemlineatus. The sequence continues at coordinate 143,838,359 of NC_135485.1, read as the reverse complement.
CCTCAGCCATTAATAAGGACCCCCCCACACACAGTCTGGCTGCAGTAAAATAACGGGGGGCGGGGTGGGGGCGCGAGTGAGGAGGAACTTGTGAAGATCGACACAGCAGGCGCGGGAACCGTTTATTGTAGGACTGCAGGTGTGGCAGTGGTCCTGACAGCCCTGGTGCATGGTACTGATGTCCTCTGCTTGCCGGCGGCAAGGTCAAGGCCCTGACTTTACTGGTCTCCACGTGTCTTCACCAGGTGCTTCCTTGTGGTCCAGGAGTGCAGAGGCTGGAGGCTGATCCAGGTGGAGATTCTCTTCCTATCCCTTGTTCTTTTAGAAGAACTGAAAAGAGCTATCGTTTATCTTCCTCTGATTTTCCAAAAGTCATCTAAACATAGAGGGACAACCTCCCTGTCACTTTGGCTGTCTCTGCCTAAAGCTACCAACAGGGAGTGCTCCTTTAACTCTCAGAAGTGGCACTGCTTTGGAAAGAAACTGCAGGCTCACCTGGTTCACGGGGTCCTCACTGCTCCTCCGCCTTCCACAAAAGCCAGCCTTCTGAGGTTCAATCAATAACCGAAATCCGAGGACAAGGGATGGAGGCTGGGCAATGGAGGCCCATACCAGTTGTCACGCCGCAGCCCACCCTGGGGAGGCAGCTGCCCTTTGTCCCTGGGGCTCTCACCTGCCATCTCCCTCGGCTCCTAGGGAAGCAGAGGTCCGACAGCCTCAGGTCTCCAGCCCCCACATGGCATTGCTGGACGGTTGTCCCCACCCTGAAGGTCACTCTGGATCCAAATCTCGCATCCAGCTGCAGCGGAGCTCAGCCTGCGCAGTCCCCTCCCACTCTGCACTACTGGGGTGACCTTGTGTTTCATCTCGGCCTTCTGACACCGCCTTCCAAACCCGAGGCTGTCCACTGTGCCCTATGCCTTTCACTTTCTTTCTCAGATGACGCTGCCCGAGCTTGTTCCACTCCCTCAGTGTGGACACTGCTGCCCGGAGATCAGATCGGTCCATTCCAGTGATGACTGCTGTCATGTGAGTGTCTGAAATGTCCAAGCCATGGGCCAGGCCCAACTCCAGTACCCAGCAGGATTTCCAGGGCTGTTGATCCTACGGTTGCGTGGTACTCAGGAATAGGTGGGGACCAACTTCAGGGAGCATAACTTGGTGAAACTTTGACTAGTAAATACGAGCCAGTCTTCTTGGCTTTCCGTGTGGAATTGTAAAGTATATGACAGAAGTCTTACACCCATCCTTTGCATCATCCTTCGTACCTAGTGCACTGTCCCCTGGAATCCACTCACAAACAACTGCACTCAGGATTAAGGGACGGTTCCGAGTACACTTTGGGGCTCCCTCAGCCATTAATAAGGATTCAAATTCCACATGTTTTAGGCTAGCAAAAAATGTAAGATCCTTTTCCTCTCTCAGAGTCTAGTCAGTGTGTTGGTTTTAAATGTGATTCTGGTATCTGGGCAAGGAATATATAAATGAATCTGAGTAATAGAGAGTAAGGAAGCACACACGCGCACACACACACACACACACACACACACACACAGGTGTGTGTTAAAGTGATACTGGAAACAACTGAAGAAGACACTTGAGCTCCTGATGGCCAAAGCTGGAACAACCTGAACAAGAAAATAAATCACCTTTAGGTCGTAACTGAAAATATAAGATGAACACCCAGAGTCCAAACGACCTAGACACGTTTGCATGAGTTAATAATAATGGAGGCGACAAATTTTCTTTGAAGAATTTCACACAACTTACGTAAAAAGTGCCCTCTATCATTAGTCAGTGAAGCACCTTTTCATTAGTCAGAGATGTGTGGGGTATGTAGGAGACAGAGACAAAGATGAGGTGGGGGGATTTTGAGCAGCCAGCTCCTGTGATTTTGGAGGCTTGGCAAATCCAAACCCTGCACCACAGCCTGGCAGACTGGAGTCCCAGGGACAAATTGCAGCTTGAATCCAGGGTCCAAGTATCTGGTCGTCGTGGCTCAGCCCAGCTGACCCACAAAATTAACATCACACTCTGTAAGAGGTAAAAGACGGTGCGCACCCCCGCCCCAAATCCCGTTCCTTAAATGTGGGCTGTGCGATGAATTTCTCCTCCTGAGAACAGCACAAAAAGAGCAGTAAAGAGTAGTAACTGTGGACCCTGCCTCAGCCAGCTGACCATGAGGCCACCAGGCATGGCAAGTCCTGTGGATACTGGGTGCACTTGACATGATGCACTGAAGAAGGCACTTTATCCTGGAGGCCTCTGTCCCCAAATCCCAAACCTCAATCTAATCATGAGGAAAGCATCAAAAATCTCCAGTGATTGAGCTTGCTCCAAACTATCAGGCCATCAGGAACCCAGAGTCACGGAAATGCTCAGCCCAGGGCAGCCTAAGAGAGCTAGTGGCTAAATGTATTGTGTCTTCCAGAAGATTCTGAAACCAAAAAAGATACTAGGTAAACACTAAGGAATCCGAATGAAGTATGGAGTTTAATTAGTAACGACATGACAGTGTTGATTCCTGAGCTGTTACTACGCAACCACATGTGAGCAGGAGACCAGGGTGTGGGCTGCAGGGGATCACTCCATTGTCTTTACCCAGGGTCTGTGAATCTGAAATGCTTTACAAATAAAATACTTACCACCAAAAAAAACAGACAAAGCAAAAAATATGCACATGGATTTTGACAACATTCAGATCATTAGTAAAAAACGCCCAAACCCTCACAATGTTTTTTCATCTGATAAGATTGTAGAGCAAATGAATTTAAAAGTGAATTTGGAAAGTCAGACAAACACTGTCTGCCACATACTATGTGTCCCACGATGTTCATTTCCTCACTCTGCCTAGACCTCTTCCAAAGTACATAAATAAATAGAGTATTAGGCTTAGGCTTATTTTTATTAAGCAAGCATGCCCACAATTGAAAACTACAGCTGATTGAGCTATTTGCTGTCATTTAAACCTTCAGCTCCACTGTACTTATTTATTAGAAAAATCTCCATCGAACCTACATAAACACTAGTATGTGGGAAGCAATAAAATTCTCAGTGAGGAGAACAAATTTTCAATGTGGGTAATCAATATTCTTGGAAACTCCTCAAAAAAAAAAAAAAGACTAAAAGGAAAAGAAATCAAATAGCCTACCGCTGGCGACATGGGGGTGCTGTGTACTTAAACCATCGTATGTTGAATCTGGCAGTCTCCCTGCCGGTGAGCAGATCAATCTCTTTACCAGAACTCGCAGGTCAGCTAAATGCACACCAGACACAGCGAGGCCAGACTGCTCCAGCGGAGGAAACTCTGTTGGTGGTCACAGACACCCAGGACCAGGTAGAGGAAGTCCCGAATTAGGCCGTCTCCAGTTTAACTCTCCCCACTCTGCTCTCCCATCTCTGACCATGCCTAGCATTCTGGATTTCAGGTTGATTAGACTGTACCTATACACTCATAAATTTGAAAACAAACACAGATTAAGTGTATATGTCTAAAATGGAAGTGTTCTTACCTTTCAGACAGATGGTCATGAATTAAAATGATTTCCTTTGGGGAAATACAAACATATATTATCTGCTTGCACCCTGGTTTATGTGAACCACCACAGACAGTGAGCTGGTGCCTACGTGCCTGCCGTTAAACAGCCTATGGTTCTTGTTAAGGAAATCATTTTCCACTCTGTGCCATGTGCCCCTTTCCCACAACCCAGGAGGTGGATGAAATGATGTGTGGGCAGAGGAGTCTACACAACTCACATGTGTAAATAAGATCTTGAATATGTGTAAGCAATAAAAGATCCTAAGAACTTTTGAGAAAGAAAATGGAAGCATTCGATGACTTATACAGAAATGTCTCCACCTTTTACTATCTTCAGTTCTGGATTTGTATCAGAAATTTTACAGGTATAATTTAGTTTTAAAATTTATTGTCCAAAGCCAGAAATGAATTTGTATGTTACTCAGCTTGACTTACTCAAAGGCCCCTCATTTTATAAGTTTGCAAAACATCTTTTTTCCCCCAAGAGCAATATTGAGCATTCTTAATTTAGTACCTGCATACACATCTGTAAATGCATGCCTGATCAAATTTATGGTGCTTGCCATTGTGTAAGCAACCATGTAAACTTATCTTAAGTTCATAAGAGCTTTTCCATTATATGGGAGAGTGGCACATTTTCAGCCACTGATGCATTTTTTTCTCTCCATAATACTGTGAAACAAATGAAAATAGGCACTATTACTTGCGTTTTTTTTTTCAAAAGCAAGAGCTTATGCTTCTAGAGTTCTTATGCTTCAAGAATGAACTTTGTAAAAACAAAAAAAGGGAAGAGAGGGTTAGGGTACATCTTAATGACATGAGACATCAACTAGGAATGGATGCACCTATCTCTAAATGATTCCCAGGTCCCTTTTAGAAAAGCTTCATTTTTTCCTAAAAAATTATTTTGAAAATATTAAAATGTGTAATCCCCATAGAATCTTATAACCCAGTGAATTATTATCTTCATCTTAGCAATGAGGAAACTGAGGCATAGAGGATTTCAAGATTCCAGGGAAGAGCATGTGTAGTGAAACAGATACAAGGGTCCTGTGGCTCCAGAGTCTCAGCCTGGTCATATTGTCTTCATAGGATCAGGTACAAAAATCAACAAACCAAGGCAACAAACGAATTTTTAAAAATGGCATTCAATAAACTGCTTAAATTCACAGGGACCATTACTGATGTGTCTGGAATTTTGTGCATCTTGAAGATTAATAGTCTATTGCTTGACTTCAGACAAATTTTGGGTTAAATCCAGGTACTAGCAAATGACATCTGGAGAAATGAACAGACATCATTCAACCTCTCTGAACCTTACTCCCTGTCTTTGAAATAAGGATGATAGTACCTATGTCATAAATTAAATAACTCAAAGTATAAACATTTGTTAAACTCTGGGAACATAATAAATTGTCAATATGTGGTAGGTAAGTACAAATGTACTCTTCTATACTGGATTTTTAAATATTTAATTTAATAATTGAAATGTTTTGTAGAAAAAATGTCTAGTTTCTTCTTTTAGCAAATCACGTTTTTGCCAATATGTCTGAAGACTCCATGATAAAATAGACCTATAAATGTGGTTATTTGTTAGATTTGCTCACATACCCAGGGTCACAATGCATTCACCTTTGTGATTTTAAAATATTCATATCTTTTTGAAACGTCATTTCCTTGTCTTTGTTGATTTTGGGAAACAAAGTTTACAATAACAGAAATCCAAGCACGTTTGGACTGCAGCCATGATGCCTTTGGGATACTTCAAAGCAGGTGAATCGCATCCTCCACGCTTTAGCTGGAGCAGGTGGTGCGAGGTCTAAAATCTGCATGGATAACTCAGCCCTCCTTCCCTGGCTCATTTTCCCTAACTTGCTTCTGGTCAGTCTTCTCAATGGTCCGTCTTCACATTTTGATTTCTTATAAAATATGTCACAGGAAAAAGAAATTAATGGATTGCTACTCAGAAGGGATCAAATATTTTGCATTTTTTTTTAAAGCCAGGGGCATTAAACATGTTTGTTACCCTTTGACTCTATTAAAAGGTCAACTATGATGTTAAAACCAAAACTGGAACGCGTTGGTTGATTTCCTTGTAAGGACCTGTCACTTTCTACTCTGGTCGTTCAGTGATTGTATGTAACTAGCTCATCCACCTCACCTCTGTGAACGGTTCCCTGGCCACTTCTCAGGACTGACCTTTATGCAGCCGATTGGTGATTTTTCAGCACTTTCTTCTCACTTAGCTATGATGGAAACTGGGGTATAAACTCTGGCCTCTGTACTCAAGGCTTTATAATATGCTTGAGGACAAAAGAACAATGCTCGTTAAACAGCCATCTGCAAGCCAAGGGAAGGCTCGTTCGTGTTTCATTTGAAAGAGTTTAGAGAATAACAGCGCTGTTAGTGATTGGTAATAACTAACATCTGAAGACTGTTTACTCCATATCAATCCTTCAGAAAGTTCTACCTCACCTATTGCCTCCAACACCTGGAAGAGAGTTAGTATTATGAGCATTTTAATTGAGGGGCCATGTAATGACAGAGATCCTGAGAACTAGGAAGCTCCATGTGAATGGAAGAGTTTAAACATCTTTATGCCAAGATTCTCCTTGTCCTTTGCTAGTGGAGAAAATGTCTAAAATATTATACAAAAGATTCATCCTTAGCAGATCTATGGCGAGATGATATCTGCCATCATGAGGATCTATCCTTCTCTCTCTCCTCCTTTCTTCATGAGCTAAGAAAGGAAGAGTTACCCTATTTGGGGTAAGAAGTGATTATCTATGCACGAGTTGTTGTCCCCTCCTCACAGGTACTGGCGGAAACTGGGAAGGCTTACATGGCTGTGAAATGTCACCCAGCTGGGTACAGACAGACGTTCTGGTCTGGTCTGAGAGGGGAGAGTTCACTGACTTGGTGGAACCCTCCATGATCAGTATACACCATCAGGCCCAGGATGCCTGGATTTACTCCTGATTCACACAAGGACATACTTCTTTCACTTCATAGACAACTCTGAGCTGACAAGATACCTACCCAGAAACAGCTTGGCAAACATGGAGGAAGATGACGGAAGGTTCAGAAGCATTTTGGGATGGATTAATTACATAAGGCTAGGTAACGAACAGCTGTTTATGCTTCCCTTCCCTAAGATGTGCAGGAAGTGGTCAGGAGGCGACTGAGAAGCTCAGTGGCAGCTGTCCACTGCAGACCCAAATTCATGGCAGCAGTCACTATAATTGATCTGGATTTCCTTTTATCAATAAAAAGATTATGATTTTGAAAAATTAGGACCCACAAGGCAGCAGTCAATGACAAGAGGCAAGGTTTCATGGATGTCATGTTAAGCATGGGGATTAGGGACCCTTGATCTCCTAGGATTTCTGACCACACTCACAATATTGGTAAAGCTCTGTGTGACAGTCAGTGCTGTTGTTGCTGACTACTTACCAAAGTGATTAACGTGTGGACAGCAGAAGAGAGAGATCAGCCGCGGGAGAGGACCGTCACCACCCTCACCCACTCGGCAGACCTGCCCAGCAGCTCACATCTTGCAGCCTTTGGTTGAAGGGGCCATGAGCGTGGGAAGAGCTCTGGAGGCCACCACAGGAATATGACGTGAACATTTGCCCGGTCCTTTCTCCAAATGGCTCTCCACGTTTACCTGGGTGTTTTCGCCCTGACCTAAAAGGCACACGTTTTAAGACACAGTCTCAAGTGACACTGAGGCCGGGGAGCCAAGACACCATCAGACAGCTCCTCCTCGTTAGAGCAGGATCATGTGGTGGTCAGGTGTAGAGGAGGCTGCAGCCATGGCGACTGGCGAATTTCTAGTTCCTGAGCGACCACTGGATGGACATATGTTTTTGTAGACAGAACTCTCAGATTGTTTCCACAATTATGATTAAAAAGCCATGTAAGTAGAACAGAAAGTGCCCTCCACACACACACACACACACACACACACACACACACACCCAGCTCAGGGACCAGAACTACCCCATCTCAGATGGAATGACCAAGACAGTTGACACTCAGAGACTTAAGAGAGGCAGCAGTGGCTCTGTATTCCATTCCCTTTGAAGTGATCTCTGAGTTCTCTACAAATCAGAGATGAGTTGTAGGCAACACAATCCTATCACTACTGGAATATTGAAAACCCAAATCAAAACTCCTGTGGTAGAGTTTTTTTTAAATCTTCATCTGATCAACATGCTCTGACGGTCCTTGTAGACTCTTGGTCCGGCAGAGGCATTACTCTCCATCAATAAAGAAGTCCAAAAGCAGTCCACACTCATTTTGAATATAGAGTTTTGCACACGCACTTTTTTTAAGAGAGAGAGAGAGAGAGAGAGAGAGAGAGAGAGAGAGAGAGAGAGAGGGAGAATTTTTTTTTAATATTTATTTTTTAGTTTTCGGCAGACACAACATCTTTATTGGTATGTGGTGCTGAGGATCGAACCCGGGCTGCACGCATGCCAGGTGAGTGCGCTACCGCTCGAGCCACATCCCAGCCCTGCACATGCACTTTTGCCAGTTATGTTAATGTATGCTTTTTTCTGTCTCGTTATAGGTTTTTTTTCTTTTACACCACAGAGTCAGGGTATTAGAATGTTGATTTCCCTTAGATCCTACAGATCCCAGTGATTTAGGCCGTCCTTGCTGGCTTGCCTGGAGGGAGAACTCTTCCTCTATCTACCTTCTACATCTCTCCCTGGGTGGCCCCTGAAAGCTAGTATTGGTCTCACCTTTTCTAGCTCTGGGCTCCACTCTCCTATTGGATTTGTCCAGAACTGGTTATGGGAGTGGTTCCTGTCACACACCTGACTCTTCATTTCTGAACTCTCCATCCCCTCTGCTCCGTGCCTCCTAGAATCCTGGTACGAGAAGAGTGGTCCCTGGACTCTCAGCATGGCTGTCATCTGGTGGGTCGTTGGAAATGTAGAGTCTTGAGTCCCATTTTACACCTACTGAATCAGAATCTGTGTCTCAGCTAAGGTCAGACGCTAATATCAGAGAAACACTGTCCTACTCTGTCCATAGCAACATGCCAATAACCAGTGGGAGCAGATATTTGCCAGGCATGGATTCAGTGGATACGCAGGGGAATCCAGGGAGTGAACAACGCACTAGGGACTTGCTGTCCATGTTCACAAGCTTCTTACTGAGCAAACCTCTCTTCAGTGCTGCTGGAAGACCTCTGCGCATGCAGTGATGCGAACATGGACCAATTCTAGGAGACTGATTGTCTAGAGGCTGGAGCAGGTGAAGGTCAGTCTCCTGAGGAGCTTGCTAATGCTGTCAGAGATTCCTTGGATTTCATCAAGACGGATCACTTAGGCCCTTCGCCTTCTCAGAGGCCTTCACCAAGACAGTCACCTTGGTATTGTGACCTCTAGGGCAGAGTCTGGCCATCATACTCTTACAGGTCCTGATGGATTCCATTTGGTTAATATCTACACTCAAGTATCACCTCTTCAGTGAGTTGACCCTGCTTTCTCTATGCATTGGAGTAATCACGTTCTGTCTTTGTTGCTTTTAAATTTTTCTTCATGAGAGATAATACTTCTGAATATAATATCACATTTTTTAAAAAAAAATATTTTTATGTCTCCAGAATGAGATTGTATTCTGAGGGAAGGATTGATTTAATTCACTACCACACTGCAGTATCCACAGCAACATGTATGGGGCATGTTGTTTTCATTTAATACATGTGTGTTGGAATTAAGAATTGTGTCACTCAATATCTTCCACAATTTAGAAGTAGGAACAAGACCAGGAATGGCGCACACCTGTCATCTGGGCTACCCAGGAGGCTGAGGAAGGAGGATTGTAAGTTTGAGCCCAGATTTAGCAATTTAGTGAAACTCTCTCAAAATAAATAAATAAATAAAAAAGGGCTGGGGACATAACTCAGGGGTAGAGTGTCACTGGGTTCAATTCCCAGCATCCATACTCCAGAGGAGGGGGTGGAGGAAGAGGGGGGAAAAAGAGAAGGAAAAGGAGGAGGGGGAGGAAAGAAGGAGGTGAGCAGCCTCCATGAATGAACAGTCCCCAGCCTGATGCAAGTTAGAACATGACACTCTTTATTGCAAGAATTTAGTAAGGCTTCCTCTAGGCTAGCAGGATCCTCTAGGGGAATCTCTGGTAAACATCCTTGTAAAAGAGTCAACACATAGTGTGGCACCATTTTTCAAAACTTTTTTTTGCTTTCTCTCATTCACACTTTCTGAATTTTTTTGATCATGCCTCAGTAGCCTCTTCTCCACCACGAGAGGGGAATACGCTGCTAAGAAACTAAAAAATGCCTGAAAATATTTGATAATTAACTGTTACTACTCTAAAAACAAAGAAGCCGTGGGAAACAAAGAAGAGAGACGAGATTAAGAAGACCAGACCAGGGCAGGAGCAAGGCGCGCCGTGCTGGGTGGTGCGGCTTCTCTTCCCCTTGGTGGCAATGCTATAAAGGACACTGTTGATGTTTCCTGTTTTCCCAAAGTACAGCTGCACATCCACCTTTGTCTTCTTTCTCTCCATCATTTAAAATTCCGAATCTGTTCATATTTGTTTCCCCGAGTTTATCAGCATCCGAGTGGAGATTGTGAATCGCTCACAACTAACTAATCAGCGCCTGCATATTTATCTCAGTTTCAAAGTTACCAGGGGATCAGACTAACCAGGACCAGCATCTGTTTACATTGTGTTCTCAAACTCAGGTAAAATAAACGGATCAGAACTTGGTTGAACATATTACTGCTCGTTCTGCCAAGAAAACAGCTTTGACACGTCGAACAAAATTATCAGCGAATCGATTAATTCATAATGTACTTCTTAAGACAGCCCATTGCAGAGATGAACTTTACCCTTTACCCGTTGTTAAAATATTTTTTTGAAAATCACATTCATCAGCGTGACTCAGTGGTCTGGGACTGGTCATTAGCACTGGCAGCAGAAACAGTGGGCCCACCCATGCTGGCCTCCTCACCCCCCTCTTGCCTTGTCTCTCTGCCCAAGGAACTTCACAAAAACCTCATGGGTTCAAATGGGCAAGATACGGTTCATTTTTGACAGCGCTTCTTTCTTTCTTCAATCTGAACACCTTCGCTTCCATGGAATATGGTAGTTTCTTTATTCCTTTGCATATTTATCTAAAATATACTAAAATAAATTCAGATGGCCAACGAAGAGCTCTATCTGTATGTTTGGAAAATTTCATCCAGGCCCTAGATTAACTGACATCGCTCATCTTCATAGCATTAAAATTAACACGAGTGATGAGAGAAAATTGTGTGAAAAGATAGAGAGCTAAGCACCCTGTGTACCTATCAATACATTTCTAAACAGTTATGAACAGTACACAAGGCCTCTGCCAACTTCACAAATCACGAGAAGAAGGCATCAGAAAGTGAAAAAAAAACATATGGAAGAGGGCTGGCCTACAGAGTCCTGTGGTCTCAAAGGAATGTGAGCAACTCTAATGAAGCACACATACACCACACGTAATGTCAAAGGACGCGACAGGTCAGACCCAGGCCAGCTGAACTGTGGGTCCTGCTACTGAGGAGGCTGAAGCAGGAGGATCGCAAGTTCAAGTACAAACTGGAGCCAAGTGTGGTTACACACACCTGTTCATCTCTGCATCCTAGGAGGCTGACGCCTGTCCCACAATTAAAGGTGGGTGAACACTAAAAAGGGCTGGGAATGTGGCTCAGTGGTTAAGGGGCCCTGGTTCAATCCCCAATACAAAAAGAAAAAAAGTGCAGATTGGGCAGCTTAGTGAGACCCTGTTCAAAATAAAAAGGGTCTGTAGCTCAGTGATTGAGCACTGCCGGATTCAATCCCCAGTGCACCTGAGCGCTCACATACCTGAGCCAGCAAATTTCCACGCTTACCTTAATAAGGCACTTGCAGCTTTTACCACAAATACTAAAAATACAGTGATTTAAATGTTTCCAATCAATCCTGTACCTTAAGTTTATAATAAATCCCCACTGGAGTAGATTTGAATTCTAAGATCTATCCACATAAAATGTCTTAGCACATGATTTTCTAAACTTTTGATTAAAAGTCATTAAAAATTAATTGCAGCTATATCAGCAGTCAATAATTTATAACCAAGTCAGTAATTTACTGATTCAAAATTTATAATCCTTACTATCTTTTCTAACCTATTACAAAATTTAGACATCATATTTCATTAAAAGAATAGAAAGTCTTCAAATAAATAATTTAACATTACATCCCAACACCCTAGAAAAAAAAGAACAAATCAACACCAAAAGCAGTAGAAAACAGAAAATAATTAAAATCAGGGCCAACATCAATGAAATTGTATTTGCAATGTTTGAACAAGAGACACTTTTCTTTAAATGTTTTACTAAAATATCCTCTATTATGTTCTTCCAAATCACAATGTAATCAAAGAACTCAACTGAACATTTTTATATTATACAGCCTACCAAAAGATACCTAACGACATGAAATAAGCAGCACTGTGTATTTAACTAATGCCATTAGCAAAAATAAAACAGGCATTCCAATCTACTGCAGTCTGTAACTTAAAAATTCTATTATATTTTTTAAAAAACAAATTATTTCTTCCAAATTTTCTGAAATATGTTAAAAAGAGATTATTTACATAAACATGCAAAGTTCTGCAACTAATACATTCCCTAGATTTTAAAACATAAACCAGCATATTAATTTGCCAGTTCCATAGAAAATTACATTCTTCTTTGAGACGTGTTTGACAGGTTTTAATTAAACATAGGAAAACCTTTTATTCTTAGTTATCCAGGAGATACTAACCCACTTCTGATACTGAGTCTTAAGTAAAGCAAATGTGAAAGCCTAATGTGTTATTTCTCTGCCAGGAATTATATAATTCAAGCATGTAAAATGAAGCAATGTTGTAGTCAATATCAAAATAAGTCCACTCAATACTCCCTCAAAAGAGACATGTGCCAAATCAGCTTATGCTGTAAACAATCCACCAGTGCTGGGAAATAGAAAGGAAAAAGCAGATGATTTTCCTCTCGAGAAAATATTTGACTTCATCATGAAAAGTCTGTTCAACTGTATTGGAAGTTCTTTCCTCCAAATGCATACTACTTTTTTCCACTTTCCCAGGATGATGGAGATGCTGTTGAAAACTCTAATAATTTCACACTGAAATGTTAAAATTAGAGGAAATGGGAGGAAAAACAATAATTTGTGTCTTTTCCCTTAAATAATAAAGAATCACATTATACCCTAAACCATCGGTTGAGAAGGATGATAGCGTTCTTCATGCCTTTTCTTTTGGAGAACCATTAGCTCCCTCTCCACCATTTCTGAGCATTGCTCTTTTACCACGGAAGCCTCAACACTCCAGAGGACACTGTCAACCTGAAGACTAACTACTCATTCCGTTCTTCAACCACTGTCCCGGTGGGCAATCTGACCTTCTAGTCCAGCCTGCTGTGGGCCCTCACCATCATCATGAGGATTAGAAAGTCTGCTTGATTTTTCTAAATGGGACTGCCTGAAAGTTCTCCACATAGGTGTCTATTCCAAGAGAAAAACAGCCCGTTTTCCAGTGGTTTTCATGGGTAATGGTTGCAGCCTGTTTGCAAATGTGTCTACACTCTCATACTTAATCTGGTGCATAAGTCTGATGACCAAAAATTCAATTTTTTTTTTCTGTCAACAGGGTCTGACAAATGTAAGCAATGGTTGTTATGGTTTAAATGTGTCCCCTTCAAAATCCACGTGGGGAACCTTGGGGACCAGTGTCCTGGTGTTAAGAGGTGGCCTGTTAATAAGTAAATAATGAAGTCATAAGGGACTCATCCTTGTGACCTTATAAAAGCTGGATGGAGCCTTCCATTCTTTCCACCTAGGAAGGATGCAAGGTCTGTCCCCCTGCAGGACCTACAACACAGTGCCTTCTTAGAAGGAGACACCAGACCCCTCACCGGACCCGGAAACTGAAGGCACCTTGATCCTGGATTTCTTCCCTCCACTGAGCCAGAAATTTCTGTTGTTATATACACCCAGTGGGCGGCTTTCTGATCAGCCTCAGTAACGGACCAAGACAATTGTTTAACAGTGCCCTTCTCTGTTGGATAGTGTTCAGTTATTTATGTGAACTGTATAGAAAGTGCACTGTTTGTCCAATTATGGAAAATAGTATGGTAAAAATCCCTCCTTGGGCAGGCTGCCCAAAAATAAGTCAACAACCTTCTTCTGAAAAGCACGATACGCCATTGATTGTCTTCTTTCATCTTTATGTCAAGTTAAAAACCTACCTTTTAAAAGTGAATTTGTATTGTAGTTTGATTTCACTCTGTTTGAAACTCAGGATGAGAATATATACTCTTTCATATTAAAAAGTCTTAATTTTCAGTGTGTCTAGTAAATTTTGAATAGGATCCTATTGGTGTAGTTACTGCTGGTGATGTCATCCTTTGAGTCATTGTACATTGGATAAGCACACTCCAGTCACTGAGGAGCATGGGAAGATTACCATTCTTCCATATAGTCTTCTCAAAACAATAGTTGCTTATTACATTTTGCATATAATGACTAATTTAGAAGTTGTACAAACAGAAACTAAAAAATGTACTACAGAAGTATGAGATATTTACTGAGTGTACAAAATTTATAAAATATTTTAGTAGAAGAGGCAAAACAAACAGTTTTACCTATCTCATTTTCCAAATACAAACTCCATTCACGTGAGCTTTTATTCTTAGAATATAAAAATAATCATATAGGGGAATCTAAATAAAATAAAATCATCACTGCAATGATAATCTTGAAGCAGTTTTCAGAACTATTCATTTTTACCTGAACTGCATGTAGTTTCCTTAAATGCATACAGAAAATGATTTATTTGTATTTGTGTTCAATATATCAACCAAAAAAAAATCAGATATCAAATTTTTAAAATGAAAATTTACATGGCTTTCATACATATCTACATTTATAAATGATAGATATATCTATAGATAATCAATTAGAAAATGATAATTTCTGGGTTGTAAAATAAAACATTTTTTATAATTTCATTTGAATAATATATATATATTTATCTGTTTTCTATAGTGATAATGGGTTGCTTGGGTTTTAAGGTAATTCTCAAGATATTTCAAATAAATATTCCAATCTGAACTTTTCAGCTATTTTTTTCCTTTATTAATATTATTAAAACTGAACTTTGAAAAACCAAGAATAGTAATTTAGGATTTTTTTCCCTCAATGGAACTACTTATAGATTAAAAAAGAAATGTGAAATAATAAGTGTTTTAATAATTCAATACATTACAAATAATAAATGCAGGCTAATTATTTTGGAGTAATAATTAATTTTATTTTTCATTGTTTATTTAGATTGATATCCTTACACCTTGAAAGGATAGTGTTTATTTTTTCCTGTAAGGGGTAGAAATAGTCAAACATTTAGAATAAGTCATCTTGAATTTGCTATAAAAAGAATGAATGGCACCTAAGACTGTTAGTCATTTCCAAACATTTTGCAATCTTTTATTCCTCTATTTTATACATCGTTCTATTCTAGTGATCCATAGCTACATGTGGTTTGAAAAAGAAAACGTGGCATATTTACAACAATGAAGTTTTACTCAGCCGTAAGGAAGAATAAAATCATGGCATTTGCTGGTAAATGATGGAACTGGAGAACATCATGCTACTGAAATAAGCCAGACCCAGAAAGTCACGGGTCAAATGCTTTCTCCCATATGTGGAAGCTAGACCAAAATAATGGGGGGGGGAATACAGGGGTGGGGGAACCCATAAAAATAGAAGGGAGATCAGAAGAGTAGAGAAAGGGAAACAGGGGAGGGAGAACAGGAGGGAGAGAGAAGTACCTGACACTGAAGTCAAGCTAAGAATATTTTCTGTGTGTACGATTATGTCAAAATGAACCCCACGATTAAGTACAACCAGAGCACACTAAGGAAAACATTTTACAAAAGAAACCCAGTAATCACCTGAGAGTACATGCAAAACAATGAGAAAAGAACTCAAAACTAGTTGCTTCCTTTGCTAGGCCAACAGAGGAAATCTATAAAATTCCACTGAGTAAGATAAGGTTTAACACGTAAGTAGAGAGTAGTCTTACCAAGTTCCTTTCAGACACATGACAGTGGTCAAGCTACATTATCTCTATGACATAACAGGCAGGGAAAGGAACAGGTCTTCATTCCTAGGAGTTACCATATGCCATTTTTTTTCTTGGTCAAATCCTTGGATGTATAAATCAAGATGAAATTCTAATTCATATAAACAAAAATCAAACACCAAATAATATTTTATGTAGTCATAACATGTATTAGATAAAACCTGTGCTACTTTTTAAAACAATTTTAGGCAATGTTGTACTATGCTTGAGACTGAAGAAAAAAATCTATATTTTGAATCATGAACCAACTTCATGCTATTAGAAATAAAAGTGTACTCCAAAACCAACGGAACCTGGCATTCTTGTCTGAACAGAAACAGTCTGGAAAAAAATTCTCATTTTTAAATCATTTCGCTACATGCCTGATGACATTTGGAAACATCTGGTTTTAATGATGTCCAGAGGACATTCCAGAATGGTGGGGTCTAGATGTACAGATATGTAAAAAGGCACTTCTTGTTAATTTTCATAAATGGAATGCAGAAAGTGGATAAATTCATGCTAAAGAAAGATGGGAACTGCTATTTTCGGGGATTCTTTGAAAAACAATCACAAAGTGAATTAAAATACCTGGATTACACACTGTCTGTTGAGTAATTGCTCGACTTGTTGATCTGAAATCAAAGTCACAATTGATTTTCATCCAAGATTCTTGACAGGATGAAATCAATGGCGCCCATTCAAGCCACTCTGGCGCGACCTAATTGAGAATCTGTCTCCAGAACAACAGCAAGTTCATCTACTATCAAATGGGGGGGAAGTAAACTTGGCTTTGACTCCATGACTTTAGGATTTTTATACTTCAAATTTTAATTTAAATTAGCACAGCATCTAAAACCTTTAGTGGTTTGCATAGAAGAATGTTTAAGTGATATAACAATTACTCTGTAGGAATTGTGAAGTGAATTCATAACTAACTTATACTAGAGTATCAGCCAAGGAACGGAATTGATTTTGTCTAGGTTGGTAATGAAGGTTCATGTGTGAAGGTAAGTTATGAGCAAGAATTGTTTCAGAATGCAGAACCTGTGGAAAGATTTACCCTCAAGCATATGAAATTCTGTCTTAGCTTTTCACTTTCCAAAAAAGGAAAATAAATCTAAAGTTTGATTTTATGGGTAATTAAAAATGGTTCAGATCCTCAAAGTTGCTTTGCTTTTCAAGATTTTTATTTAAGACCCACATAATCTTAGCTATAGAAGGTGTCATCTTTTTTTTTTTTTTTTGCCTTACTTTGGAAATTTTTTTGTCTCCTTTAAAAATTAACTACTTAAGTAAATGAACAAAAATTGAAACAAATATTGGAAGCTCTTTTCCTGAAAACAAAACCAAACCTTTATTATGTATAATTTTTAAGTAATTTAATATACACTTCTTGTCTCCATTGGGTTAGTACAGATTAAATTGTTTCTTGAAAAAGAAAATAGATCTCTTTTTAATGCAATGGGTTTTGGTGGAGTTGTTGGATGAACTGGTGCAGGAAAAACTTTTGAAGAATCAGATTCCTCAGATGTTGAATGAAGCAGTTTTTTGAACAACAAAAAGTATTTTGGAGGAAATTTCCCAAAGATTAGCATATATATATATATATATATATATATATATATATAAAATTTATTATGTACCAAGTGCTATTCTACATGATTTGAAAACACTGACTTTCCTTATTTTTGGAACAACTCTGAGGCAAGTGTTATGATTACACTTTAAAAGGGAAGGAATTGAGGCAAGAACATTTAGATAAATTGTATAAGTTTACAAAGCTAATAAACAGGAGAGTGAAAGTATTGCTTTTCATTTGATATTAATGAATACTTTGAAAACTAAAATGTATTCAACTTTTTCAAAGACACATTGAGAAAGTCCAGGATTTATGACATAAGTTACTTTGGTCACCACCAAATTGTTAGAATGAATTTAGTAACTAATTCTAAGGTTTATTCTAGAGAGTTATGGGAAGTGTGATTGTGCTAGAAGACTAAAATAAAAATTGACTGTTTTAATTATTATTGGATCTCGATAGAAGAGTGACAGTAGAAAAATAGAAATGGTGTTTATGAATCTTTTTTGAGAGAGAGAGAGAGAGAGAGAGAGAGAGAGAGAGAGAGAGAGAGAGAGAGATTTTTAATATTTATTTTTTAGTTTTTGGTGAACACATCTTTTTTTTTTTTTAATGTGGTGCTGAGAATCGGACCCAGTGCCCTGCGCATGCCAGGCGAGCGCGCTACCGCTTGAGCAACGTCCCCAGCCCTATGAACCTTTTCAATAATTCATAATTGAATATGGAAATTTTAGGATGTTTCTGAGCTTGAATAAATGCAAATATACTTTTCAATTCCTAACCTTGTATAATATTCTGAGCCTCTAAAACACAATAACATCTCAAAGTAGATTCTAAAAGAGCACACCTCAATATGTTAAAAGTTCCAAGCTCATATCTAGTGTACAGTGGTGCACACCTGTAATCCCAGCTACTTGGGAGGCTAAGGTAGGAGGATCACATGTTCAAGGCCAGCTTAAGCAAGTTAAGGAGACTCTGTCTCACAATAAAAACATAAAAAGTGTGAAGATTCAGCTCAGTTGTAGAGCACCCCTGGGTTCAATCCCCAGTACAGCAAGCTCTAAACCAACCAAACATGGAGTTGTAGAAAGTCTGACTATAATGAGATGATAAGGGTGACCATATAATTTGTCACCAAGTAAGGATACCATTGAAAGTGAAATGTGAAAAGAAATAAAAGTATTTAATTGATCCATTTGGAACCTTAGCCAGCGGTTTGCCAGGTAGATTGCTGTGCACGTTCATTCTACTTCAAAGTTGTAGTAATCCGAGCAGGCTGTCCAGTGAGGACCATGGGCGTTGTTAGAGCCTTCTTCCTTGGAGAGAGGAGGATTATGAATGCTAGAGATAAATACTTCAACCAAGACCTCTCTCCATCAGCCTTCCTTTTCCAGTACCACCTATTTGGATGAAGTGTTGGAATCTGTATAGGTCAGCCTTCTAGTGTGCACTTAGAGAAGGGCAAAGAATGGATCCCATGAGTAGGAGAGGTCTTGGAGAATTAACTAATACATATTTTCTTCTATTAGAGAACTGTCAGTGCTTTGTCAATACTCACACATCGTCCACTTTCTATTTATTCAACAGGTCCAGCAGCTATACAGTGGCACCAGTGGTTTTTTTCCCCAGAAACTTTTAGTGCATAATGATCATACAGAACAGTAGCTTAAATTGTGACATATTTATACATGAAAAATCACAAGGTTTGGTCAACTTCATTCCCCGTAGCTCCCCACACCTCCTCTCCTCTCTTCCTCTGATTCCTTTTCTCCACCTTACTTGTCCATTTGTGAGATCCCTATTTTTCCTTTTTTTCCCCCTTTTTTCTCTAGCTTTCACATATGAGAGAAAACATGCCACCTGTTTGGTTTGGATCTGGAATGTCCCTGAAAGCATGGTCCCAAAGCAGCAAGACTCAGGGCAGGGACTCCTAGACAATGACTGTGACATGAAGGAGCATGAGCTACTGGGAGGTGGTTCTGGTTGGAGGAAGGAGGTCCCTGAGCACGTGCCCAGGAAGGAACTTGTCCTCTGTCTCTCCCCATGTGCTTGGGCTCACTGTCTCTTCTCTCTGCCTTCCTCATGACCATGATCCCAGGTTTCCTCTGCCTCCCCTTCCTCCAGGACATTCTGCTCTGCCACAGGAACAGAGCGTGGAGTTTCACCAGGCCACAAACAGACATCTGAAACCTCGAGTCAACATAAACCTTTCCTTCTCTAAGATGTTCCTGCCACGTAGCTTGGTCACAGTAACACAAAGTTGATTTACGCAAGACCCTTGACTGTCTAAATTTGATATTTTTTCACACAACATGATGTTCTCCAGTTCTAGAAGGTTTTTTCCCTGCAAATAACATAATTTTGTTCTTCTTTGTGATTGAGTAAAACTGCATTGTGTATATGTAGTACATTTTCTTTATCCATTCATCTGTTGGAAGCTGCTTCCAGTTGGCTAACGTGAAGTGTGCTGCTATCCACATGGGTGGTGTGTGTGTGTTACCACAGTATGATGACTTTAATTCTTTCAGGTATGTATCAGAGAGTGATAAGCCTGGATCAAATGGTGGTTCCATTCCTAGTCTTTTAAGGAATGTCCAAACTGTTTTCCACAGTGACTGTCCTAATTTACATTCCCACCAACAATGAGTAAGAGTTCCTTCTCCCCGCATCCTCACCAGCATTTACTGTTTTTGCATTCTTGGTGGTTGCCATTCTAATCCTAGTGCTACAAACACTCTAGTCATGGTGGTCTCCAGACAGGCCTCTTCCTTTCTTTAGTTACCTGCCTGAAAGTCACTATCTGTACCCATGGGCACCAGATACCGTGACAGAGATATTGAAGGAAAAAAAGAATCAGCAGAAGAAAGTGATGGACTCAGAAGCAGAGAGAGCATGGTTATTGGGATAAAACCTGGCAGTGTATATTCAGCATTCCTAGAAAGAGTCACCTAACCAGCAAGCTCACACCCTTGGTCAATATGTCAAGCACGTCCCTAGTAGTGGAAGAGACATTCAATTAACCTGAACCTAGTTAATATTTGAATTATGTAACTCCCATTTCCCAATAAAAACCATTAAAAAACTTAGCTTCTATAAGAAGGGTGTCTACCAGTCACATAAAGAATTTTCTAGTCCAGCACTGTTAATAGAAATATTAGGTAAATTAAATGTGGGATTTAAAATTTTCTAGACACCATATGGAATAGAAGGAAAAAGAGAAAAATTAATCGTAATTACTCCATCTTAATTTGTGTAATTCAATATAAAATAAATTGCAAATAATTGAAAACATTTTCATTCTTTGAAATTTAGTATAAACTTTTCACAATAGCACATCTCAATTTGTACTAGCCACATTCCAAAAGCTTGGTAGGCACATGTAGCTAATGACTACAACTGGACAGGGTAGTTTCCTACCTACATAAACTTGAGTTTTTCATTGTAAGTTCTTTGTTTGCTACTGGAGATTGAACCAGGGCACTGTGCTTTACTACTGCACTATGTTACTTGCCCTTTTTAAAATTCTGAGACAGGGTCTTGCTAAGATGCTAAGGGCCCTGCTAAATTGCTAAGGTTGGCCTCAAACTGGCAATTCTCCTGCCCAAGCTTCCCTGGTTGCTGGAATCATAGGCCTTTGGCACCCTGCTCAGTTGTCATTGTAAGTTTGAACCTTGGTCCTCATCAGAGTCTTGGATATTAAGTCATTGATGGTGTCTCTGAGTTTAATGTAACATGGATTACAGATAATATAGCAGTTTTGGGTTTGCAAATTTAACAAACAAATTGTATTACTCACTGCTTCTGTAGATTTGCCTGAACTGCCAGTTCCTTATCTCCTCTGAGCAATTGCTATCTCGTCAGCTCAATTATGAGGATGATTGTGGCACATTTTTCTTTAAATTTCCTCAGATCTTTTATTTGTCCTTTATTTTGTTTATTTGAGATTATTAATTCCAATAATATAAAAATGCTGGCCATTTTCTCTAAATTCTATGAAAAATAGCCTGGCATCTTCTTTAAGCAGTCTTTCTTTGCCACAATTCTTACAAGGGTCATGGAGCTGTTCCAGCTGTCTCTTGGACCGTCACAGTTGGTTGTAATAGTTCAAGGCAGATGTTTAACTCTGTCCGTCATTGGCGAAAAGGACTGCCCACAGGTATTCTCACACTTTTCTTATTTATCATTGCCGTTAAAGGGAAGAGGTGCCTCCCCCTCGCCAGCCTTCTGCTCCCCGTCTCCAGTATTTGCTTTATGTCAGGGCTCCTCAACAAAATCCAGCCTGTTTAAATTAGAGCACATGGCATTGTCTAAATTCTTCTGCTGCATAGCTGTGTTTTGCATGCTGAAATGTCATTCATCTTGCATTATTTACTGCTTGTTTAAATGGACTATTTTCCAAGATGCTGTTGAAATGAAAACAGTAACAAAAAGTTCTATTAGGAAAAAGAGACCACTAGCAATTCTTGCTTCACAGTCCACTGCATCCCATCATCAGTAAGCTGTGGAGCTCGCGGAAGGTAATTTACACTAATGGTTTGTTAAAAGGCAATCCAAATGAGGTGCCATTATGAAATAACGCCAACTGCTGATTTCCTGGTCAGTCCGTCACTGGAAGAAATCTTGCAGAGACCTTGGAAAAAAAGAAAAAGAAAAAGAAAAAAACCCACCACCACCACCCTGTGAGCACTTCTCCTAGGCCTTCCTCCAACGGGCTGCCCATTGTGCAGTCTGAGGAGACTGGGCTTCTGTGCACCAGAGATGCCTGTGACATCCAGAAGATTGGCCACCTCTGGAGACGCAAAGGCTGTTAGGGATTCTACCATGGTATTTGGTAAACAATTGAAGATAATCGATTAATCTAGCATGCAAATATATAGAAAACTAGACCAAATCCATGAGAGGTAGCATTGTACTAAATATGAGTCGTCTATACCTGAAATTATAAAAATTAATGAATGCAGATATCATGATGTAAACAAGATGCATCCAAAGTATTCTGGATAGATGTGAAATTCCTGTGGAGATAGAGGCTATAAATAATAAATCATACAAGTAGGATTATTTACTGCATGCTAAGGAATTTAGCCAGGCAGAGTAAAGTTTTACCCTACAGGGGAAGGGCAGCTGCCTTCTAGAACAGCAAATGATCAGCTGTTCATGAAAACACCAAACACTTCAATAAAACCTGTGCCTCTTAACAGAGACATTACTCAGAGTGGTCCCATCCACCTCACACAAAATATCCTGAATTAAATTCAGTGTCAGAAATGATATACACTTTATTAGAGGATATTCCATTATTTCTTGGATAAAAATATAGGTGATATTTTGCTATCATGCCAATATCATGCCAACATGTTATTCTATTATAAGAATTAAACCTGAATCCCTAGTATCCATCCTCCTTGGCCTAATAATTAATTGGTTTACCTCTCAGGTGTATATCCATTTTTTTTCAGCCTTATTGAAGTACACTTGGCAAATAAAAATTATATACAAAGTATAAAATGAAATGCATCAATCTACATATACACTGAGAAGGATTGCCGCAATCAAGCTAAGTGATATATTGCGAGTTGTATTTTTGTGTGTGCAATGTGTATACTTAAGACTTTCTCTCGGCAAATTTCAAAAATACATTATAATTAACTATGTAGCAGTCTCTATGTTGCACATTAGGTCTCCACAACTTATTCACACTGCACGTGTAAGTGTACTCCGATCACCATCTCCCCTTTTTCCCTGATCCTCCTGACCAGACCCTGGTAATGACCCTTCTATTCTTTTTTAAGTTAAGCTTTTTAAAATTTCCCATATAAGTCAGATCATTGCCTAGGAGCCCCTCCCCTGAGTCTTGCTACATTGGGACCGTGCCTTCAGTTCATGAGCCTTCCAGGACCTTCCAGATCCAGATCATAACTGACTGAGCGATTTCTCTCTCATGTGGAAGCTCACACCAGGTGAGCACACGTCTGTGATCTCAGAGACTTTAAAGACTGATGCAAGAGAATCACACGTTCAAGGCCAGCCTTAGCAATGTAACAATCTCCTGTCTCAAAAAATAAAAGGGACTAGGGATGTCATTTAATGATACAGGGTCCATGGATGGAATGGGTGGAAGGATGAATGCATGAATGAATAAGACTTAAAAATATACTTTTCACACTTATTCTCAACACTTATTAGACTTGCCAGATGGTCATATTTACCGTGGTGGGTATGGGTAAGTCACGGAGCCAATGAGAAGACCTTAGTTGGGAGCAACATGACCCTTACAATAAAATTAGGTAAATGATTAACTGCTTTCAGAGTTGGAATGAACACTATGCCGTCCAGGGTTTCCTATTAGCCAGCATATCAGGTCGGAAGACTTTGGGCTAAAAATGTTTGATCTCTATAATCAAATACTCAAAATCAGACCACACTGTGCCGGCCTCAGATATGATTAAAATTGACTATCTGAAAATACACCCATCGCAAGAGAATCACAAATTGAGACAGTTGCCTTACTGTCTGCACCAGCAAGAGCATCATATTACTTGCATCGGCACCATATTGACATCCTCACACAACTTGTCTTGGTTGTCATTTTTTAAAACCCGGTTTCGTTTCTGCATTCCCACTTCCAGAACTGCTGCTGATTCCTACACACTCTCTCATCCTCTGGCACAATTATCATCATTTTAATGATTTCAAAACCCTGTGTGCACAAATCATTTAATATTGACAAATGCTACTGACCATAATCAACTGTTTAACAAAAGTATCTGAGCTCTATAAAATTACATTACATTATCCAACTCAAGTGCACATGGTAAAAAATCAAGTAAAATTTCATGCCTCTCATATGCCTAAAACATTCATAATGTTACTTTTGCATTTCCCCATGAATATTTTATGAATATTCTAGAATCTAACTGCTTCCATCTCCCAAAAATAGAGTCATAATTTTTTCATTATCATTGTTCTGTTCAGTGCTTTATTTTTCCTTTATAATATCACTTACAGATATTACCACATTAGGCTTGGGTCATTTTCTCACTGTAATGTGTTTAGATATAAGATATTTAACATATTTCCTATTGATGGAAAATTAAGTTATTCTAAGACTGGGCTATTGTAAACAGTGCTATGATAGATGTCTTTGCCTATCTTTGGAAATCTGTGTAATATTTTTCTAGTGTCAACTTCTAAAAGTGGGATTTCTGGGTGAAAGAGCTTATAGAAGTTTATGTTTAACACATCCTGACAAATTTCCTGCCAAAGTCTACGCAACCATTCACACTCTGTCAACCAGTGAGGGTGTCTGTGGCTCCTGCTGTGGTCCAAAAGAGGCAGCAGCACACTTTCTACCTTTACTCAACAGGGAGGGAAAATACAGCCTCCAATTGGATTTAATTTGTGATTCTCTACTTTTAAGTGAGATTGAGCATTTCTCTGTTTCTATACATTTTAGGTACTCCTAAATTAATTGTTTGTAACTTTTGATGATGTGACTGAGTTGTTAGTCTTTTTTCCTCATTGATTAATAAGATAAAATTATATAATTATAGTATTAGTAGTTTGTCATGTTTTGATAGTTCCCTTTTGAAAAATTAGATAATATATAAGCTATTTTTTCTTAATTGAAATAGCAATTCTTCAAGCCATGCATGACAAATATTATTTAACAATCCTTCATTGTTTCCTCTAGACATCTATATTTTCCTCCAACATCTACACACTTCATCCAGCTACATTTTATTTCTGGTTAATTGGTGAAGTAGAGTTTGTTAGCATTCTACCTTGAAAACTTTCAAATATACAAAAAGTTTTAAAACTTTTACATTCAATGCCCACTATACACCAACCTGATACAATTAGCATTTTAACTATTTCACATTTATCACACATCTTTCCACCTATAAATTTTGAGAGATGTAAAGTTTTCTTTTAAAAAGTAATATTATATATAGTATTATTTCTAATTTATGTTGCATTTCATGTTTTATTATTGATATTTATTTGCTTTCTGTCTACAAGGGCTGTTTATCTAAATTTTTTAGCATTTGGCTTTAGAAGGAATACAGAATACATTTCCTATTCTTCAAAATTATAAATAACATGCTTAAAATTTATATTTCCAAATTTATTCATGTTAGGTAATAAATAATAACTTTTCACTGTGCAAAAGAAGGAAACCTGAAGGCTGTATTTCAACCTACTTTCTTGGTCTGTCTTCTAAATTTACCTTGTTGGGTTTGTAACATGTCCAGGTTCTTTTTATAATTCCTCCATTGTTTATTCTTGGTTTAATTAGTGGGATTCAGTGCTCACCACTTTATTTTAAAATCCGCTTCTCCATTCCTGAGGTCTTCCCTTCAATTCATCTCTCCATTGGCTGAGTATTTCTGCCTAAAACTTTGCTTATTTAATATTTTTTTCAAGACTAACTTGTCTCTGGGTTTGTTTCATGAGAACTTGGGATCCTTAGATCACCTTTCTTGTTGCTGTAACTTTAGGAGCATAGTCCCACTGTTTCCCGTCTGGGAAAGATGCTGGGGGCGTCTGTAAGTCAGCCCATTTCCTGCTCCTAGACTCCTCTTTGGATTGCCTGGAGGTCTTGCTGTTGGCCTGAGGTCCACAGTGTCCACCAAGTGCAGGTGTGGCCTGAAACAACAGTGAGTTTTCCGAGTCCATTGTACACTGTCCCCCATTCTTTAAGAAAATCATGCTTTCAAGAATTTTCCTTAACTCTGATCTTTGATGAAGAAATTCCAATTGTGTAGACTGAAACTCCCCTGACACTTACTTCCCTCATCTTGGGCATTTCTTTTTATTTCCTATTATATTTAACGTGGCATGGCTTCTCTCCCCTAGTCCCTGGTTCACATTTCAGCAGAATCTACTCTATTTTCTCCTCTATTGTGGCATTAATTTCTGAAATGATTTAATTTTACCACACATTGTCTCCAACCTCTGTTCACTCACTTTCTATTCCCCTTTGGTAAGAGTAATTATCCCTTCTTTTATTAATCATGTGTCATTTTTGACTTCTTTTTTAAATGATGCATGTACAGCTCTGTCATTATGCTTCTTCTGAAAACTTCCAAGCACAATTTTTCCAGTTGCAATGTGCCACCTGCTGTGTTGCTTTTGTTTGTTGTGTTTTATCCCACCTCCTTTTGCTCTTTACACCTCATGAAATCTTTATTTTTTTTCATTTTTGGTTATTACTCTTCTCTGAATGGAGGTGATTTTAATAGAGCTACAAATGTTTGAAGAGGAGAGTGGGGATGAGCAATGGATTGGGGAGGAAAGTTGAGGCAGCGAAGTGCAAGTTTTTTCCTCTCCTCGTCCTAGGGACCTGCTCTGCATCGCCTTTGAAAGTCCAGCTCACCCTTAGTGCATCACGGGAAGGCAGGGGCCATTCCCTTTGGCTTCTGCATTCCCAAGTTGTGACTACTTACAGGTTCAGATGGATAATCTGGTTCCCAAATCCCCTTTCTGATTCCAAATGCACTAACCCATGGGTTCCCAGCCTGCTTTCCTTCCAACCTCGCCCCCATCCATCTGTGGTTCACTTGTCCTTTCTATCTCATGGTGACCAAGTCAAGAAAGAGTGAGACTATTATAAATGTCCCTCAGTGAACACGGATTAAAAAGACTCAGGTGTAGAATGAGGAATTTATTAAAAGGAAAAAAGCTTGGCAACAAATATATCAATATGATACCAAAAGACATCTGTAATTTTAGGGATTATTGACAAATATTAAATTTTCTTAATCAATTCATTTTATAATTTCTACATATTATAATTTTACTACTTTATCAGCAAAAATTAAAAAATTAATTTAAAAAATACCTTTCTATTAACTGTGTTTTCACCTTCTTATTTAAGTGTCTGAAAATTATTCCATATGGAGTTCTATATCAGAGTTATGAGAATTACATAAGAGTTTCATATTTTTCATATGTTATTGGTAAAAATTCAATTTAATTTAAAATACCAAGCATTTTGTTCACTTGGCAGTTATGTGCTCATGTTAAGAATTTCCCAGGTTTTCCTGCATCCTTAATGTGTTTAGACAAAGTTACTATTACTGTATTGGAAATAAATAGTGCCTTCTTTATTTTTATGTCATTTCCAAGTATATTTCAAGGCAAGGTCTAGCATGAGTTATAAAATGGTGTTTTGAAAATAAGCAATAGTAACAAAAACAGCATGGTATGGGCACCAAAACAGACTGGTAGACCAATGGTACAGAATAGAGGACACAGAGACAAACCCACAAAACTACAATTATATTAGATAAAGGTGCCAAAAACAACTACTGGAGAAAAGATAGCACCTTCAACAAATGGTGCTGGGAAAACTGGAAATCCATATGCAACAAAAATTAAACCCCTATCTCTCACCATGCACAAAACTCAACTCAACATGGATCAAGGACCTAGGAATTAAACCAGAGACCCTGTGTCTAATAGAAGAAAAATTAGGCCCTAATCTCCATCATGTGGAATTAGGCCCAGCTTCCTTAATAAGACTCATAGCGCAAGAAATAAAACCAAGAATCAATAAATGGGATGGAGTCAAACTGAAAATTTATTCCCAGCAAAAGAAACAATCTGTGAGGTGAATAGAGAGCCTACATCTTGGGAGCAAATCTTTACCCCTCACAATCAGATAGAGCACTAATCTCTAGGGTATATAAAGAACTCAAAAAATTAAACACCAAAAAAACAAATAACCCAATCAATAAATGAGCCAGGGACCTGAACAGACACTTCTCAGAAGAGGATATACAATCAATCAACAAATATATGAAAAAATGCTCATCATCTCTAGCAACTAGAAAAATGCAAATCAAAACTACTCTATCATCTCACTCCAGTTAGAATGCCAACTATTATGAAGACAATCAACAATAAGTGTTGGAGAGGATGTGGGGAAAAAGGTACACTCATACATTCCTGGTGGGAATGCAAATTTGTATAGCCATTATGGAAAGCAGTATGGAGATTCCTTGGAAATCTGGGAATGGAACCACCATTTGACCCAGCTATCTCTCTCCTCAGTCTATACCCAAAGGACTTTAAAAAACATACTACAGGGACACAACCACATCAATGTTTATAACAGTACAATTCACAATAGCTAAACAGTAGAGCCAACCTAGATGCCCTTTAGTGGATGAATGGATAAGAAAAATGTGGCATATACACACAATGGAATTTTACTCAGCAATAAAAGAGAATAAAATCATGGCATTTGCAGGTAAATAGATGGCATTGGAGAAGATAATGCTAAATGAAATTAGCCAATCCCCCCCAAAAACAAATGCCAAATGTTTTCTCTGATACTAGGAGGCTGACTCATAGTGGGTAGGGAGGGGGAGCACAAATAGACATACTCTAGATATGGCAGAGGAGTGGGAAGGAAAAGTAGGGTGCAGGGGTTTAGCAAGGGTGGTGGAATTATCGTGACAGACATCATTATCCAAAGTACATCTATGAAGACACAAATTGGTGTCAACATACTTTATGTTGTGCTGTATATGTGTAATAAGAATTGTAATGCATTCTGCTGTATATGTATGCTATATATGTATGCTGTATATGTAATGCACTCTGCTGGATATGTATGAAAATTTGTGCTGTATATGTGTAATAAGAATTGTAATGCATTCTGCTGTCATTTATTTTTTTAAAAAATCAATAATAAAAAAAGAGGGGCAAAAGACAATAAGATGTTCAAGATTGCGTTTTATGTTTAAAACACTCTAGATAAACTATGAGTACAAGTTAAATATTTTATTAAAAGACGTGGTTATGTGTGCCTTTATGTGACTAAAATCTAAGACATATCATTTGAATATTTGAAAACATTAAACAGAGACCTCTCTAGTTTTCCAAGTGAATTGTAAGAGCTTGTCATGATGTGTCATGTGGTAGATGAGATCACAAATCAATGTTTTTGCTGTGGACCATGTTGAAAGTTTTGGGTGTGTGTGTATTGCCTACTATGGTTGGCTATTCAGTCTCCAATTATGATTTTTCAACAAACTCTAGTGGAAAAGAAAAGTTCATAAATTTCAGGTCTTTTAGTTTTATACATATTTTCACATGGAAATGATTATATGAAGAGCTACATATCCTAAGAAGCAACTGTAAGTGGCAATTTTCAAAGGAAGTTTAAAATCAAAATTAAAATGTAAGGTAAAATAAGAACATAACACTCAACATAGCAACAAAAAAAAAGATACCTACTCGCTGTCTTAAAAGGATTGTTCATTGAATTGGTGCCAAGTACTGTTCTTTGTGAGTTTTTATAGATGTCTGTTGTACAGGTGACGATGCTAGTAGTTACTTAGAAGTTGTTCAGGAGTACTTCTTACATCTTTCATTTTTTTTTCTCAGTTACTGATTCTGAATCTGTTGATACTCTTCTTGGCATTTCATAACACAAACACATTGTTGGAGAACTGTGTAATGGAATGGAAATAACAATGAATCCAGAGATAGGTCTGCTTGTGTTAGAAACCAACCCATCCTCCAGACCTGTAGACCTTCCAGGTACAGGTGAGGAAAAGAGGAATGAGAGGAGGGTATGTGTCTGTTTGCATTCTATATAAATGCAGAGACATCTGATGCAAATCTTACATCACTGGCCATGGTTGTAAGTTGCCCAATATCATGTTACAGCTTCTGCATTCTCAGACAGTTTGATAGGCTTCAAACAACTTTAAAAGTTTTCATAGTTCTAGGAAGAAGAATAACTCTTGTTTTATGTTAATGTTTTCTATTCAAGAGAAAAAAATCTTTGAAATAAATTTTCTGTGTGAGTTCTTAACTGATTTTTGAAGTGACCAGAGTATAATCACCAAATCATGATTTGCAAATTCCAGATGTTCTTTATATTTTTATCTAATTGGCAATTTTTAAAACAACCATGGCTTATAAAATATTGCAATCTTTAAAAGGAGGTTTAAGCATGACGACAAAGCCAGGTTTCCTGACTTAAGAGTTCATAGGAGCAGAAATTTTATAGTATTCTTTGTAGTTGTTTGTTGTTTTTGTTGTTAATTTCAGTTGATTTTTCCCTAAGACAAATTTATTACCTAGATTTATTACCTAATGTCAACCAATTAATTGATCTAGTCCATTTATCTATCTAGTCATAAAAACTATGCATAAGATAATAAATTATAAGATACATTTGCATTGATCTTGTGTCAATCTTTTAGAAATTCTCATATCAAAATATTCTATATTAAAATAAATTGAGATATTTTACTTTTAGTGCATAAATCATGACATGGCAAAAATGTGACTGCCTGTGGGCTCATAAGGATTCTAACCATCTCTTACTGTTTCTGTTGCTGAGCCTAGGTTGACCTTCAGTCCAAAGTAACAATTTTTAATAAACCACCATAATATTCAGAAAGTAGCTTGCACCAAATCAAAACTCAATAAATACAAATTAACTAAGGGCATTGTATTTAGATAGGTGGAAGATTTAGATCTGCTGTGATTATGCAGTTAACAGAGAAAATATAACAAGATAATTTCTTGTAAAAATTCTTTACTGTTTTTGGTGGAATTTAGTTGTGCTATTATTGTTGCTTAACTTTTTATTTTTCTCAGATTTGTTGATCATTGCATAAAGAATTTTCAGAGAAATTGTCATTTATCAGAAAATGGTCAAACATGATTTTAATTGTGTTCTCACTGTGATCCCATCGTGTTTTTTCACAAGAAACAAGTTTTGCTATTTGCTGAATGTCATCACATAGTGGTTTTTATTACAGAGTGTTAATGAGATCCCATAGGGAGGGCCTGAGTTATTTTTAAGTATCCAAAGAGGAAGTAACATAAAGGGAACGTGGACATGGACTCCAGTTTACTCGTCCGGGGAGGGCACTGTCTCCTCTGCTGCCCTTTCCACGGCTGAACGTCTTCCTCCTTCACTGATCTCCAGTGATGTCGCTACTACAAAGTGGCGCCCTGCATACTTTATGGAGATCTGAGCACCTGACCCATGTGCGGAAACAGGAGGGATGACTAGTGACACCTAAAGGAGGCTGCCTACTCCTATTCTCTTCTTGTGGGTCTAATTCCTGTCCTTAGCTTTTTTACAACATATTGATCCAGTGAGACATGCAACACGAGCAATCAGGTAGAAATAAATGCATGTGATCTTCAGAAGCCTTTCTTTGCTGTGCAGAGAAGATGCGGCCCGTTTAAATGGATCTCAAAGAATTTATGTGCTTTGGGCTCTAGTTTCTCCTTGGTTTTCAGATTTGTGTTGGTTATTCCATCGTGACAGTCTTGTTTAGGTCCTTATTATTCTGGTCAGCACTAATTAGGACATGTTACTTGAAATTCCATAGATCCTAAATGTAAGTACTGAATTAGAAATGAAATCTGACTTTGAAATGAATCATTAATGAAATTGAATGGTGTGAAGTCAATGTTTTATCAGTAGTGATATACAATGCTTTGTTCCTTTAAAGAAGGTTTACATTCATTAATAAAGACTAGAAAGGATACCCCCCCCCCAAAAAAAAAGCTTAGTGAGAAAGAGATAAACAGGATCTTTAAGTAAATTTATTTCCCTGTAATGGTAGGAATTACTTGGGTCTCTGAGTGCAGTTGACTTTGCCCAGCTTTCCTGCCTTTGGTCTGGGTGAGATATGGCTTATGGCTGTCACATCTCCTACTGTGGCTTTAAAAATGATTTGAAAAGGCTGTTATTTCAGACTCTCAGGCAGATGTTACTTTTACCACCACAGTCGAGCATGGCTCCCGTGTGTTTGACTTTCAAAATCCCTGCTAAGTTCCTTGCTGAGATCAGAAATGGTTTGTTTATTAAATCTGTATCTTTACATAGTGTGGGGGGTCTAGAAAGAAATACCAGCTTTGTGACAAGATCCCAAGGGAATATATACCTACTTAATCTTTCATCCAACACCACTTTCCAGTAACAAAGATGTATGTCTGCAGTTATGAAATGAAATCCTATTTTGGTTTTCATCAGTATCAAGTTGGTTTATACACTGCAAAGAATTTCCACAGTCTTAAATATCTCAAATTCTCTTTTTTTCTTATTGATGTTGTTGTTGAATTCAAGTTTTTGAAATCCATTTTCTATTGAGCTTTCATCTCAAATAGTTTTTGGATCTCCAATCAATGCAACCTTAATATAGGAAATGGTCTGTAATTAACTTACGATTTTGGACACATAATTCCAACCATGATTTCAACATAATAATGGCATAAGTATTTGTTATTGAGTTATTGATTTACATGCTCTGATCACAGAAGATCATTCAATTACTTGGACATGAATATATGGACAGCAAAACCCAATTATATGATATGATCGCAAAGTTAGTTGTGAAATATGTTGTGACCAATGAAATCTATGTGTAGAAAAACTTAATGACATCCAGAATTGACAGTCTCTAATCTGCTGATACTAGAAATGTCAATTCTTATTTTACATTTTCTTTAAAAGCATACATAAGACATTTTCATTTTAAGAAATATTAGGAGAGGGTATTCAATATTTTAAAACAAAAACTGAATCACTCAGAATTTCATTCCTTGGAGATAACCAAACTTTGGACTCATAATTTTTCTTCCTTTAAAAGAGATGTGTTGACTAGCAAAATAAAATAAAATTGATGGGAAGTCTTATTTTAACTCATTTACCTAATCAATTGAATTATTGAATTTATAATTTGCATGACTAATTAATGCAAATAACAGCAAACGCTTTCACTGCTTAAACTGCAATGAAGATATCTGAGTCATAAGTTGCTGGACTAAATTTTAGCAAGATTATCCACATTACTGATTTTTAATTCCCTCATCTGTAAAGTGACTATGGTAGCATCACTGTCTAGGTATCCTATTGTGATGTCTGAATGTCAGGAACCACTATTCAAAAACACAGAGAGTGTCCCTCATGCAATCAATAGTGCCACATTTTGTTTATAAATTCTAAACCGAAATCCGTTATCTCTTTGTGAGTACTACATTACTTTCTCTTCCCGCCCTCCCCAGGGTGGGGGAGGGGCACGTCATTTTTAAACATTTCTTCTTTAATTAACAAATATTTACTCCTACAAGATGAAAATTTGCTCTTCTTAAAGAGCTGCTTAGCCTCCCAGGTGAAGGGTGGCCTGTAATTCGGTGTGAGTGGAGCCCTTACAGGAAATGCAGAGAGGCACAGGGAGAAGTAGCCTGTGAAGGCAGAGGCGGTGACGGGAACTAGAAGGTGGACAGGCCTGGAAGGATCCAGAGTCAGGGAAGGGATCCCCTGGGAGCTGCCAGGACCTGCTGGGGGACTTGCAGCCTCGGGAACTGTGTGGCCATGTTGTTCTGCTGCTGCAGCCACCTGTCTACAGCACGTTGTCCTGGTGGGCCTAGGAAGCCAGTAGAAAATTTTAGAAAAGAAAATAGTTTAAAGTCATATTTCTAAGATTTCTGTTTAGGAAACAAGAAAAAAAATATGTTTTCCACATAATGTAATTGAGAAGAATGAAAACAAGGAAGAAATGAAGAGATGTCAATGAAATAAAAACAAACAAGAGAGAAAATTAACAAAGTCAAGGATTGGTTTCTCAAAAATTTTTTTCAAAATAGGAATCATTGTCAGGAATGATAGTGAGTAAGAGAATGAATACAAATTGAATTATAAGAAAAACACAAAGGGTTACCACCATGGACACTGCAGACATTGAGACAGTGAGGAAACTTCATGAAGAATTGTATGCCAATGAATTTGACAACTTAAGTGAAATATGGGAAATTCTGTGGTAAACATAATTCAACTCATTAAACAGACACAAGGTAAAATAAAAAACCTAGACAGCCCAGTATCCATGGAAGAAATTACAAATGCTAAAAAAAAAGAAAAACAACTTTTTTAAAGAGATATTTTGACCTATATGATCTACTAGTGAATTTTATCAAGCATATAAATAATAACACTTTGTAACATATACTTATGAGTTGAATAAAATTCTAATGTCAAATCCTGATAAACACTTAAAAATGAAAATCATGGAATAGAAAAATAGCTCTAATGAGCATATACACAAAATATTCTCAACCAAACATTTTAATAAATCAAATTCAGCAAGACATAAAATGGAATAAATCTATCATGTGGAAATGGGGTTTATCACAGCAATACAAAACTGCTTTAACATTTGAAAATGTATCATGTGTTCTATCACCTTAACAAAATAAAGATCAAACCCCAGGTATTATATCATTTTAATAGAAGCAATTTGACCTCCATACAGAGCAAACTGTCAGTAAATTATGAATATAGTAGGCATTCCTCATGATGCCTAAGGATAGCTTTAATCCAATAGGGGATATCAAACAAAATTAATTATTCTCCCTTTAATTTGAGAGAAAACCATGATTAGCTGCACTGCCTGCTTTTATTTAACATTGCTTAGAAGTTTTAGCCAAAAAATAAAATAAATGAAACAGAGTAATATTAAAAGAAAACTAAAGGAGTATAAAAAATAAAATTAAAAGCATCAGGATTAGGAAGATAAGGGTACATTGACTCTAGGCACAGACATCTACAAAAGAGCTCCAAGGTATCTACAAAATAACTACAGAACTCATGGTCAAAATTAGCAAAGGTGGGCTGGGGCTGTAGCTCAGTGGTAGAGCACTGCCCTGGCATGAGTGACACTGAGTTCCATGCCCAGGACTGCTAGTAATAATGATGATAACACAGCAAAGTCAATTAATACTTTATATTTTAAAATAGCAGGTGTCAGTTGATACCAATTTTGTTTTGGGTGCTCTGCACTTTGGTAATCGATCAATGCTATAATAAATACTCTCACATTCACATGTATGTATAATTGTGCACACAAGTACTTTTATAAAATACATTCTACAATTCATATGTCTTGGCCAAAATGTATATACCTTTATAAGTTTGATATTTTCAAAATACCTTCTAAGAAAAACACACTATTGATGTGTCCAAAAATTAGATCTCACAGTGTTTGTTTACCTACCCCCAAAACACAGTATTAAGTTTGTTTTGAAAAATTGATATGCAGAATTTTCTCACTATGGTATTAATTCACCATTTTTAAAAATTTCATGAGGACGGCTCTATTCATTAATTCCAAAGCCAGTATTTCCTTTTCCTTTTCTAGGGGGAGGTTTAGTCAAGCTTTTGCTCATTTTATATTAAGTTCATGGTATGATGAATTAGTTTTCCTCAGCCTTGGGTTTGAATTTTTTCAGGTTTTTTCTTTCTTTTTTTAATAAGCTTAAGATCATGCATGAAAAAAATTAAAATATTTATTTAATCACTTATCAATCTTTTCTGTTTTTCTTTTAATTTCTGGGCATCGACTTTAGCAAGGTCCTCCTTTCTGTGGTGATAAAAGGATGTAAATTTACACTATTTCCTGCTATATAGTCTTTACTTACACTTAAAATTTCAATATTTAAAAAATTCTTATGTCAGGAATGTGTTGACTGGCCAAGTTCATTTATTTCCTATGATTTTCATAGTTATTCCTATCCCATGTCATTACTGTACCTCTTTTAGCACATATTATTTTATTTATCTTACCCTTTTATTTGGACCAACTTTTGGTTTCTGTTCCATCACTCTTTCTATTTCTATACCATAACCAAATAATTTTAATTGTTTTAGCCTTGTAACATTTAATATCTCTTACAATCTATTATTTTATCACCCCCTTTTAAGATTTTTCCCTTTAACTATTGTTTTAGAATTCTCCTAGTCATTCTTGTACATTTCCAAATTAGTGTTAGAATTTTCTTTAATTCCAAAGGAGACTAAAATATTCTGAAAAGAGACCAAATAAGTTCTGAGCCTTGGTATTTACAGACATCAATTGCTGCCAACTAGACATTGGTCATGGATCTCCTTGGATGGTGTAGCACAGAAATATGAACAATTTCAGAATTATAGTTTTTCTCCGCCCTACAAATTACTTTCTAAAAAGTTTATTTAAAATTTTCTCCCTCAAAGACTAAAAGAGCCCTCCAGAATAAAAGAGATTAGAGAAGGAGTTAGTAAAAACTACCAACCAATTCATTTCCCCGCCGTGTGCCATGTTGGCTTGAAGTGGGACAGGCTGGCACCCATGGTCCCTGAAGCGAGCTATGGAATGCTAGAGAGACAGCAGGGCCAGTACACAATAGCCCCCAGGAACCGGGTTTCCCACCGACCATTCTGTCCAAGGAACTGCAGATACCTCGAAAACATTCAAATTTGCCCCAGTAGTTTCCACCACAAGAACTTTTAAAAGAGATCCAAAGACAAATATGAAGATGGTTTTGTCCTATGTACAATGAAGATTCCTGTTTAATGGACTATAGTTCTAGTATCCAGACTGAAAGACCAATTTGAGTGAAAATATTTAAAAAATACTTATGTGTGTATCTAAACTTAAAATATGATCCCATTGAACACGTTTTTATAACTTACCAAAATAAATTTCCCCACATGAAGTAAAGGGCTTAGTATGTGATACCCTTATTTTCAGCTTTCTGTGGAATTCAGCTGTCTTCCTAACACCCAATACTTCATGAACAAAGCCATGTGCATGGTGCCATCTTCTTGTGAGACTCCACCAGTAATAATAGAAGACAATGTCAACGATATTCTAAACAAAGGACACAATTCACTCATTTAGTACTTCTTGAATGTCTAAAATGGGTATTGTAGAGTCTTGAGATGCAGCTTTATAAACAGCATCTTTG
Source organism: Ictidomys tridecemlineatus (assembly GCF_052094955.1). NCBI lineage: Eukaryota > Metazoa > Chordata > Mammalia > Rodentia > Sciuridae > Ictidomys > Ictidomys tridecemlineatus. Next base: position 143,801,303 of record NC_135485.1, on the reverse strand, counting down.
CTCCCATGGAGATTGCATTCTTGGGGCAAACATATAGTAATATTTTTAATAAGATAATTAAGAGCATGTTACTATGGAGATAAGGGTGGTCAAAGAGGAACTTGGTGAGAAGTTGAGATTTTAATAAAATATGAAGAAGGGAGGGGGTAGCCTGCAATAAGTGAGCATGCACAGCAGGAAGCTTCTAGAATTTGCTCCAGTAGGTTTTCAATGGGCTTCTGTTCTGATTGATTGGCACCCACAAATTGCCAGCTGTTAAATATTTCAGGTGTCACTCTTAATCAGGCATCTGTATCTTTCTCAGCAAATATCATCCCTCCTTCTTCTTTTACCTGAAAACAGCAACCCTCCCTATGAATTCAAAAATCTAAGTTTCTGAGTTAAAAAATCATGGACCGAACCATAAAGGTTCAGCTAAGGCAGGCCCATCCCTGGCCTTCCCAAGGTTTTCAACTGTGGATCTGAGAAGAGGCTTTCAGCAGCTCTGCTAGAGTTTCTTTCTTTCTTTTTTTTTCCAGAGATGAATAAACTTAAAGGAAAAAGGTTTCTGCAGCACATCGTGGCAGACAGCATGGGCCTCCCTCAAGCTAGCCTGAAAGCAAGGGAGGGCAGGGTCTCTACTGTCCTCTCCAGGGGAAGGGCACGCCCCTAGCTTCTTCCCACTAGGCCTCACCCCCTAAAGGAGCCTAGCAGCAGCACAAGCTTGGGACCAAGCCTTTGGCATGTGACTTTTGGGGGACTTTCATGATTCAATCCATAACAGTCACCTTCTATCAGCAAAACAGTGATACTCCAAGCACAGTAACTGCAGGAAGCTATGCATGTAAATGTGCATCACTGTCCATACAGATGTGTGCATGTCCGTTCCATGTGCTCTGGCTAAAGATGGACTTATGTTACTTGTCAAAAACTCATCCTTCAATAACACAATAAATTATGCAACAGTCACATGCTATGATATAGACACTGATACTCCAGAGAAGAGTGACTTGAAGACTTAGGATTCCAGGTAGAAAGAACTCCACATATTGCATGTTTATTTTCTGAATTACATAAAAAGTCATTTAATCCTCAGAAAACACACACATGGCTTTCTTTGAGCCAGTGACCTTCCAACTCCATTCAGACATTCAAGTTGCAGAATTATGATTTAATCTGAGACTCTTAAAGATAAACAATCAGAGTTACAATATTTATCAATTCTAGATTGCTGGAGTTGTACTAAGAAGATATTGTTTTTATTTTTCCAAATTCTACCAATATTTTTGGAGGAGTCAAAGATGAGAAAGTAATAATGTAGTTTCATTATCCTTCACATGCTCCAACAGGTTAGAGAAAGTCAACACTGGCATTTGGGCTACTCTGTAGGTGAAAAGGAGACGGGATCACATTCTACACCAGTCTTATCTTACTATACTCTGGATGACTTTGACCTTCTGTTCCATCAGGCTTCCATTTTTTAACTTTGGTACAAATGTGATAGTTTGAGAATTTTTCCCTAAGTTTAACCTTCAGTCACATATAAAATTTGACTCTACTGTTAGCAATTACATATTAGCTCTAGAACATGACATGCAATTCAAAACAGTGTCAATTTTATTTTACAATTGGTTCCCATATCTTAGTAATATGAACAAAAATTTTCTTCAATTTATAGAAGAGATAAGCATTTGTGTTTTTGTTTTTATATAATTGAAAGCTATTAGCTATTAGGACTAGAACCGAAATATTCTAACCCTTTGCTTTATATTCTAATTAATGTTATTTATATACATGCAAAAGTCTTGGGAACCTACTCTCATTTTGTCTGACTTTATCTTAACTTGTTCTTGAGTTGCTTACTCCTTCAGGAATTGGCTTTGAGCAACAGGAGTAGGAGATATTAGTTAAGTGTTTGTTGTTTCTAAACAAAACCCCAAGGTCACCCAAACATAGCATGTTCAAGGAGACAGGAAGAACTTCACAGCAAGGTGTGTGCCTTTGGTGACATGGAACTAGGATTCGACGTTTAGGATGCCGGGCACCTGCTCTGCATGTGCTCCCTGGCCTTGGTCTCAGGGGAGCACCGAGCCCCTCTCCTTCCTGAGTCTCCACTGGATGCCTCACACTGTCTGTTTCTCCCGACTTTATTAGGCTTATCCTGGGGCAGTCTCAGCCCTTGACTCTAAAAGAAACTTCAGCTCCAGAGCTTCCAGGGTAAGCTGAGCTGAATTTCTCTAAAGATCTGCCTGCTCCTTCGCCAGCTGATTTGTTGAGTGCTGACTTGTTATCCACCTCCTGGTAATCAGACATGGCCAGAGGATGGGTCCAGTGATGTTCACCTGGAGTCCCAGCATTTTGTTACAAACCACTTGACTTCAGTGGAAGTTCTTTGAAGTATTATTAAATTTTGTTAAAATTGAAGAAAACTTTGTTTCCTGTGACATCCTTGAGAGACACATTATTCACAGACACAGCAGAACTCCTGTCTTCGTTTCTGCTCGGTTGGCACAGTGCACATTGTGAGACTCCAGATGAAGGGGCTCAGAAGATGTTTGGTAAGTGTGCTCTTCTGGATGAGGCCAAACTATTTTGCGCCTAAGGAGTTTCTAATAAAACCAATAACGGGAATGAAATCTTGTAGAAACAAAAGCATGTGTCACTGACAAAATGATGTGAGGTATGACTGACGCAAGTGCTACGATTGGTTGGGAACAAATCAGCCACTCAGGGCAGGTTGCCATGGCTGTAAGGGATCTGGAGTATGCAGCTCTCAGAATTCACTGAAGTCTTCAGACTAGCAAAGGTTTTTTGAGACTTTGATTTTATTTTCTTAACATAGTTTGAAATAATTATACACCAGAGAAACACTAGAAAAAGTACTTTACACATTTTACCTCCCAGATTTGCCAAATATAAGATTGCCATATATATACAAACACAATTTATGTGTGTGTGTGTGTATTTATTTATAAATGCTACAGAACATTGTATGTATATATGTATACATACACACATAGGTATCTCCTTTTGTATACATGTATATGTGCATATATATGAAATTTTCTGAATCATTTGAAAATAAGTTGCAACATGATGGCCTTCTCTCTCGTCAATAATTTTTCTTAAAAACAAGAATTCTCTTGCTTAACCACAGTTCAGTAGTAGATGTCAAAAAATCACCACAGAATCCAAGAAAGTCACTCAACCTGTAGCTCATCTTTGAATTGTGACAGTGTATCCATAGATGCCCCTTGCCTCCTCCGGTATCCCACCTGGTTTAGTATTATGCACTGCATTTCACTGTTGGTTCTCTTTAGTTTGAACAGGTCTTTGGTCTTTGTCTCTTATGCCCTTGACATTTACAAAGGTTACAGAATGCTTCCGTGTTCTGCTGTTTCCTCATGGAGGTATTCAGATGGTGCATTCTGATGGAAAATCATAGAATCGGTTGTGATTTCCCCTGAAGCATACCTCAGGGGTATGTGGTGCTCACGTGTCTCCTTACTAGTGATGTTACATTAATCCCCTGGTGATGAGGTTCCTGCGATGTGCCTGTCCTTCTTCATAGTCAGTAGGTGTACTGGGGGGAACTTCCTCGGGACCCTGTAAATGTCCTGTTTCTCATCAGACCTTCATCTTCTATGACAAGTGTCTATCGCTGCTGTTCCAGGTATGGCCATGATAGTCACTGAGAGTGGTGACACTCCTTTTATTAGGCAAGATGTTTTAAAAGTTCTTGACTAGTCCTAAATAAGAAGAGAATGAGTGTTTTTTAATATAAAATCATCAGCTCAGCTGCCGTCTGCCACTGGTTGCTCCGTGGTGTCTACGCGGCTTTGGTAATGACAAGCGAGTTTCCAGGGAAGGAATTTAAGTGACTGGAGATAGAAAAGTTTTCTCTATGGTGCTTTTGCTTTCTCCCTAGCCCCTTCCAGTGTCTAAACATCATTGCATTTGGCTGTTTCTAAAACTCCATTTCGTCGTTGTTTCTTGGGGTTTGGTTTTAGATTTTCTGCTTGTCTGTTTAGTGCTTTCCTTTCCCCTTACAGACCTTTTTCTCCCCAAGGGACAGCTCTGGGGTCAGCTCTTTTTCCCTAGACCCTCAACTCTGAGTGCAGCGCAGACTTGCTTGACTGGTCACTTTATGACCACTTATCTGACTGGTCACTTTAAACTATTATGGCTTTTACCTGTCTGGGCCCCACCCTGGCTTTGGTCCAAGACTGTCTTCCCCAAAGGTCCCTTCTCTCATTCACATCTGTAGATGGGCAAGGATTTCAACAAGCTCCTGAGTTATCATTTGAAGTTTACCTGACAGTTTGATTCCTTAGTGCCTAACTCCTCTAGGTTGAATCACAATTTCTCTGATTCATTAGCAGTAAATGCCTCGTGAGTACATTATGCCTTTGAGTTTTTTTTTTTTATTCCTTTCATCAGTAATATGGCTCTCTCCTTAAAGAAACCCATAAATAACATTCAAAACAAAAATATGGCAACATTTATTTTACAGAAAAAAAAAATGACCTAATATGAGAATAAAGGTGATGTTTTAGGAAGATATATGCAATTTTATACTATGGGTGCAAGTCCCCTTAGCCTATCACAGGGTCAGGTACAAGGTATTCAGAATACTGGCTGGCCTGCTTAGGTGAGCACCTTCTCACTCACCTGGGCATGATCTACATCAGGCAGGGAGCCTCTCAATCTTACTGGAGCTCTGAAGGGGACCAGGAGTGGTGACATACAGAACAACCAAAATGGGTCAAGCAGGCACAGATTACAGATTGATGTGGAAGGCATTTAAAACAGTCTTGTTCCTAAGTTTTACTGGAAATATAAGGAGTGGCCTGTCATGCATGATGTGAATAAAGTGTGATTAGTTTAGGAAATAAAGCAAAAGACCACTGACTTCCCTTAGTGCTTTTCATATTGTATATAGCGAACTGAAGCCAAATCAAACAAACAAGCAAAGACAATGTATTGATTCAAGAATATAAAAAGTTTATAGATTTATTGGTGTTGTTATTTGGTACTGTAAGGGACCGGCGAAACGTCGGAGGAAGAGACCACAAGAGACTGGCTTCATGCAATAAGCATAAGGGGATTTTTATTGAGGATCCTGATTCAGTGCGCTGAGGCTCCAGGCTCACTCAGGAAGAGAGCAGCCCAGAGCCCAGAGCAGGGGTTGAACAATGCTTAAGTACACTTTTGGGGGAGGGCGGGGGCTTTATACACATCATAGTCTCCTTTAACAAATCACCATACACCGCGGGAAAATCAAACAACAATTCTTAGACTTGATTGGTACATTCATTGGCGGGAACAGGGCTGGCTGGAGTGATAGGTCATTCCTAAGGAGGGGGTTACATTTAAACTGATTGTTTTTGGGCCTTGAATGCCTACTTGCCAGGCTACACAGGGTCCTAAGTTATTAAACAACCAGAAGATCAGGAGGAATATTTACTGGGCAGTTCGGGTATTGTCCTAATAGCTACAGGAATTTAACCCAGGCTTTGCAGTTTAGAAACTTGACCCTTTTAGTACAACAAAAACCTGTTATCCTTTGATGAGATTCTCAATGTATCTTTTAAATCTAACAGGTCTACTAAGTCTATGATGATTAGCCTAAGTCACAAAGTCACCCAGACTCAATAAGCTTCCTGAAAATTGACTATGAGCTAAATGTAGGGGTGTCATGAATTTAACCTTCAGAGTGTAATGAGGAAATGATTCTTGGAAAAAACACCTGGAAATATGCCAGTGTTCTAATATGGCAAAATCAAGCAAATGTTTATTGCTTGGGGTTTTGTTGGTTTGCCAATAAAGAGACCCTCACTATTCTAGGAAGTTACATTTTTAAAAAGCTGAAACTTCAAAATTTTCTTTTAAATTTCTTGAACTGATATAAAAAATGTGGAAAATTTAATTTCTAGCCATCAAATAAAACCATAGATACTCAACCCTGACAAGCACAGCCTGCCCTCTGGGGAGATTCAGCTCAGTGCTAGGCGCCCACGTAGACTCTTCTCTCATGAAAGTGTGTCCCATTTTGTCAGCATGAGATCCCACATGTAAACCAAAATGGTATTTTAAAGTCTCTAGACAGATCTTTGAGGCAAAAAAGAATTTCTTATATATGTTTTTAATTTCCCAGAAAGTCAGTAGTGTATTTCCCTTTTCCTGGTGTTTTGGGGAGATATGTACAATTTTATAATATGGCTATTAATCCCCAATGAATAATCCAGTATCGTCATCTTCTCTCCCTAACTGCTTTTCTTCTTCCCTTTATGAACCTGCGGGTGCAGTCCCGTGAAAACAGAAGAATCAGTTCTTAGAGCCTCAGTCTTCCAACAGCACAATCCCACTTCAATGTTCAGGAGGCACAGACTGTCATTGCTTGGAAATATGGTGCAGAAAATCAGAGAATAAAGCCCAGACCGGGACTGTAAGAGTTTGACCTGGCCCTGGACACTCAGTAAGCTACACCTTCATGCAGGAATCCTGTGTATTCTCATAACTCCAGACTCTGAGATGAGCTTAGTAATGAAGTTCTCTTTTAAATCTGAAGGAGACTAATGATGGCAAATGGATGATGATAACTTTCTAGCTGTAATGTCTAAAGAAAACTTCTAATAGCCGTGACCGGCTTCCGGTATTTTCCAGCGTTTCTCCAAGCCTCCGACTCTGTCAAGGCAGGGCCCTGCTGACTGTGCTGGGTAAGTCACCCACAGCATGGAACGCATCCCTGGAGTTCCTACCCTTGATGAAATCACCCTGGTTTTTACAGCCTGGCTCGCTTTTACAAGCAAAGTGCTGCAAGGGTCAAAGGCCTGTTTCTTGTCATGTGGCAACTGAAGGAAGCTGAACACCCACCAGGAGACCCCGAGGTGGCCAGCTGGCACAGCAGCGGCCTCAAGTATTATGTTGCCCACCCACACAGTGTGTTTCAAACCAGTAAATAAAGATCACACAGTAGTTTTATAAAATCACCAACCATAAACAATTGGCTCATTAGACAAAATACCGATAATTATTTTTTTTTTTTTAAGCAGAGGGCGATATTACATGGATCTTAAATGCACTGGAAGAATAAGCCCTTTCCAAATGCAATGACCATTCGGGGAGGGGGAGTGGAAAGAAAAGAAAAAACCCTTAAAATGCTCTCTGAGACAATGCAGTCTGCTACTTTCATGTTTCAGCCAAGAAACTACAGATCAGAACTAGATTTAACTACCAATTTTGGCCATAATATTAACATTTAATACGCTGTAGGATAGACCCAGTACTCTTGGCATTCTGAGAAGCCAGGCTGCTATGAAGTGCATACAGCAGGCTATATATTAACTGGTCTGACACAGAACACTTATGTCAGGCTCCGATTTCAGAACCTAACACAAAACCCTTACGTCCTGATAAAGCAAGCTAGTGGGCTGGCTGGCAGGACTTCAACAGGGCCACTTGAATAGACGGCCTTCCTCAACAGTCTTAGTCCCACTGCACATGATCTTTAACTCATAAAATGATTAAATCTGCATTAGGGATTATTTTTTACTTTGAATAATAAATTGAGTTTTTAAAATAATTTTAACCAAAATAATGAACATAGATTGGAAGAAAACTCGCATTGGATTAGATCAGGGCCAATCTTTCCAAGGACCACATATTTTCTCTCAATATGATTTCTAAACAATTTCAAAGCTAAGAGAGATTAATTGTTTTAAAAAATAAAGAATGCTATTGTTCTACAACTTTGAGTTTCACTTAGTCTATTGCTTTTTTAGTACTCTTAGTTAACTTTTGTGAAGTATATTGTCTAGATCTCTGCCTAAGATTTCTGTTGGTTTGCTTTGTAAACTATTCTCAAGTTTTTGCAAATAAGCTAGAAACTGCATTTCCTACTGGATGCATGGGATCACCCAGGAAAATAGGTTTGGAACGATTATTCGACATCGCTGGGACAGTATTATTTAAAATATTATTTTTCAGTGGGCCAGATTCCATTACAAGATCAAATTGTTATTGACCCTTTTACTCCTCTGCTTTGAGCTTTGGTGGATAGTCCTAAGAACCAAGGAAATGCAAGAGTTTTCCAGGATGCACTTGACTATTTGACTTTTCATAGCCTTCTTCAGTCCAGACCTTCTCCCCTCCAACATGCATGTATGGAAGGAAGGTCAAAGAGGACAAAGCAAATCTGTCCTCCCTGAGCACATCTCCACTGCACTCACCATGGGGCAGGACTTCAAATTCTCCTGTGAACACATTGAAAATGTCCCACCTGCTAGAGCTTGGCCTCTCAGTGGGGGGACACAGTGCTGGTGTTTGTTTTCAATATGGGAGGAGAAGTGAAGTGGAATGCAGGTGATGTGTCTGCAGGCAGCAGAGACTCGGTGGTGGAAACAGCCAGTGTAGGTGGCAGAGGACACCGTCTGCCGAGGCTCACAACTTCCTGTCCTCACAAGCAAGAAGACAAGAGAAAAGGTTCAGAGGGCCCAAGAGAACTTATGGCATGCTACTAAGGGCTAAAAGGGATGATTCTTAAATATACACAATTGGACCCATTACCAAAGACAACCAGAAATACGGAGATATTGACCACGTATGGAAGAAAGGGGAGGGCGACTGGCACAGGCCAAGGGGACAGGTGGGCAACGTGCATAAGAGAAATTCCTGACCCAGGGGGCATGGGCTCCTCCAGGCCTGGAGTCTAAGAGGGAGCCCTGTAGGAAGGCTGCCCTTGGTCAGGGTGGACCCTGTATGGCCACACTGAAGGGGAGCTTGGAGAAGACGAGAACTGAATCTTGAGCCAGTCTCTTAAATTATCTAGAAAATAGGTTTGGGAAGATTATTTGACACCACTGGGATGAGGCACAGCATCTGAAAGGCCACGTGGAAGGGTATTAAATACCAAGACGTCTTCCACCCTTCGCTCAGTGCCAGGAAAACCAAGTGCCCTGGAAGCGGGCAGAGCCCTGGAGGATGACCCCGCAGCTTGGCAGAGGCCCACTGTGCATTGTCCCAGTCTCCGCTTTAGGGGGGGCTGTCAGAAGACAATCATCCTTGCACTGGACTTAATCAGAAGTGTTTCTAAACTTTCCTAGCCCACCACCCCAGTGCAAGCCAAGAGCACATTTTTTAACTGTACAACATTTGAAACTGGGCATTTTTTTTCTTCTTTCTGTGATACATTTCCTTAAGTGGTTTAAAACAATCATTAGTTCTGATTTATGCCTTGTATATATGAAGAGTAAACCATTCTCTCCCTGCAGTAGTTTCCAAGATACCATTTTACAAATGACAAAGTATCTAGTTAACAAAAGAAACTGAAGTCATTAATAAGGAAAACTGCTTTTCTAGAAACCCAAACATCTGAATTGCCCAACTTGGAATGGAAATAAGCCATTGAAAATTTTATGATAAGACAAATATGTCACTGGGACACTGCTGGAGGTACATATGCTGAACTTAATTTTTCTCCTGGGAGGGGGAACTGCCTACAGAGGGAATCCATCAGTCTGGGGTGTAGATGGGGAAGGAAAGACAACAGAAAGAATGTTCTTCCTTGATTGGGAAGTGGGATTGGGGAGTAACCCTGGGTCCTTAGGGAAGCTTCTATCCCTAAATTAAAATCCTGATTTTCTGGAACCCATGTTTTCTGAATCCTGCATTTGTGTCTTCTCTTTAGGGTATACTTGCTAAAATTTTTACCCACAAAGAAAGAATAGCCTTGAAGTATATAGATAGCTCAAAGGAGTCTTTATGTAATTATAAATGAGTTAATCAAAATGTTGGCAGTACAAAAAAAAGGAAGTTCAGAGAGATAAACTTAAGAAACTCATCTTCTTCTTCACTCTCTCTCTCTTCCAGGCTCCACCAATGATATTAAACTCAAGAGTAAAAATACTAAGTATACTTAGGAATCATTTACAGAAAAAATAAAATTCTACATGTCACCGACAAAGCAATGCATTGTATAGCAGACAACTAGAAGAACCTTGACTGTAAAAATGTTTTGATACTATAATTGCAATGTACATTGCTCATATCTGCAACTGGGGAAAACAATAAAATAAATTCTTCGTTTATTTAACAAATACTTCGTTTGCCTTTTCTAAATAATTTATTACTTCACAATTAAAGGAGGAAAGTAAGGATAAAATCATGCACATAAGGGGATTTCCATGGAATATTTTTTAAAAACTCACACAAGTGATTATGATTCTGTTTTTGTCTCTATCTGTACATTTTAACACTTGAAATTCAAATTTAGAAAATGCTTAACGCTCAAACAAATTTTTTATAATGTTCTCCCATTTTAGATGGAGTTGGGTTTTTCTCCTGGAATGACATTGTAGCTGGGCAGGCATGTCTGCTGTCAGAGGAAACAGCCGAGGAAACAAGTTAGACTTCCATACAAGACGAAAATGGCCAGCTGCTCTGTTGAGAGTTCATTCTCAGAAGTCTAAGTCCATCAGGTTTTTGTTACAATAATTTTTGCAAAAATAAAACTTACAGAACAAATAACAGACAACCCACACACTGTATAATTTTAGGCTAAACTTCAAAGTAGTGATGCAAATGAAGGCACTTGAGTAACTCTGCAAACCAGTAACCCCTTTGCAGAACAGTCGCATGACTTATTTCTGTGTTTTTGTACTGCTTTGTCTTGTGGAATTTTCACAGATTGGTGGTGGCCCTGGCATTTCTACCAGTGGTGAAAATGAGCTGAATTTTCCCAATAGCAGAATGCGGCGGGACCCTGCCACACAGTCAGCATCCTGCCACGCAGCACTGGTGGGCCAGGCTCTGAGGAATCCTTAAATACACACAGTCTTAGCAATTAAAATTTGGATAATTCAGAGAAGATTTAAAGGGGCGTTCTGTGTCTTGTCACTCATTATTCTATATAAGAACCCCCATCATGCCTATGTCAGAGCTCCCCACAGGGAGAGGAGAGGCCCTGTGCAGAGTCTGTCTCCCCACTGGATATCACCTGACCTGGGGAGGGTCTCACTGTCCCCGAGGCAGATCCTGGAGGCTCCTGCCACAGGAGGCAAGCCTTCCTCCTCCTGGTTCCTGCAATGGCTCTACCTATCTGTCACTCATGTTGGGCGGGCAGAAAGAGGTCAGATTCTAGAGACGTATTGAAGGTAGAACTGAGCATTTTCTGGTGGATTGCATGTGTGCAGTGAGAAACACCTGTCGGAAGATGCGTGTTACCGTTTGGGTGTGACGTGTCCTCCAAACTGTCCTGCGTGAGGCAGTGAAAGAAGGTTCAGAGGAGAAATGACGGGGGTTCGTAACTCAGTCCGGGAATGAATCCCCTGATAGGGACTGACTGAGTGGTAACTGGGTGGTGGGCTGTGGCTGAGGAGGTGGGTCCCTGGGGGTGAGCCTTTGGGGTATGTACTTAGTATTTGGCTCGTGGAATCTCTCTCTGCTTCCTGGTCCTCCTCTGAGCCACTTCCCTCCACCACACTCTTCTGCCCTGATGTTCCACTTCACCTTGAGCCCCGAGGAGTGGAGCCAGCTGTCCGGGGACCGGGGCCTCTGAAACTGTAATTCCCAAACGAACTTGGACCTTTTAGTTGCAGCCGTGAATAAGATGATTAAAACAACACCCTCCTCCCTCTTTTTTATAACCAGAGTAAGTGCACGAATGCTGTGAGGGGTTCTGGTGTGTTTTTCTGAAATGAAAGCAGTGAATCTGGAGGGTGGTAAATGGAAACATGTCAGGTAGATGTCAATCACGGGATTAGATGCAAGAGCATCAGAAAGGAGTTACCACTCAGAGCATGGGAGAGGGGTGAGAGTTGGGGGATGCGGGAAAGGCAAGGGTGTGACAACATTTAGAGTTAATTGAGCATTTAGTGTTGGACCAAATAGGAGGACCCAGAAAGCAGACTAAAAGATGTGTGGAAGACCAAGAGGCTCGATTCAAGACGTCTCCGATTTGAGAGAGAACTCATGATGTTTTTAAGTCACTGAATCTTATTGGAAAGGAACACAACTCTTTAAAAAAAAATGCAATGCTGCTGAAGCAAGGCATTTTCTATGGAAAGATAAATGACTAAACAATAGCCATGAGCTTCCATAAAGTTGTGTTCAACTATAAAGATGTTTTTTGAAGAGAAATATAAATTAACTTCCACAAGAAAGAGGGCTTTGACGTGCTTACCTGTAATGACTGCCCAGAAAAACATTCCAAATCCAGTCAAAATGCATTCCCCTAAATACCTTAAAGATGTGCCCTCTGTTGAAGTTTCTGCTTAGTCAGTAGCTAATTCTACACGGGTCCCTTGCTTATGAAGGAATCTTTTGGACTGGCATAAACAGAACATACTCCTAGGTTAGGTTTTTCTCTTGTGCTTTACTTTTATTGCATATATAAAATGAAATCTCAAACAAAACTTGTCAATTTATTTAAAAGAGTTTCTAAAATAGTGAATTATTTCAAATTCACATTACATAAAATAAAGAAAAGAGGCATGAAATCCATTTGACATCTTAAGAGAAGTTATGCTGCAAACCTATACAATACATTTCCCATCCAGTACTTGGATAATGTCATAATGTTGTTCTATCATACCAATTAGTGTTATCTTAGATATACTAGAAGTCTGAGTGTAGTCAAGACTTGGAACAACTACTTTTAAATGTGGGCTAATGTGTAATAAATGAGTAAAGGAAAGCTTTTTGTTAATTTAGGGGAAAAAATCCAGGTGTATAATTCTTAGGTGCCAGTTAGTGTGTTATCCGTTAAAATATCTTCAGGGATAGAATTAAGAGTAAGGATTTCGGTCTTCAGTGCTGATACATGGATTTAATACCCCTGAAATTTATTTTTAAAAGTTCTCAAATTATGTTTTCTTATTTTTTCTCTTTTAGTAATATAATATATATTGAAAAAGAAGTCTTTGTTATGAAAGAGATGTCATATGTTAATTACTATATTACCACATACACTCTGAAAAATATTTTTTAATTAAATATTTGTTTCAGGAAACCAAAATTATATTTGGGTACACTCGAGCTGACCAACACTTGTTTCTGGTGGAAACACTTGTTTAATTTTCAATTTGTTAAAGGTTATTTCAATCATAGCATGGTTTACTTTTAAGACATTGAATATGATATGAAATTTTTGTAATTTACAAAGACAGAATTGTAAATGAAAATGTAGTTTACCATGAAATAAGCATGGTATGCTTGGAATTTATTTTAAATCATATAAACCATGAAACTTTGTCATAACCTCATAAGTAAGGTCCAAAAATTCAACTATACAAAATGTAGATAGGGTAGTGGTATTTCAAGGTTAACAAAAAACAATATTTTTTTTTAGTGGATTTCCCAGTTTCTATGTGGTAAAACAAGAAGGAAAAATGGAATTGCTGTTTATTTATTTTTTACATGTTAGGCCCAGTAGGACAGGGACTGGTCATTGTGAAGAAAGCACGCTCCCTGTACTGAACAAAGACATAGATGGGCGTGAGGCAGCACTGCAGAGCACCTTCTCCCATTTCCCTACCACCCGGAGGAAGAGAGCTCTCACCTTTCCCACCCGTGGGGAATCTGAGCCGGCCAGAACTTGGATGCCATTCACCCATCCCAAGAGATCTGCATTTGGATGCTGTGGGCCTGAGCCGTGGGGCTCTCCGCTTGATGGGCAAGTCTTGATTTGTTGGTCCATTCCCCATCTGGTTTACTGCCGAGGTTTCTGAAGTTTATCTGATGATGGAGTTGATTGTAACATTGCTGTCCTCGTAGCCTTCCAAGGAGTGTTTTTGTAATTAACAAGTACAGTCTTTCCAACTAAGGAACAGCTTCTCCAGCAAGAATGTGAATGGAACAGTTGAACTTCTCTAAGGAAAATGCTAGTCACTTTGCGTGCATTTGGTTTTAGTCTTTGATGGGCTATGTAAAACTGTATACATTACTAGAACTACATTTTGCCAAAAGCAAATGTTATTTACAATGATTTCTTTTTAAAATGAGAGCTGTATCTCCAACCACAACTTATTTCTACACTTACTTTTCCTTCCATGTCTACAGGGGCTTGGGAGAGCTCCTGAAGACACAAACAGGAATAGCTCACAGCCCATGGTGTTTAAATTATTCCAGTGGCCGTGAAAAACAAGTCAAGAAAAAACACTCGCGTGGTAAAAGCTGTAAAGCAAAGCTCATGTGGCTCAAGCAGTACCACAAAGAAGCACAGAAATGTGACGGCAAAACATCCCTAAATAGAATGTTTGGAAAGAGTATCCAAAATTTAAATTTGGGTTGTCATAAAATAGATGAACAATTTGATGTTCTTTTTAAAGTTACTACTCACTTTAGAGCAGAAATTCCTTTCAATGAATGGCAAAAGGGAATCGTTACTAAAACTACATTTGAACTACATTGATAGGAAGTCAAGAAGAGAGGGGAAGGTATCATGAATCAGAAGATTTCAACTAGCTCTCTTGGATACAGATTCTAAAATATTATACTAGGGATTCCTAAGACATAAAACCTGCAACCTCAAAATGAAAAGATGATTACATTTCATATATGCCTCCCTTAGGGAAGAAAAACTATTATTTAAAATGAGGTTAGCCAGCAAATACAATTGTTTAATTTCAGCATGGGGTTGGATCCCAGGCACAGCTTTATAGCCATATTAGCAAGCATTAGTTTTAGTGTGTTTTTCTACCAAATCTGTTTAACATTTCTTTAGGGAGATAAAAATCAGAGTTCTCTTAATGCTTTTATCCACCGTCTCTATAACCAATTCCAAGATGAAAACACAAGAGAATTTTGCAATCACCCAGGATTGCAGTGCTCTGGGATAGTGCAGATCAGACATTGTGAGCACCACCCTCCGTGTGGGTCCCTGTATCTGTCCTCCTAATGCTTCCAGATTCCAGCAGTTCAGACAGTGAGCAGAGGGGACCGGAACAGTCTGCCAGGGACCGAGACCACTGTAACTGCATTCTGTTCAGGACTGCCCTGGGTCTCAATCTTCAGTGGAGGGTGTGTTTGTTCTAAGGGAAAATCTTAAGGCAGACATTCAATATGCTCCTTTAGGTCATTCGGAACACAATGTTCTTGCATTATCTACACATGTTTTTTGTTTGAGATCTATTTTCATTTTCTAAAAGTGTTTAATTCTCAATTCTCTTAACTTGTTCTGTTTATTTAATTGTATCACATACTGTACAACTTCTCACATGATTTCAGCAAAGGATGCTGAGAAAGCTTTAAATTATTAAATAAATAATTCTGGATTTTCTTGGAAATCTGCCTGTTTGTCCCTTAACACTCTGCAGTTCCTTCCTACAACTCTCTTACCAGTTAGCATCGTCTGTCTCCGCCCACCTCCGTCAGTGTCCCTGCCCATCATCTCTCATTGACTTCCCAGGTCACCTTGCAGATGCTAGTGTTCCCTGAGGTCTTGTGCTCCACATCATACTCATCTCCATTCTTCTCCAGCGCCATTTCTCCTGCTCCTAGAGCATCAGTAATTCCAGTGTGGCCTATTGTACGTACAATCCTAACCAACACCTCCTCTGATAACTTCAATTGCTGTATCCTTCGTGGGATGTTTAAATAGCATGTTACAACATGATTTCAGAAGACTTCCCTTGTTTCCCAATATGCTTTACAAATTCTGTTTTTATCTGATTTCTACTCTATTAATTGAAATATGTCCTAAATAAATAAAATTAGGGAATATAACATGGAAGGAAGAAAACTCTGGTCCAAAGACTATGTACTCGTGCCCACTTGACCCCATCGCAGTGAAAACTCACTTGTTCTGACCATCATCCAGTAAATGAATTGACAAAGCCATGTGTCTGCTTCTTATCCTGAAGGAATCATATTTCCTACTGAGTTCTTTGCTGTGTATTTTAGATACTGGGTCAATGCAGACTACATATGTTTACTTCCTGGAAATTAAATAAAAAGTTCTTAAAAGGTGGACATATTTTTATTTTTCCTAATCGGTGCTTATTGAAGTGTCACTTAGAAAAATACAGTTAATTCACAGAGTAATCCAATTTATAGCTTTTTATTGAGGGAAGTTTTCCTAAACACAAGTATCTTTCCACCAGAATTGGTGAAGAGCAATCCTAAATAAATTGGTGAAGAGAATCATTTCATAAATGAAAACATTTTGCGATTATATGATTTTTTTAACATATTAGACATTTTCTTTATAAGCAGATAAACTATCATCGCTACCTGGAGGTCATCCTGTAAGTGGCTACTTGCTGGAAATAACTAGTGCATTAACCCTAAGAAGTAGTACTGAAATTGAGTTGCTACTTTTGAAACAACAGAAGGCTGAGCACTAGTGGAGAAAAGCTGGGGACATTTTGAACTTCACTCTTTTGTGCTGGCCTAGAGTAAGCTTTCAGATTCCTTTAAAGATGTTAATCACTTGATTACAGAATGTTGTGTCAAACAAATTTTTTTCTTTGTTTGCGTGTTTCTGACTTTAATTAAGCCCTTTGGGTCAACACTGGAAAATGTATTCTCATGAAGTTTGATCTAAAACAAAGCATAACCTAATTTCAGAACTCATTTCTTTATTAAAACCAGTTTGTTCCAAAGGCAACTTATCTGGGACGCTTACACACACATACCCCACCTAATTTTCTTTCCATCTTCTTCCTCCAGAGTGGATATTCACAAATGAGATACTAGTTCTAATTTGACATAGTTGTAGAAGAAGAAAACCATGGGGAAATGTTTCTATTGTAAAATAGAACAAAATAATAAATTCTAATATCTACTATGAAAATATATGGATTTCATTATTTGTGATTATTATCAATTTAGAACAAACTCAATAAATGGTAAAGGAGATACTTATAAGAGCCTATAACTTTTAAATAAATATAACCTCTCTAGACTAAAACCCAATGAAGTTCACATATAATCCCATGGAGTAGAAAATGAAACAATAACTTTCTTCTGTTTTTTAATCTGTCCTTGTCTTTAAAAATTCTTGATATTTGCTAATATTAAAAGAGATATTAAAAAACTCCTAAAGGAGGTGGAAGGGGAGACACAAAACTGCCCTTGTATCTTTCATAGTCTGGTTAAGAGATACAAACCACACAATTCTCTTTAAAAAACATAACTTAATGTAAGAAATGGGGAACTGGTCATTGGAATATTAGAACGTAATGAAAGAGAAACTAAGCTATCATGTTGAAAGCCACTGTGGGAAGCAGATACCATCCCTAGAGTCTGAAGAACAAAGGGAGGATGCTGAGAGTCAGAACTCCTCCTTTTTGTTTTGGTGTCAGGAATTGAACCAGCAGCACTTAACCACCAAGCCGCACCCCCAAACCTCTTTATTTGTTTATTCTGAGGCTGGGTCTCACTAAGTAGCTGAAAACCTCACTAAATTGCTGTGGCTGGCTTTGAACCTCAGATCCTTGTGCCTCAGCCTCCAGAGCCATTGGATTATATGCATGCACCACCTCGACCCACCAGAAATGCTAACTCTTGAAGCAGGTCCTTGGTCTTGCTGAGCTAAATTCCTTCCAGGGATGCTGTTTGGTGGCTGGTCTGCATCGGAGCTTGGAAGAGGCGCTCCAAGAGCTGGAACTCTGATGGAACGGATGCTGCGTGACTGCTGCCTCTGTCATTGAGGTCACAGGGAAAGTCCTGGGAAAACTCCAGGTCACAGCAGCTGAACTGAACCCCCATTGCTACCTGGGAGAAGCAAAGCTCCGCCATCCCGTGGGACAGCAAGCCAAAGCGGGCCCTGAGAAGGGGACACTGCCTTGTCCCCTCCAAGCCACTCTCTGCTCATTCTCTCAGTGCAGCCTGATAGGAATCTCAGTGACAGCAGGTTGCAGCTTACCAACTTCCAGCCCCAGGAAATCCTTCTGTAGAAGGATGGTTGAGAGCAAAGAAAAAAGCTTAGCAATTAATGACTACAACCAACCACACTGAAATCAAATTGGAGCCTATTCCAATCCTCAAGGTGACAAAACATAGCGGAATTTGGATCCTCTTTAAAGGAGTTTCTGACTGCTACTTTTAATAAGCTCTTATGAAAGGTACAACAAGACTAAACCTTAGAAAGATAAAATATGAGCACAACTATAGAAAAAGAGAAAAATACTCAGACAAATCTGACCCCAATGCATACACAAGCAGAATCTAAAAATTATATCTGCATAGAAGGCGGATGATGAGTAAAGGAAAGGGAGGCTTGGCCACCCCCATCAGCACAGGCAACAGGCCAAGGCTTAGGCTACCTGCAGGTATGTGGTGATGGCAGGGAAAGTGCCCTGAACTGACTGATGTGTGTCTGTAAAGAGAAAAGTTCTCTTGGATAGAGAGAAACCAACAATATATTTACCCTCAGGTTCCCCCAAATCACCAAACTACATTTATCAAAAAAAAAATAATTGGCCTTAATTTTAAACTTATTATAATAAGAAAATGTGTCTTCTAGAAACACAGTCATATTTGCTTATTAGCTATTACACTTCTCACTTCATATATTTTTTTTGCAGAAGTATCCTAGAATTTTTCCCCCAAAATTATGGTTCTTATTTTGGGGTGAAATAAAACTAACTAAGAGGAAGACAGGAATTCTTGCAGAAGAAATTTATTTTTTCAGTACTCACCTGTGTGCTTAAAGGGACATAATTATACTACATCATCTAATGGGAAGTAAAACTAAAAACAAGCACCTATTTCTAGAATGAACCATAGCTACACATAAAGATATACTTGGAAAAATAAAAACCTAGGTGCAACACGAACTTCAATTTATCTCTTCTTGACATTTATCATTATAAATAGTCTCATTAAAGTTTCAAAAATATTCATTTATACCAAATTTATTGCACATTAGCATGAATATAAAAAATTGTATAAATAAATATTTTGATGCTATTGAAAAGTGGCTATCATTTATTGAGTGTCTCTTAGGTACTCTGAACCATTCTGTGTGTTGCAAATGTAGGGAGGGGAGGAAATGGCACCTCTGCCTTCATGTGGCATCTGCTGAGGGAGGCCGCGTGTGCTCCACGGTAATGAACCACAGACCAAGGCATCAAGGAGCACAGGGTCTGTAAGCAGGATGGGGGGGCGCGGTCGATGATCACCTAGGTAACAAAGGGAGGAAGCCTCCCTGAGAGAGGGCCTTAGGATGCAGACAGGAAGTGGAAAGAGACAATGAGCAGTTATGTTATGGAAGAGAAGGTAGCTTGGATGTCCAGAGAGCTGCAGGGGACTGATGTAACAAGGGAGCACACATTCAAGAGGCACACCAAGGGTAAAGAAGGTCGGGTGAGGGCACCTTGCAGGCTGGCCTGCCTGCTGCAGCGAACCTGAATCTCAGTGAGGGCCGCCTTAGCACTGGCCACAAACTGCCTGTCGCAAGCTCAACTTCACATTTCTTTCCACAACTTAATCCTTAACTGAGTTGATAAACAATACTTTATGTGTTCACACAGCAAATATGGGAGAAGAAATGGATCCTAGACCAAACCAAAGCTGTCCCAGTCAGCACATAACATGGAGACGCTCAGGCTGGTGCTTAACGTGGAACAGAGGTGAAGGCCCCAGGCACGCACAGGTGGCTCCCATGGTATACACCTGTGGCTCATAGGAAATGACCTGTCCACAGGGATCTCTGCATGAAATAAATCCCCATCCTCTCCACCCTTGATCACTTCCCATAAAATCACCTTCCTTCTAGAAAATACTTCTAAAATAATAAGCAAGTATTACCCATTTCAGCTTATACTAAATGTAAAAGGAATCATTGATAGTCTTAAAGGTTGGATCAATAACCCTCATAAGAAAACAATCAACATTTGCTTACTTGCATTTTTTAAATAGGCTAAACAAATTAATTATTTATTGATAAATAAATATGAGAAAAGAGGCAAATCTTGATTACAGGAGATTTTTTTCAGATAATTTTAAAACTTTCTGAAAGGAAATTGAAGATTTGAATGATCAGAAACACACAAAACATTAATGGATGGGGCGATATTATAAATATTTCAATTATTACAGAGTTAAACTATCTATTAAATACAGAACCAACAAAATTTTCATTTGAGAATTTCAGAAAGACATGAAATTTCAAATTTAAATAAAAGAATAACTTTCAATATTTACTTAAAACACAGTTCAAAAAGGGCATAGAGGCCAGGCGAGGGGGCCCACCCCTGTAATCCCAGCTGCTCCAGAGGCTGAGGCAGGAGGATCAGGAATTCAAAACCAGCCTCAGCAACTTAATGAGGCTCTAAGCAACTCAGCAAGACCCTTTCTCTCTCTCTCTGTATGTGTGTGTATATATATATATATAAAGGCTGGGATGTGGCTCAGTGGTTAAGGGCCTCTGGATTCAATTCTTGATATTAAAAGAAAAAAAGACAGAGGGGGAATTGGCCTATTATTTATGAAGAAGGAAATGTATTTTACAGAAAACTCAGCTATATAAATAGAAAGCTAGATCAACTAACAGACCCAGATTTATGTGGGGACAGAACAATTCCAATATGGAAAGACACATTATTGATGAAGGGATAGAACACTTAAGAGGGATTGGGTAAAATGCCTCACTCTGAAGAAAACATAGAAGTAAAGTGTTTTCTAATACAACACACAGACTAGGAATGATAGTGTGTTAAAAGCCTAAATGTTAAAATAAAGCTTTTAAGAATCTCCTTTTGAAACACCCATTGAAAAAGATTTCTGAAATAAAATCTGTAAAAGTGTATAAGAAGATTAAAAAGATGGAAAAGAAAAGATGGAATCGATTATCTTTTTTTTTTTTAAAAAAAATGGCATAGTCAAATATTTAAAAAGAGAATTAAAAACATTTTTATAAAATATCTTCCAGAAAAAACAGAAGAGGGAGTACTCCCCAACTCAGTTTTTGAGGTCAGATACAAAAGCCATACAAAATAGGATCAAGAAAAACACAAACAACTACAGACCAATGCAGCTAATGAACTTAGTAACAAAAGCACATGACAGCACATAAGCAAGAAATCTTGGTATTGTGTAAAAATAGCTACAGGCTATGATTCAGTGGGGTTTTTCCCAAGTCTGCAAATCTTTGAAAAAATTAATAAAAGTAATCAATAGGCTAATGAACAAAACTGATCTCATTATATTACTTGAATGAATATTTGACATAATCCAATACTTATCAATGTTGAAAACTTACCCCACTGAGAATAAGAGTCACCAGCTAAAGTTGACAGAGTGTAAAAGTCCTGGTAGCCAGAGTTATATGGTGAGAGATCAAGATCTTGAATAAGGTAAGGACAGCTGCTCTCACCACTCTTAACCAATATAGCATTAGAAGTTCTAGCTGCTGCAAAAAGGTAGGGGAAAAATAAAGAAAACAGACTGGAAACATGATATGAAGTAGTCCACAATTATAGAGGGTTCTGTATGCACCCAAGAATATATAGAAATATCTCCTGTAACCAATCAAGCAGTTTAACAATTTTGTAGGATACCAAAACATATAACCCACATTTCTACATGCAAACAACGATAACGTGGAAACCCAAAATAAAAATGTCTTCCATAATGACTCCAAAGAATGTGACATATTTAGTTATACATTTAACACCTACAGAGTATATATGATAAAATCATAAAGCATGGTGATAAAATAAATCAAGAAAAACTAACCAGAGAAAGATACTGAAAGACTCAACCAGTTCAGGGGTCTCTTATCCTAAATTGGTTTAATAAAGACTGACTGTGAGTCCTTCCAAATTCCAGCAGGCTTTTTTGTTGACATAGGCAAGGTTACTCTTAAAATTTGTATGGAAATGTGGAAATCATAGAATACTTCAAACTCTTAAAAAATAAAATGGAGAGATTCGCCCTACCTGATAGCAAGGCCAGCTACCTCCGCACAGCCAACGAGATGCAGAGGTCGAAGGATGGACATGAAGGTCATCAAAGCAGAATAGGGAATCCAAGAGCAGACGCACGCGAATGAGCCTGCTGGCGTTTGGTAAAGGAGCAAGAGCAGTCCAGAGGAGGAAGGAGAGCCTCTTCAGCTTAAGGAGTGCTCGGAAAGTTGGGCATCCATGGGGGGAAAAAGAAATCCTGGCTGAAAACATTGCCTTTATGTAAAAGTAACTTAAGTGGATCCAGATCTAAATGTAAGATGCTAAAATGAAAACTAGTAAAAACTAGTGATCTTTTGCTCTATTCCCAGGCAAATAACATAATCCATAAAATAAAAATAGAAAAAGATAAAAAATTTTTTGCTTTATCAAGGACCTTGTTAAAGAGCATGACAAGACAGGCTACTGATGGTGAGAAAGTATTGCAAGCCTCATCTTGGACAATTGACATATATGAAGAATATACAAAATGCTTTCAAATTCCAAGAGTAAATATAGCAACTAATGCATTTACAAAATGGGCAAAAGGTTCATATATTTCACCAAGTAGGATATACAAGTGTTAAAAAGTACATGAAAAAATCTTCCACATAATTAGCCATTTGGGAAATGCAGAAGGCATGGTGAGATATTGCTGCTTACCTACAAAAATAGCTAAAATTAAAAGTAAGAAACAATGCCAATACCATACAATGTCAGGAATGTAGACAAGATGTATCTACATTGAAGATAGAATGTAAAATGAAAGTCACCCTGGAAAGCATTTAGCTAGTTTCTTATAAAACTAAACTTGTATCTAATGTATCAACAACTACATTTTAGATCATTTGTCCTAAAGAAATAAAAATTAATGTTTATATAAAAACTTGGGCATGAATGCTCATCACAACTTATAATTACCCAACAGGAATGACTTTGGTTGTCCTTCAGTGGGTAAAGGCAAAATAAATCACCGTACTCCATACCATGGAATACAACTCAGCAATAAATGCAAGCAAACTATTGATACTTGCAAAAACTTGCATGAATTTCCTGATCATTACATAGAATCCCTACAAGGTTATGCACTGTTAGGTTTGCATTTATATAACATACCCCAAATGACAACATTATAGGAAAGAAAACAGCCCAGTGTTGAGGATCTGAGAGAGCAGGGATGAGTGTGGCTCTGTAGGACAATCACAGGCATTCATCTGATTATGGGATTATTATACATCTTACTGTTGCCATGTCAATAACTTGCTGGTGATTTTGCAGCATATTTTTGTAAGATGTTACCTGTAGAGGAAAGCATATCACTCTGTACAGCTCCTTAATTCTACATCTAAGTTTACAATTACCTCAAAATTTAAAAATTAATGTAAACAAGTACAATTCTTTAATGTGCATATTTATATATTAAGATTCACCAGACAGATTAAAAGATAGTTCTTACAACTCTTCAAATCTGAGGACAGCTAATATGTTTTATAAGAAATTATTGTAATCAAAAGAAATAAGCAATCCTTGGAAATACAGGCAAAAGATGAACAAATAATTTATATAAGACAATATCCAAAAAGGGTAACAAATATATGAGAGATGTACAAATGCACTGGGAATCATAAACAATGGGATATTTCAATCATCCTCCAAGTCTATAAAAATTAAGATTGAGCATTGTCAAGAGTTGTGGAAAAAACAAAATTTCTGCTGTATTTACATTTCTTGGGACAACAGACTTCCTAGAGAGCAATCTTACAGAACTTGGAAAATCCAACCTCTGTTGACACACATATGTACACACATCACACACACACACACACACACACACACACACACACACACACACACACCCCATATGACCAGCACAGCAACCTAGCACTCCTTTCATGTACATAACCCAGGACAACTCACACATCATTCCATCAGGGGATGAATATCCATGTGTTGGGTTCAGCATACTGTATGGTAGGAATGTTAAATCTAATAGAGAGAGAAGCTGGGCACAGTGGGGAACACCTGTAATCCCAGCTACTGGGGAGGCTGAGGCAGGAGGATCACAAGCTCAAGATCAGTCTTGGAAATTTAGTAAGAACCTGTTTCAAAATAAAAAAAATAAAATGTTAGGGTCTGTAAACAAGTCAAGATGGCGCCTGGCATTTTGCCAGAGGGAGTGGTTTGTGAAGTAACGCCAGTGAGCCATTAAGTGTGGAGATTCCTTATGGGTTGACTGCTGTATCTAGTTTATGTTAATTAAGATAAGCTGTGTGGGATGTATATATACCCCTCCTGTCCTACAATAAACGGCTCCCACTCCTGCTGTATCAATCTACACAAGTTCCTCGTCACCCCCTGGTTATTTTGCTACAGCTGGACTGCGGTAATAAAAAGGGCTAGGAATATAGCTTAATGGTAGAGTAACCCTGGGTTCAATCTCCTGTACTGAAATTTTTAAAAAAAGGATAGATAAATCAAATGTTGTGAATACACAGTAAAAAATTTGATACAACCATTAGTAGAATAAATCTAGATGCAGATACAATAATGTGAGCAAATCTTAATATAGAAATAGGATGTTCCTACTTAATAATTCGTGAGTTAATATAGATATTACACATTTACAAGGACCCATTTAATGATAAGGATTCATATCTAGTACATTAAATGTATAGGGAGAATGTTTAGACCAGGGTCAAAATGAAGAAGTATAAAGTAATATTCTTGAAAAGTCAAATATTTTATTGATAACATATTACATCGCCGTACAAGTAATTTTCTTCCTGTCCCAGAAATGATAACCAGAGTACAAAACCCAAAACAAAGCTGTCTAATTATCTGGTATTCAAGGAGGCTGATCATGCTGATCTGCAATACTGAGGGGCAGGCAATTCCCTCAGGACTTGAAAATGTTGAGAGCTGGTTGAACAGGGTATTACCTCTGATTATCACCCTAGCAGCAACTTACCCTTCGATTCACAGGTGCTGAAGTATTCAAGAAGGACAGAGAGGGAGTCTGTAGTAACTCTTTCCCCATCTCTGATCCCACTACTCTGTGAAGAAGCATGTTTACTCCATAAGCTAAGTAAATGATAAAACCAGGAGAATCTCTCATAGACCTTGAGAGCCAAGATGTCCATACCTCTAGACCCAAAGGACGCTGTGGGGCTGAGGCAGAGACAGAGAAGAGCCCAGAGTCAAGGACACCTTGGGGGCCAATCATTTTGAATCTGCCAGGTGACCTTGGAGAAATCACTCTGTGTGTTGTTGAATAGCTTGTCGACTCAGTAGCCCTCAGGACTGACCACACATTTGATTTTATGAAGTCGAAACCTCTGAAATGCTAGGTCTTGTGAAAGCGGGTTGCTTGAACGTGACTTGCACTTCATGCCAAAGACTTAGAAAAGTCTTATTATGACAAATTCATCTAGAAGACCGTAAGGATATTAAGTTGTCTGGCCATTAAGTTCCTAAAAAAACACAGGCCTGATCCGAAGCAGACAGTAGACCAGGGGACCACCTGGGATATCACCCCTATCGCACAGTCAGTGTTTCAAAAGTGACACTGTTAAGTGACTTATACTGTGGGAGGGGGGAGAGCCTCCCAGAAAAACAGGATTACGTATGTTAGAAATCAAGGACCAGTTTTGGGTAGTCTATTTTTGCTTATCTGTCCTGTTGGACCCATGCTATTTATCTTAATGGTCACTTAATGCTTTGAACCTCTCTATTTCTTACAATATCAACTGCAGTCCCCCTAAACCAAGCCAGTATCATCCCTAAATCCTACCAATCTGTTAGCCTCTGGATTTCCAGAATTCATGCTAGTTCCTTCTAGAATGGACATTTTAAATACTTTCTAATTGTATGTACCCCAAAGAACATGGGACGAGTTCTCCATTGAGTGTAAGTTAGAATGGGAGAGTAGGGGGTCTATAAATCCCTTAACCTGACCAGAAGTCCTGGCTCAGACTGCTTCCTGCCAAGACAGACCAATACAAGAACCTGTTGGTGACACCAAGCGGAGTGCGAGGCCGACTGTCATAACAAAGATGCCACCTTGGAGTCCTCCTGGTGCTCAGGAGGCGATGGCCAGGGAGACTGTTCACCACTGCTGGAGATCTGAACTCTCATAGCACAAGGAAAGTCTTTTAAAAGTCAGGGAGCTTATTAGGCATGGGAGGGCCCATTTTTTGCCATCATAGGAGTTCAGTGTTTAGAGAAGCACTTTAGAAGTGAATGCTGGAAGGTGAACTATCGTGATGAATGAGTGGCTTTTCCAAGAGAGCCACGTCTTCTAATCCAGGAGCTCCATCCCCAGACCAGCACCTGATGATTCAGGCTGATGGATTCGTAGAATTCCCAAAGGAACCAGAGACATCATCCATGGGTGACAGTCTCAGGGCATGACTCTCACGGAGTCCCTGCCCCAGATGGCCTGGGTTTTATGCATAGTGCAATGATGTGGAGGAGGAAGGACTGGGTTCCCGTTCTCCAGCTTGACCTTGGGCCAAGTCGTCTCCACCTCCTGCAGCCGTGTCTCACACGATGATCAGGGATTCTTATACTCATGGTTCTCCTTTCAACTACATTTTGCAGTCTGTTTACCCTGTGCACAATGTTTCTCTTTCCTTCTTTCACATGGTTAACTTCTTCTTCTTTTTTTTTAATAGCCAGCCATTATTTCTTGGGAAAAATCTTTCCTGACACCTCTCTCTTCTGCACCTTCATAGTACCATGGATCTTCCTTTTGTGGCAACTATTATAATAATATTGTATTTAGCTTGTTGGATTATTTGGCTGAAGGGTAACTCTTTCACCAGACTAAACTTTAAAAAGTCATGGTGCACTTAGCTCAGCTCACTCTTGAACTCCTGTAATCTATTATTTATCAATTACATGTTAATCACCCAAATACTGGGTTGGGTGGGTGAATGGAAAACAACCTTGCAACAAAAAATACTTCTGATTTTACCTTCCATGAAAAAAAAATTACATATAGAATAATTTCCCAACGAGCAGGATGAGGACACAGCATCATGATATTTAAATGTGTAAAGAAGGTGATCGTTTAAAGATTTTTTTTAATACCAAGTTGCTGAATTAGACATTATAAGTATGGAAGATGTTAGCCAAAGTGATTCATAGCAAATGATTATTCAAAACACTTATTATATAAGAAAAGACTATTCAAAATAGAAAAAAAAATTTTCTCACTTTTCATTTTACAGTATTTTCTCAGAAGATGTTGTGCAACCAAACGCAAATATGGAAATCTGAGTTTAACATCTGTGAACAATAAGAAAATGCTTTATTCATTATAAACAGAGATGCTAAGAAAATTAAAATTGATATTTAAAAAGCATGTATTTTTCTGAAGAGTTTAGTTTTATGTCATGGGGAAATGATCAACTGAGAGTATGCACACACAAAGATAAATGAGAAAAACAATAAAATTTTAAAGTATTCTTAAAATAAACCATTTGCTTCTTCCTTCCATCAGAAGACCATAAGCTGAACTGGAGTGAGTTGAAAATAACATTTACCAAGTGTGTCCTGAGGGCCTCGCCCTGAATCAAGCGGTGTAGGACAGAAATGGAGCATGCAAGATGCAGAGTCTTTCCTGTGTCTGATCCAGAGGAGGCAGATAAATATGAAGCTAAATAAAATACATGAGGCCAATTGGAAAATAAAATACAATGAAATTTATTCATAAAGAACTGACATGCCGGTAAAGAGTTGGGTATCAATGGAAAATTTTTAAAAAACAAAAAATAATAGGAGATTTTTAAAGAATAAAGCCTAAAGAGATACTTCAACTCATCTGGTTACATCTACTTCAAGTAGTTTCTTCCTGGGTCAACTTGTATGTGGGTCGCCTCCTGAGGGGCGAGGAGTTCACGGTCAAGTTTGTGAGGACTGAATTCATGCAGTTAAGGGGCACAAGCAGGACGGCCAGAATCATCGTCCTGATCCCAGATGCTGGACTCATCAGGGATCCAGGCGCCCATGCTGGGAACCTTTGAAGGGTGCTCCCATCTCTGCACATCTTGTGACAAGAGGCACGGACAGTACTTTGCTCTGGATTATCTTTTCAGGAATATCTATAAAAGGAACAACCTTGGATTAAGTGTCCCTCCAGAACAAAGGACAGGCATGAATGGGGCACCTTAGCTCCAGGTTCTTTCCCTTCAATGCAGTTCCCTGCCTGAGTGAACTAGAAAACCAAAGAGGTGTCCCCAGCCCTTTGCCCCCAGTCAGTGTGACAGGATGGGAGGGTGCTGCTTCTACCTGAAAGTGTACACACATGACACGATGCCCGAAGCAGTCAGTCGGGACTTGATGTTGTCAATCGTCTTCTGAATATTCTTGGCAAGTCAGAAGCCACAGTCATAAATGGTTGGTTACAAGATGTTGCAACAACCCTGTCAGAAAAGATGACAGATAAACACTGATAAACTCTAGGTGTCTGTTCACTAAGAAAGTTTCTGGGGATTACGTAAGCAGATACACAGGCTTTTCTATAAAATTCAGTCATTTCGTTGGGCAACTATCTGGCCAAAAAGTATTAGCACCCATTGGAGCCTTTGGGCATTGGAGAGGGGCGTGGTTCATTATTGCCCTCCTCTTGCTCATCCAGAGTGGCTGACCAATGAACGAAGGAGGATCCATTCAGTGAGGAGTGAACTTTTAACACCTTGGAGTCACGAGTCTCTGTCACTGACAGTCTTCCTGACTCCAGTCTGGAGAAAAGGGTGACAATCTCCCCACCTAGAGGGATTCCTTAGGGTTTGAGCTTACCGTCTTCCTGCCAGGACTCCCGCCTCTACTCCTTTTGAAAGCTCCTTTTGACTGCACCTAGGTTCCAGTCAACGCTGAGAGCAGGAGAGCCTTGTTCTCTGCTGTCTGACATTCCCATCATGGAGCAGAACTATGTGCACTCAGAAACTAGCAAAGCCTGAGAAGCTTGGGAAACAAAAGATTCAAAAATATAACCCGTCTAAGCCCAGGAGCACCTTGCCACTATACGAAAACATGGCAATAATCTTCTTCTTTGCCAACTAGAGCAAAGTTTCTGGCTCTCGGGGGCCCTGGATTTCATCAGTGCTGAGTTTGGGTCACTGATGGACCCGTGAGGCTATCCTGCCTTGGAATCACCTCAGACGCGGTCACTTTGTCTGTGCACAGAATTCGAGGTCATTCTCAAAGTTCCCTTCAAAGCTCAGGCGGTTCCCTTGACAACCCTTGTTATACCTCGGTGACTCTGGGTTTGCTGCCAATGACATAGGTGTTTCATTGTCACTTTGAAAACTGCAGACGGACAGGCTGAACAGACTCCCTTTTGGAATCAGTAACTATGGAGACAAACGTCGGCTGCCTTTGAAACCATCCAGTCCACTTACTTAGACACTCAGAGCCAGGGCCAGTTCTGGGACAGTTGAAAGGAAACAACTGTTGCTCAAAGGTACACCGCCCACCCAGATTGTCACCGTTTCTACCTACACCCGTCACCGTAGCAGACATTCCACAGGTTCAGTACTGAACCCTGTCACAGTGCATTTCTTTTGTCTCCACCCGGGAGTCTTAGGGAGCTTTCTACCAGCATCCCTGAAACTAATTCACTTGCAATTAGCATGAGATCTCTGACGCCCCACGATTCTTGACATCTAATAATAACTTTTAAATCTGGAACTTGACTTGTACAATAGTTTTCATGTGTGGTATTTTGAGTGTGGAAATGTGTACATATGAATGTGCATATGCACATGTCTCAGGATTTCAGTTAATAAAATCTATTTATAAAATTTCCATATGATTATGCATGAAAATGGAAAGTTTTAGACTATTCATTAGAGCAGTTTCCCAGATATGCTTTGTACAGACAAATGCTAATTGAAGTGCTGTATTAAATAGATCTCCAAGTAAAACTCTGGCACAGTGAGACACAGCATCTTCAAGACTGCCATAATTTTAGAACCAAAATATTTCAATTAATTAATATTCATATCAGCAACAAGGAGTAGGTTAAAAGTTGTATCATTATAATGTAGATAGCGCTATTTTGATACTATTTAATGAACCTATCAGATACTTGTGGCTAGGAATGATCAGTGTAGGAGTTACATATGTACTACATTATCATTTTAAAAAAATAAATAAGTCCCCCTGAGATATTCTAAGTGAAATACTGAATTCAGAGAATGTGTGGTAGAATTTTTAAAGCTGTGATTTAAATTATTGTTAAGAACATGAAGTTTTTCCCAAAGTTGGGTTTCTTTTTCCATGAGAAAGTAGAGTCATTAGATCTGCTGCCATGCAAGCTAATGCTGTGTTTTCCACCAGAACAAATGACAACTGCGGCTGGTATTCATTGCCCCAGAAAGAAGACGAAAATTTCAAAGTCAGCTCTTTTGGATTGTTTCCTACGTATACAGTACCAACTGAAAAAGCACATTAAACATTCCCTGAACACTTAGAAGAGTGTCTTTATCAGTAAGAACAGTCATGAAGGAGGGAATCAACATTTTAGAGAACTTAGTACAGTTTTCTCCCTGAAAGAGAATAAAAGTTGCCCTGTATGATCATTCCTTCTAAGATGCAATGTCAGACCAAGAATTTGCCAAAAGAGCTTCATCCAACTCAGTTTTATGAGAAGAAACTATCCTTTCATTTTTTTTCTTTAAATGTTTGGAAATCATTTTATATTTCAGCCTCTGTGGTCTCTTAGGAGTTGGTTACACGGAAAAGTCTTTTCACACTTACAGTGACTCTAGCATTGTTAATTGGAAAGTGTTTTGCCATTATTTGTTGCCTTGTTCTTGAGTTTTAGCAACCACCATGTAAAATTGTGCAATGTAATGAAAATCCTTCTTGAGAAAAGGAAAATACGGTATACTAAAACTCCATTTCAGTTTCAGATAAAGGAGTAGCGAACTAATAATTCAATGCAGAATTCCATGAAATCTTGATTCCATTATTTTATTGTCTCTGGTAGCATTACACCAAGTAGAATAGCAAATGTATCACTTTAGTTTGGCCTACTATTTTTTCATTTATTTGTTAGAATTTTTTTCTTCATATTGGAGAGTTCACTGATACAGATGGCATATATTCAGTAAAACTATAAGCTTATTATACCAAATTCATGCAGTTATTCCAAACTTATGGCCTACTCCACCTACTCCTAACCAAGATGGGCATGACATCTTAAGTAAGCTGTCATTTACAGATGTGCCCTTCTAGTGTGACGGAATGTGCTGTGTTACTGGGGAGGTGATGTAAAAGTGTGCCCACCTGAATTCTGCCTGGAAGCCCTTCAGGCTGGGTCTGGAGTGCACAGTTCTCAGCTTTCCAAAGTACGTGAATCTCCCTATGGAAGCAGGCCTTTGCAGACATGTGAGTATGCACATGCTACACTTTGAAGTTTCCAAAGTATTAATTAAAATGATAACTTGCTTTTCCCATTACTATTTCCCATTTTACCTATCCAAGTTCAGAAAAATGTTGACAACAAATGTGCCTAGAACTAATTAATGGCAATCCCCCAAAGGAGATAAACCCCAAATTCCTGAAACACATTCTCCATCTCTGGAGAAAAATTAGAAATTAAGGCATGGACAAACAGACGCACATTCTTACATACATGTAAATTGTGTCCAATTTTTTTTATGTGTGTGGAAACCTGACAGCTTTGGGAAACACTCACCATGTTTGGATAATGCATTTGCATAATTTGGATAACTGACACCAAGAACCCTAGATGATGGCGTTGGCAGAACTATTTCATTCTGAGAACTGTGAGAAAGAAGCGGGCCCTGCCTCCTCCCAGCTGAAGGTGGTTTCTGGCAGCCTTCGGTCTCCTTGGCTTGCAGATGCACCCCCCAATCTGTGTACATTTCCACATGGCACTGTCTTTGTGTGCTTCCCTGTTTCTAAATTTTGCATTTTGTGTGTGTGTGTGTGTGTGTGTGTGTGTGTGTGTGTGTGTGTGCTAGGATTGGACTCAAGGGCACTTCGCTACTAAGCCACATCCCCAGCCTTTTTTAAACATTTTTACTTTGAGACAGGGTCTCACTAAGATGTTGAGGCTGGTTTTGAACTTGTGATCCCAGGGCCTCAGCTTCCTGAGCTGCTAGGATTACAGGCATGCACCACCACACCCAGCTAAATTGTGCTTTTTAATAATGAGAGCAGTCATATCTTATTAAAGGTCTTCTCTGGTCTGAATGTTGGTGTTCCGTTAAAATCCATATGTGAGAACTTAATCCCCAATATGATGGCATTAGGAGGCTGGACCTGTAGGAGCTTGTTATACTCATGAATGGGATTAGTCCCCTTTTATGAGAGGCTTCTGCCCTATGAAGACCTCTATGAAGAACCCAAATCAGAAATCAAGTCAGCTGGTGCATTGATAATAGACTTTCCAGCCTCTGGTGCTCTGAGCAATATATGTTGGTAGTTGTAAGTTACCTTGTCTAGAATGTGTTGCTGTCGCAGCCCAAATCATCTAAGACACACACCACCCTTCTCCAGTATGAATTCATGTTAACCTTCATATGGGCAGCATCTGTTTCCAAATGAGGTCACATGTAGGAGTTAGGACTTTTACATATAAATTTTAGGACACAATTCTATCCATAATAGTAGGAGATTGATGTATTGTCTTGTCTATGTCATTGTGGAAGCAAAATTGACATGTTTTCTGGAATATTCTCTGCAGTAAAGGCAAGAAATGATGGTCACAACCACACCGACACACTTCTGTGCACCAATTAAACCATAACATCTTCAAAGCAGATACCCAATTTCCATCTTTCTCACTGTAGCAGGTAGAAAACCATATATTTTGTAGAATTTCAATAAATGTTTGCTAAATGAATTAATATTTAGAATCTTATGTTGGAATTAGTTGATGCATGAATAATCCTAAAATTTCCATTTATTACCTAAGATCTGTGATTCAAGGACCAGGCCAATTTCTTTGACACACTTTCCTTTTAGATAGTCTTCATTTATGCAACTGGACGGTGAACTTTCCTTGTGTAGAAAATTAAGACATTTGTACATAATGCCATTTGGTGTGCAGTTCCTGATGTTCCTCCCAGTAGTCTTCATGGCTGGGGAACAAATATTTCCAGGTACAATTACTACTTCAGTGTTACTTGGGATTTTATTTGAAATGCTTCTTTTGATTTATTTGAATCTAAATAAAATTTTGGCTAATGTATTTGGTTTTAAACTTAGTCAACTCCTTTTATTATTAGATAATTAATATTATCTCATGTATATAAGAAGAATGGATTTGAAGTACATGTCCAAGAAATATTGTTCATGCATATTAAACCAAAAATTATGATAAAACAAATAAAGCATTTAAAGTAAAGAATGGAGGTTTACAGAAAACATAAGACACTAAGTCCCGGTGGCACATGCTTATAGTCCTAGCAATTCAGAAGGCTGAGGCAAGAGGATCTCAAGTTCAAGGTCAGTCGGAACAATTTAGGGAGACTCTGTCTCAAAGTAAGAAATAAAAGGGCTGGGGATGTGTCTCAGTGGGAAAACACCCCTAGGTTCAGCCCCTAGTGGCAAAAGGCATGAATAAGCCACATGGTCTGGGGAGCCTGGACATTCACCGAAAACACATCAATCGAATTGAAAAAGCAGTTGTAACCTAAATATATATTAGGTTCTGTAGGTCTACGTCCCTAGGATATTAATTAGCATGAGTAAAATTAATTTAACCAGAACATTTGACATTATCACAATCTAGGGGAAATATGCTACTTGTCTTTTAAAAATCTACTTGATATCATCTGAAAAAGTCTCCTCTACTACAGCAGTTTTAAATGTGGACCTATACGTACCGGCAAAGTAAAGAAACAAGTTTGCTACAGAATAATGCCACATTTTTGTGCAATTTTTTTAAATTAAAAAAGTCAGTGAGGGAAATGCTTACAGTTGAGATAGTGAACAGACGGTCAGGGTGAATTATTTCTTACCTGATATCATAAATAAAGCTCAAAAGTGGCTTCTTCCCCTTATTTAAAATAGACCCGAATACTAGATATTAGTGATTGGAAAAAAAACATGCTTTTATCGTTTTGGTTTTTATGCTAATTATGCAGTTGAGCCGACCTGAGGCACATTTCAGACTTGACATTTTGGTTTCCTAGAAGTTCCACCCAGGGCACCGGTTTCAAAACTATAAGAAACCTGGTGCAGCGTGGCCCTATGCAGGTACCTCTCAGAAGGGTACGAGGACACCTTCCCTCTGCAGCTGCACGGCTAGAAGTGGGGCAGGGTTGGTTTGGTTCCAGTCCATAATACCACATAAGCGTTCTGTTGGAGAACCTACTTCAGACTTAGGTAGCAGAATAATGGCTGTCTTAGTCTATTTGTACTATTATAACAAACTTATTTTCACCCGGGGAACTTAGAACATCAGAACTGTATTGCTTGCTGCTCT
Organism: Ictidomys tridecemlineatus; assembly: GCF_052094955.1. Lineage (NCBI taxonomy): Eukaryota > Metazoa > Chordata > Mammalia > Rodentia > Sciuridae > Ictidomys > Ictidomys tridecemlineatus. The sequence continues at coordinate 143,766,971 of NC_135485.1, read as the reverse complement.
GGAGACTGGGACACCCTGATCCATATGGCCCAGGGGTGCCTGGTGAAGTCCTTCTGTGATTCAAAGGTGGCTGCACCCACTCACGGCACAAGGGGCTAGGGTCCCTTCAATGTCCTTTATATGGACAACAGCCCCATTTATGAAGATGGAGCCTTCAAGACACAATTGCTTCCCCCCAAATACTCTGACACTCATTATTAGCTTCCAGTGTGGGAATCTGAGGGACGTGGACATTCAGACCAATGCAATGATCCAGTGGAAAATCTAGCAAAAATTCAAATGCATATTGGTATAAAGTGCACCATGACTGACTTATAGTACAGCAGAATGACTTAAATTTGAGCAGGTACGAGGCTCCCTGGAGGTCGCCGTTCACACCGGGCTGCTGAGGACACTCTCTGAGTTTACGATCAGATCCCAGGCAGGGCCAAGGATTTGCATTTCTAACAAGTTTCCAGGAAATAATGCCACTGCTTCTGGTGTGTTTGAGAGCCACTGAAACCAGGCAAGTATTTGCCTCTGACCCCAGAACCTCCTCACATATTCCTGGTAATTGTTTTCTTCTTATTTAAAGAAAGGAAACAGGATAAAGACAAATTACTGGGGATGGAGAGTCATTATTCTAAAAGAGACTCCTTCAATGCCAACAAGGACAACGTCTGGGAAGTTATTGCAAGTGAGTCTGAAGGGAGAGGAGTGGCTTCCTACGGGGGACACTGTGTCTTTACTTTCCCCACAGCAGAGCAACCAAGAGCTAGAGGAGACAAGGCAGCATGCGGTGGAGTCTCCTGGGACTGCGGCCTGGAGGTGGCCTAGCTGTCTCAACACCACCCGACAGGCGGGGGGAGCAAGTCCCCGCCTGGGAGCCCACAGAAGCCAGAGAGACAAGTGGGTCTGTGGCTAAGAGCTCAGCTCCCTTCAGATAGGGAGTCCCTGGTAAACTTACCTGTGCCCAGGTTCTGAATTTACTTTCCCTCTTTAGTAAACCTCCTTTGGATTGTTTGTGCACCCTAAGCCGACATATCTGAGGGAGGACAGTGCTCCATGGAGGAGCCGTGGTGCCAGCCTTAAAATCCATCTGCAGGCCGGAAAGAGGCGGGAGGGTGTGTCATGTCACTTGATCATCTCCGGAGCTGAACAGTCACAACCACCCAGGGCAGCCCTTCTCTTCATACCCGGCAATCCATGTCAAAGAAAAGTGGAACATGAGTACACATCTTATTTTTCAGAAATACATTCACGATAAATGTCAGATATTAATGTTACCATATAGAATCTTAGAAAACATTGCCAAGTCTAACGTGTCCCTTCTCCATAACGAATAATGTGAAGAAACCAGAATTAATTTTCACTTAGGGCCTTGGGTAGTAGATACAAAAAGGAATGAACACTCCAACAACATTTTGTAGACTCAGATAGAAAGGAAAAAATACCTTTAACAATTGTTAAAATTATATCATGACATTTTTTAAGACTAGATATTAAGAAGAAGTAAATGATTCTTTAGAAATAATTGAAATCGTCATCTTTGGTACCAGTGTTTTTCTACAAAAACAAGACTTACATTTGTAAGGGTCTGGCGAACGTCGGAGGAAGAGACCACCAAGAGACCAACTCATGTAACAGCAAAAGGGGATCTATTGAGGATCCAATCCAGCGTGCTGGAGCTCCAGGCTCACTCAAGAAGGGAGAGCAGCCCAGAGCCCTGGGCAGGGGTTGAGCAGTGCTTAAGTACACTTTTTGGGGAGGGCGGGGCTTTACATACATCAGAGCAAATCATCATGAGGCGCGGGAAAATTGAACAACAACTCTCAAACACGATTAGTCCATTCATTGGCGGGAACAGGTCAGGTGGGGGTGATAGGTCACTCCTAAAGAGGGGGATACATTCAAACTGATTGGTTTGGGCCCTGAATGCCTACGTGCCAAGCTGCACAGGGTCCGGGTTATTTAATAACTAAATGGTCAGGGGGAATATCTACTGGGCAGTCCCGGGAATTGTCCTAACAGCTACAGGAATTTCAGGTTTTGGGTGTAGCATAGGAACTTAACAATACCTGGTCCTTTACATTTTAACTCAGGCTTTGCAGCTTAGAAACTTTACAATACCCTGTCTTTTACACTTTAACTTCAATTTCTTTTACTCTTACACAGTGAAAGGGCTAAAAAGAAAATCATGAAAGATGGCTTTGTGAAATGTCAGGGCATGTGTCTGTTATTCTGCCTTGCAGGCTAATAAAGTGCAAGCCAGTTGCTTTAGAGACAGGGTTTCTGTGAGCTCTACATAGAAATTAGTGCACTGCGGGGAATTTCTCCTGCAGGAAAGTTCTCTGAAGGATTTGGAGTCATCTGAACCACCCAGAGTGTTTTCTGGAACCTGAGGTGTTATGATTGCTACGGTCCTGTCACATGATGCTATTTTCTCAAGCAAACGTAGTTTTTAAAATGCCATAAAGAACCTTGCCCAAATGCTTCAGTTACAAGCCAGGGATTTTTCCCCCTGACTTGAGGGGAAGAGCATCTGCCGTTAAAAAAAAGAAAAAAAGATACAATAAAATCTCCCCACGACCTCAAAGTCGATTTTTAAACAGTCATTTATAGTCACACAATAATATTAAGGGCTATAAAAATGTCACTACTAGCAAAGACAGGTAGTAACATTTTCCGACAGTGTGTATTTGTGATTAGATTGCTACTTGGTGAATGGGGGGGGGTTCCCGAGACTCTACCTGCCGAGGCAGTTGGAGAAGAGCAGGTAGTAAAATGAAAAGGGAAAAGAGGAGCTTGGGTGAGTTTTTAATTCACTAGTTGGTGAAATCAAAACCTTTCAGAGAATAACGTCTCCTAGTTATCTAACTGAAACCAGCCAAAGCAGGAGGGGTGCAGCACTGGGGTTATGGACCAGTGGCACTGTAAAAATGGAGACAGACACAGATTATAATATATATATGTCTCTATATGGCATATGTTTATAATATGTGAACATGATATATAAGAATACTTATATACACATGTTTTTAAATATGTATACACAGTGATTTTTTTCAAATGGGAGTATACATTGTTTACTCTTAGAATGCTAAAGATAGGAGGATTTGAGAAATAATAGAGGGGGAAAATGAAAAATGATATTTGTTAAAATATGTATCCTTCTTTGGGCACTGAAAGACCAGAGTAATGTCCTTAACAGAATCTTCTTTAAGCTGGGCATGATGATGCACACCTGTAATCCCAGCAGCTCTGGAGACTAAAGCAGGCAGATGGCAAGTTCAAAGCTAACTCCAGCAATTTACTGAGGCCATAGTGAGACCCTGTGTCAAAAAAATGAACAAGGCTGTGAAGCGCTCCGTGGATAAGCCCCTCTGGGTCCCATCCGTGGTTCCTTCCCAGCAAGAATCTTATTAGTACAACTCCATGATTTCTAGTTAGAATAATGTGTAGTTTAAACCAATGGTTTAATGGATCTTGATAAAATACAGCTCTGTTAGAATATAATGCTCTTAATAACTTCTAAGCACTCATGGTTTTCTTTATGGCCCTGGCAATTGTATAGGAGGTCACCTAGCATTCTGAATTTCACATCTTGGTGGAGAGGAGCCCTGGGTGCCCTGACTGTGAGATTTAGTGCTGGACTCTTCCCAGGAAGGTGTACCCTTTGTACCCAGCTGAGCAGCCCATGGCGAAGCCTGCGATCAGCCCCGCTCCATTCATCTGTCTTGGTGGAAGGCTTTTGATAAGTCGTCAGAGATGAAGTCCTTCCTGATACGGAACACAGGGCTGGTGATTCCTCTGAGACTGGAGAAGCAATTCCTGTGGCTTCTCAGAAGGCCAATCTTTCAAGCTTTACCTTGGAAAAATTGGATGCTTCTGACCGCTGTGCATTTCAGGGAGGGAGGCTGCTCAGATATGAAGACGCAGCTGTGCTTACGTTGGAAGGCCCACAGGCAGAAGCAAGTGTGTGCTCAGATTGAACGCCTGGCTGGGCTCTGAGTGCACAGTGGACCATGGGCAGCGCTGGCTGGATTAAAAGCAAATGGCCTCTTAAAATGGAATAGTGGAAGAGACTTAAATTAGAATCTATTCGTAGGTTTTATCAGTTATTATATCATCCCAGGATTTGGGCTCTAATTGTTATCATCCTTCATTGAATTAAAGGCAAAATGCTTTCTTCTCATTTTTTTCCTTTATCCTTTCTGTTGACATGTAGAAAACAAACTGGAAGAAAACTGATTTTTTTTAAAGGCCAGATGTTAATCGAAATTTTTTATCAGAAAATATTATTTTGTTGCATGCCAAATTATGATTAAAATTTTTGCTTATAGTTAAAAGTCCAGAAATATTGAAAGAACAACTATTTACTCCATGTGCTACATTAGTGAAAGGCCTCAGAATTTTAGTAACTGTAAGGATGGCCTCAGGCCTGAGCCTAGGCAATTCCATTTTAAATCTCCAGTTTGACACCTGCAGTCTCACCAGGCACACCTATGGAGCCCTCCAGGGTGGCCCTCAGGCACCTATGGTCACTTGTCCCCACCCTGACAAGCTCAGAGTGAAGTCTCTGTCCTGTGGCCCTCACCCCAATAAGGGGGAAAGGTAAGACAATCAGTGGGGACCACCAGACCAGATGCTTTAACCCCAGGGCAAATGACATCACTGAGATACCCAGTGGCAGCTGATCGGGACTGAAAGGGTGGTCAGAAGCCCCCGAAGTTAGTATAAATGATGGAGCAGATGAACAGACATTCAGCCAGCCCACACTGATGCACACAAGCCTGAGAGCCTGGTGAGGACCTGGACTGGCATCCAACTCTTCCCATCTGCCTGGTCCTCTGTTTTGTTCTCACGGCTCTCAAAACTCCACAGCCACATCTTGACCCTGGTGAGAGCCGAAACTTCTCCCTGTGACCTCTCCTCAGCCAGCCGTCAGCTCCACCCTGGAGAAGCCTGCCTTGGTTCCTGACCTGGTCACCACGGTCTGAGTGAGTGGGCATCTGCTGGACGCAGAGCCCAAGGCTGAGACTTCTGATCTGGCACTTGAGCTTAGCCTGCAGAGGGAATGTCTGTCCTTAGCCTGTCGTGACTGAGTGCGTCTGCAGTGCTGAGAATTAATCTAGAATTGTTTGCTGTGGATTGATTATGTCTATTGCAGTACCTAGCATTAGCATCGTCATTTTATTGATTAAGAACCTCTAGAGGGGAATTGTACTGAGTGATTTGAGTGAATAAAGCATTGAAAAGGGCAGAAGCATGGTGTGGACATTCTTTGTTCCTCCCCCTGGACTGCCTAAGTCTCACCTTTTGCCCACTGCAACAGTATCACTTTGTGTTGAATTCAAAAGGCCACGGTTATGTTGATCCTACTACAGGTAATTTTACATTATTATCCAAGGAAGTGTTAATGGCATAGACAATTTTTGAGAAAAGAATGGCTTTTCTGCTGCTCTGTCCCCTGTCAGTAATCTGTCCTATTTGGGAGCAGAAGAGTAGCCTGGCCTTCCCTTCCCCAAGCAGGGTGAGTCCCTGAGAGCATCCGAAGAAACAGACAGTGTGCGCACTGTTCCCTACGGCCATTCTCCAACGCTCCAGTCAGTCCGGAGCTGTGAAAAGTATAAAGGGAGTAATTCAAACCCAGTTCCCACCTAATAAAAGCAAAGAACAAAACAAATCAAGATTTTAGAAAGCAGAAAATCTTGAGAATCAAAAAAAAATACAAATGCAGCTTCCAACAATATTTTTAGCAAGATAGGAAATACAAGCCAGAAACTGTACTTTTAAGAGCTTTCTAAAAGCATACAATACTTTCATATTACTTATTTTTGATGACCCAGGTTGTTTTAGCCTAATGATTAATGATATGATGCTTAAGATAAAACTGCTTGGGGCTACTTTCCAGGGAGTGTCTGCCCCACAGTCTGTGTGTGTGTGTGTGTGTGTGTGTGTGTGTGTGTGTGTGTGTGTGTTAGAGAGAAAGAGAGAGGGAAACTCCAATCTGCCAGATAGGTAATCCTTGGGACTGGAAGAAGGGAGGGAGGGAGTGAAGCACAGAGTCGCTTCCTTTAGAAAGCAAAGCACAGGACAGACTTGTTCTGGAGAATGCTGAAAGATGCACAGAATAAGGGCCCTGATTTTCCACATTCAACAGAAACTAAAACATATTTTGCTGAATACTGCTCTCTTGATTTAAAACAAAACAATATTGGAAAAACAGGGAAATAAACTGTGCCTGTTTCTGTTTATTTTGCACTTAAATTCATTAAAATATTGCTTCCCTAGTCTCTATTTGTTATGCAAAATCATTTTCCATAATTTCAATAACCATTTCAGCTGCATTACTCTTAAACATGGACTTATTTTTCAAGTATAACTAAATTTGAACAAAAGATTTGATTTTTGTTAGAAATTTCTCCAGATGGGAATTTTGAAATAAAACTCGTGTTATTATTCTGTTTTGGAATAAAATACGGTTGAAGACAGAAAAAAGAAGGAAAATGCTTGGTAAATAAATAGATAATTAAAGTTTGTTTACCATTCCATTCACAGATTTTAATGCCTGCCAGAATATAATATTGGCTTGAGAGATGGGGTGTTGGTTAAATTGAAGCCAAAGAATTCAAAATTGAGGAAAATAATAACTGAATTTAGTTGAAAAACAAGTCACTGCAGGCCCTGTGTATGTCGTGGTGCCACCAATTTTTACTTGCGCCTGTCTATACTGCAGAAAACAACAAGGGCAGGATGATCCACGTTATTTCAACCTATGCCTGTCCTTGGAGGAGTCTTCAGTCACAAGTATTCAATATGACCGAACATGTCCACCGAGAAATTCAAATTAAAATATGTAAATAGTTCAGACTTAAATACTCTTTTAATTGTTTTCTCATTTTATCATTACTTCAAATCATCTGATAGTCACCAAAATTTTATGTTATGCTTGAAAATGGCTAGTTTTACTAATATTTGTTGCTAGAATAGAAACAATATCTAACTATACAGATTGTTTATATATGTACATATATAAATTTGGGTGATTAAAATTAAATATCATCTGGAGTATTATTATTTTATTATCATGATGATATCATTGACGTACTTCTTTTCCAGGATTATAGAATTATCAAATTCACTGATATCATTTTCATCCATCAGTCAGAAAACTCATTTAAATTTTCCAACATTATTTGAGGAGGAGGGGAGGAGCAACCACTCATGCTACTGATGAGAACAAAATTCAGCAACAGCTTTTCTGGGGAATATCTGTCCGTGCTTTAATTGTGCACAGGATGTTATTTTGCAGAAACTTCCTCATGGGACAGATGTATACAGCAGGGTTGCTGGGAAGCAAACAGCAGTGGACACACTCACTTTTCCATCTCTTAGTGACTAGCTAAAACCTGGCAAAGCCATAGAAGTGAACACAGTGACAACCATGAAGAAGTAAGAGGGGAATACACTGGATGTTGTGAAATGACCCCAGCCACATCGACGTGACGTTTATAGCAGTACAAGTCACAACAGCTAAGCTATGGAACCAACCTAGCTGCCCATCAACAGATGAACAGATAAAGAAATTGTGGTACGTATACACAATGGAATACTGCTCAGCCATAAAGAAGAATAACTTTATGACATTTTCTGGTAAATGGATGGATCTGGGGACTATCATGCTAAGTGAAATAAGCCTGTTCTGATATGTGAATATTAACTCCCAAAAGGGGAAGGAGGAAAAAGTAGAAGTTCAATGGGTTAGACAAAGGAGAGTGAAGGGAATGGAGTCAGGATAGGAATAGAAAAGACAGTGGAGTGGAATGAATCTGGCATAACTTTCCTAAGTACATATATGAATACTCCACAGAGGATCTCAACATCATGTATATATTCCGAGATTACATGATGTCGTCCATATTTGTATATCAATATGGATTCTAATGTAATGTATGACTAAAAAGAACAAATTAAAATAAAAAGATAAGATTAAGAATATGTAGATGTCTATTCTATTTTCTTCTAAATAACAACAGGGAACATAGGAACACATATTAATAAGAAAGGTACCTGGAAGTATGAGCACCAAACTAAGGTAGAAATTGAACTGAACATTCCAGGGGTTAATGGATTCTTTTTAATTTTATTCCTATATATTTAGGAATAAAATCAGTTTACTTTAAAGTTTTTTCCCCTTTCTATCATTTAAATAAAACTCTAAAACAAAGAGAAGAGTCTAAGTTAATACTTCACAATAAAGATGGGCTGGACGAAGCTGCAAACATCCAATTCCCCTCGGTCAGCCTTTTTTATCTTTTCCTGAACACACTCTCCATCCAAAATAAATACTTCTACTGTGCCACAAAACAAATTAGACCACTTTAAAATTGCACAACTTTTGCCGTATAGTAAATTCCACTAAGCCGTGGCAAAACCCCATGTCCAATTCAGAGAATGTTTATGTTTGACCAGAGGGAACCATGATAAATTGTTTATGCTCCTCTGTCTACTGGGGAGACGTTTTCATTAAGGCTGAACGCCATCTAATGATTAAGACAGGCTAGCTCGAGGGCAGCGGCCGCCCGGATTTAATCACCAAGTGCAGAACACATTAAGATAACGTCATGCCACCAAGTGGACACGGTGACTCCAGGGCTCCAGCGCTGCCATGCTCCCGGGGCACCCAGGGCCAGGAACCACCTTTGTCAGCTTCTTTTCCTTGCAGGAAAATCCGCTTTGTTGTGTGTGTGTGTGTGTGTGTGTGTGTGTGTGTGTGTATGTGTGTGTGTGTAACTGCAATAACTAAACAGGTATCTGTTTTTTTTAAATAGATATTTTTTTGAGAAAGATCTATTTTATGCCTTCCCTAATATTGCACTATCTCAACTAATTAAAATGATTCAATTGCTAAAACCAAATCTGTAATTCCTATCCCTTTTTTAACTTCTGGATAGCTTCATCATTTTAAGGTGTTCTATCAGTTTAAAATGTTAAAAAGTGGGACTCTTCATCCCATTCTCTGCTTTTTGATTAACATGTTTCCTGGTAAAACCAGTTGGACAATATTAAATCAAGAAAACCTTTTGGTATATCTTTGAGCATAACCAACACTCCAACATTTGGTGGAATTTAGTTTTGAAATTTTAACAATGCTGTGATGAATGTATTATATATGTGGATTTCCCCATTGTAATTGCTGGCTTTTTAGACATTCCAGGAAATAAAATTGCTAAGTTGAAAAACATGACCTCAAATGTAGATTCTTTTTTTCAAATTTATCCTTATACAGTTAACAAAATATTAACGATATTATCCATCAGATTTGGTTAACTTTCAGAGCAGTTTTGAGTGGGTACAGAAAGACTACAATAGTAACATCAAGTAATCTGTGTCAATTAAATTTTTTTTAACTTCAAATAAGGTTCAATATTCTTTTACAACAGCTTTGAGTTCCTAACTTCCTGTCTGATGAAAAACTCAATTTAGTTTAGTTTTTATATCTTTTCCAGATATATGTAGAAGAAAAAAGTATTTTTTAATCAGATCACACTTCCAGAGATCCAATATTTATCCAGTTATCAGAGCTGTTTTAAAAGGCTGTGGTATAAGGGTAATTTACTACAAAACAATAGTGAGCAGAAGAGTTAGATTTATACATACAATTTGTTTATTTTATGGAAATCATTGAGTATGAGTATCCTGGGCTTCTCTTTGGGCAGTTAGTTTCTGCTCCATAGACTGAAGTTCAGGTTGCTCAGAAAGCTTTGGAGAAGAAAAACAACATTACAACACTTGGGTACAATTGTGAATTATCTGGATTCTTAGGCAGGGCTTTTTTTGGCTTTTTATTTAAGTATGTCATAAAGCATTGATATTTATATTTTACCTCAAATCAATGAAAATTCATCTGGGTACATATGTTCTGTAATACAATAATTTCAACTGATAAAATACATAATGGCCAAATATGATATAAATCAAAATTAAGCACACATCATTTCATTCATTTCTTTATGGCTGTCCCATGGATGGGTACTTGAGCACATTGTTCATCATGTGAGTGCTGCTTAATCACTGTGCAACTTTAAAAAAAATCATACTTTCCTATATATTGAGACTAAATCCAAGGGATACAAGATTATTCCACATATGCACATCAATAAACACGATATGCCACATCAACAGCATGAAGGACAAAATCCTACATCATCATCTCAACAGTTGCAGAAGGTACATGGGATAAAATTCACAATTACTTCACGACAAAAACACGGAACAAATTAGGTATAGAAGGAAGGTCTCTTTACATACAAACATCTGAATAAGCCAACAATGAACATCTCACCTCATCAGGAGAGGGTGGCAGATTTCTAAAATCTAGAAAAAGGTAACCACACCACCTGGAGCACTCTCTGCCCTGGCAAGGTGAAGCCGGCTGGCTCACTGGAGTTTCCTCCTTTTCTCATAAAACCACGATTGTCAGGAGCCCCACCTTCATGAGCTCATCCGACTCTAATTATCTCCTGCTTCTCTTCAAAGCCCTGTCCCCAAATACCACTCATGTCGTGCTTTGGGGATTCAGTCTCACACAAGTTTCAGAGAGGAGAGACACCTGGACTGTGGCAGTCCTTTCATGGATTTTTCTAGAGATGATCTATGCACATAGATCTATTTGTGTAAGTTCCTTGCTTCGCATCTGGGTGGCCATCTTAAGTGACAGCTGCCATTTTTAAGGAAAAAGTTTCCCTTTCCCCTCAAGGTCCTTTCTGAGAAAGACTCACCACTCCCTCACATCCACCCAACCCCTAAGCACCTGCATTAGGACCTCCCCTCTGATTCCTGAGCCTGTCCCATAAAACTCCCGGAACCCAGGCCTGCTTAGCCTCTCTCTCCTACAGAGAGAAGGCCTTTGTCAGCTCTGACAGTCAACTCTCCTGTGGGTCTCTGCCTCCGCTCCCTCTTTCATTTCTCACTTACTGGTCTCTCATTCCTGGCTTTCTCTTGTTCCCTTGTATCTATAATTTTACACAAATGTTAGTAAACTTCACAAACTACTCTATATCGTACTTGTTTTCTCTTGAATACATGTGCTGGAAATCATGCAGAGAAACATTATTTTAGTGGTTACATGAAATTCTACTTAAGAATGCACCAATTATACTGGCTCCAATCAAAGAACATTTACGTTGCTTTCTATATTTTGTCCCTATACACAAATGGTTTTGCACATGAGCCAGTCCATTTATAAGATAAATTCAAAGATGTAAAACTTCCTGGTCCAAAGGTATTTGCATTTATTTTTGATAGTGTATAAAATTATTTTTCATAGACCCTTTAATATATTATGTCAATAATTTATTACATCAACAAAGTATGGTAACATCTATTTTTTTATAAAACTTAAACCAAAGCCATTATTATCTTTTCAGAACTTATTATCAGAAAACAGAATGCTATTATACTTTTATAAATAAATAATAAATTTATATGGCCAACAATCAAAAAAATAAAATCACATTTAATACTAACACGTCTTGTTCTCATTCATAACCTATCTTCCCATTTTCCAAGGATAAACTGTGTTTCTGAGATTTTGCATGCTAATAAAGTAATTTTTAGATAAATGCAAGGAAATTTATACATGTATAGTTTTGTCTTCTTTACTATACAAACGACATTCATAAGTCTACCTGGTTCAGCACTTTACTGTTCTTCATTTAACAACATAACCTGTATATATTTTCGGATAAAAACTTAGAAACTTCTTACTCTTACATGTTAACAAGCTCCTCCATAGTGCCTGTGTAACACTGCCTTCCCATCTGCAGTGTATTTAGATGTCCATTTTCCAACAGCTCCTAAAAGAACCTATTAGGAAGCTTTTGAGTTGTTTGCCCATCTGATAGTGGAGGAATTACAATTCTCCGTGGATCTAATTTATTAATCTTATTAATGGTAAGATGGAACACATTTTTCCATATATTTAAAAGGTATTTAGCTTATTCTACTGTGAACTTATGTGCATTCCTTTAACCTATTTTTCTTCTTGTTCCTTTCTGTATTCCAAGTATCTCTTGTTGTATTAGTATGATATGGATCGAGGCTATGTTCCTGGGTCTAGGTCTGTATTTTAATTTTGATTATGGCCTATTTAACCATTTTTAAAATGGTCTATAATCCAATGCTTTAGTCTTTCCTGGAGTAGATTCTAGAAATCTTGGTCATACTGTCCAAGACCCTCCTTTCTCTAACATATTGTAAATGAAAAAAAAAAGTATCAAAAATCTTATGTTTTGATTTTATCCTTTCTTAATTATTTCCAATATTTAGTCCTTCATAGGACTAGTAAGTTGTCACAACCACAAAAATTTCAAAATACAGACTTTCTACTGATTTAAAATATTTTTGTATTTAAAATTGTCATATGTTACTATGTATTTAAAAACCTTATTGCTAATATCACTGATACATGTAAATGCAAGGAAATTTATTCATATATATCTTTGTCTTCTTTATTATACTAATGACATTCATAAGTCTACCTGGTTCAGCACTTTACTGCTCTTCATTTAACAACATAACCTGTATATATTTTCGTATATAAATTTCGTAAAAAAATTTACATGGGAAGGACACAGGCACAACTCCCAAATCTGGGTCAAGAAAGCTGCAAACTCACTCTTACATCATTTCACCTCTGATGGTAATTTTTTTTTGAATTTTTTTTAAAGTTGAACACCTAAAATACTTTAGGAAAAGGAGGTCTTCAAATTCACAAGTTTGACATTTATAAAAATGAGAAAACATATAAATGACTTAACATAGAAGTCATTAAGATTTGGGGTTTTCTCTATTAAAGTAGCTAATGCTATCACGACCTATACACAGTAACAAATTCCTTACCAGTAGCCTGAACACATTGGACAGAATAATAAATCAGGAGAATTTTAGAACATGGGGTGGTTGAGATGATGCGTCCAATTTGTAAAAATACCCTATTGACTATCATCCGAACAACATAAATGAGTTTAAGGGACAGATGTGCTGTTTTAAAAGTGGATTACCCAGACGTCCATAGAGGAGGACTAAATGTGAACTATGAAAAATCGAACCTAAACACATCGGCAACCAACATTTTCTGACATTGGCTTTACATTGGTTTCTTGTGGGGAGTTTTTAAGAAATACTTGTAAAAGCTGTCCATTTTGTGAGTACTAGTTATGCGGGGACACTTTAGGATTAAAAGATACGCATGTAGAACCATGTCCAGAAGGCAGGCATGAGGAAATCCACAAACGAACTACTCAATAAAATGACAAAACTGGTTAAAAAAAAATGAAAGAAAACATAAGTTCTATGAATAATGCACTAAGGACATTTAGAGACCAAGGAAATATTTATTAAAGAAAGTCAACCACATTTTGGATAGAACAATGACAGTTGTTCACACCTGAGCCACGATCTACTTTCTCTTATCCGGCTCTCCAGCTAGGTCCCACAGCATCTCCACTGGGGCGTGAGCAAGAATATGGGGCTGCTTCTGCCTACAGCAACTGGCCAAGTGCTGGAGTGGGCCACCAGCACTTGTTCATTCCCTAGCTCCAAGCAGAGCCCAGATTACTAGGTGACTGCAACTGAATGGTAAGGAGCTTCCTCCTCCTGTCTGTCCTTCCATGGACTCAGCCCACACCCACAAGGTTTATCCAGGAGAAGAAGGTGGAGGATTCTGGACCCTGGCCATTCCTGCCCAGTAGTTGTAGGGCACAGGTTCTCAGCAAGGAGTGGCAAGGTGGGAAAAGCAAAGGCAACTGCCTACAGAGTAGGGGACTCTCTGGGAGAATCAGACCGCTGTCCTTGCTCCCAGATCAAAAGAGTGACTCTCCCAAAGGCTAAGAACAGACCATAAGAACAAAGTCGGCTAACTCTCTCCCCAAAGGAAATGAATGTGTTTAGAACAGATTGTGGAGAAACTAAAGCCTCAGGTGATTCCCAAAACAATGGAGACGGGGTGGCAAGCAATTGACAGGAGGCTGAGAGCATTACGAAAGCAACAGACTAAATCCCACGCCTGCCAGGCCAACAGAGAGAACCTAGAAAGAGAGAATCAAGAAGCGCCTTCCTGGAGTCAGATCGAACCTGAAGACTGACCTCAAGTCCACTCCTCAAAGGGTCCCAGACTTAGTTGGATTAGAGAAGAGTAATTTTATGTTGTAGCAGAATCAAAAATATTAGAACAATCAGCTCACAGTTTGCATAGCCTAACTGTTAAATTGATACCAGTGAAAGCAGAAATCCCAAGAGAAGTAAGTGACCTAAGGATACTGAAGAGTGACATCAGAGATACCACACAACAGTGAAATGGATGTCACTAAAGTGTGTTAGCAGAGTCTGTGCAGAAATAAGCAAGCAAGCAAATGAACAATGATGATGAGCCCTGGAGAAGGAAGGTCAGTTTTTAAAACTTGCTTATTATTAATAATTTTCAAAAATTATAAAATATGAAGAAAAAAAAGTCTGAGACATATGGTGAAGAATGTGAGCAACAAAAATTTCCTTTTAGAGGGCCAAAAATTTGGAATTCACAGGAGAACTAGTAAATCAAGCTTTATAAATATATGTTCAAAGAAATAAAAGAAACATGTGGAAAGAAGTAAAAGGAAGCTTTGATGTCAATGTCACAGCAAATATCACAAAATTGATATTTAATTCATATAAAAAGAGACATGGATTATTAAAAAATAATGAAATAGAAATTCTGAAATTGAATATTATAATAATTATAATAAAATTTTCAATAGAGGGATGCATGATAGGCTTGAACTGGCAGAGAAATAACTAATGAGCTTAGAGTTAGGTCCATAAAGACTGTGAAATATGAAGAATAAAGAGAAAAAATGAACAAAGCTTCAAATGACAGTGGACCATCAACACACACATTGGAGCACCAGAGTAGAGGAGAGACAGAAAGGGACAGAGAACTAGCTGGACAACAATGGGTGGAAAACATCTCAAGTGTTATTAAGACACCAACTAAGGAACTCCAACAGTATTAAGGCCAGTGTGTCTCAGAAACAGCATAGTAAGATGGTGAAAGAAAGAACAAAGAGAAAATCTTTGAATGGTAAGAGGAAAATGGCTCATCACAGACTAGAAATCACTACAGAATTAACAACTGATTTGTCACCTGAGTTCATGGAAGCCACGAGAGAGTGGGATAGCATATTTAAAGAAATTAAGAAAGCTGTCAACCAAGAACCATGTGTCCAATAGAGCTATCACTAAAAATGAAAAACTAGACATTCCCAGATAAAAACTTTGTTGCCAGCCAACCTATATTATAAGAAATATTAAAACCTTTTCATGGCCAAAAGCCACAGAAAATAATTTGTATTTACACAAGTATTGAAAGAGTGCCAATTGAGAGAATGATATGGTTATACATTATAAATGCACACTTACTCTCCTTAGTTATTTTAATTTATTTATAGACTAACATGTATATAATTAGATTGTTAGAGAGAGGATTGTGATAATAGAAAACAAACAAATATAATTGTATTGTTGAGCCTATAGTATACAAAAATAAATATATAGAAATATGTATGTGTCTTTCAATGCAAGCACACAAAATATGGGTGGGGGCAACACTGTATTTGAGTAAGGAATTAGACCAGATGCTATGTCAAACACGTAAAAATGAGAATGAAAAAATTGTGAATGATATTATTGTGAAAATTCAACAAGTATATTATTTTCTTCATTTCTTTTGTCATCTTCTTTAAAAGACGTACATTTTTATTACTAGTAACTCGAACAATGCCTGATGGTTTTGACTCTTCACAGACTAGAAATTCACAACAAAATTACCCACATTTAGATTCAAAATATGAAACTAAAATGATGAGAAAAGATATAATGTACAAATACTAAACAAAAATAAGTTATACTGGTCGGGTGCAGTGGCGCACTCCTGTAATCCCAGTGTCTCCAGAGTCTGAGGCAGAAAGATCATGAGTTCAAAGCCAGCCTCAGCAAAAGCGAGGCACTAAGCAACTCATGAGATCCCGACTCTAAACTAAATACAAAATAGGGCTGGGGATGTGGCTCAGTGGTTGAGTGCCCCTGAGTTCAATCTCTAGTACCTAAATAAATAAATAAATATTCCATGTAAAGCTATCAGTAAAATAAGCTTTAAACCAAAATATTTTCAGTGATAAAAGGAAATTTTACTATAATAAATACAATAATATTTCAGGAAAATACAACAAATATAAATTTATATGGACTTATCATTAGAGCCTACTATATAACACAAATACCAATAAAATTCAAGGAAGTAAAGAAAATCCAAATAAGAGTTATAGAGTTAAATGCTTCATTCTAAATAAGGGAAATAAAAACTAGTAAAAACTCAGAGGTAGAAGGCTTGAAAAACACATAAGCCAAATAGACGTAAGAGAAATCTATATAAGTTTCTACCCAACAAGAGTAGAGTACAAATTTTCCTCAACATGGAATATTCTTTAGGATAGTCTATATGAGGTCATAAAAGAAGTTTCAATAAAATTTAAAGTACTGAACTGATACAAAGATTTTGACTAGAACACATTGAAATGAAAATTATAACAGAAAGAAATCCAAGAAATTTACAAATAGGTTGAAAATAAGTAACCCCTAAAAAAATTAGTGAAAAATATGCAAAAAAAATTAAAAATTACTTTTAGATAATGGACATAAATCGCAGAATACAGATGCTATTAAAGCACTGCATTAACAAAAATTAGTAACTGTCATTGTCTATATGAAAAAAGAAATATCTCCAATATAATATGACTTTCTACCTTAAGGTATCAGAAAAAATAAAAGCAAATTAACCTAAAACAAGCAAATAGAAGAAGAGCAATATTATTAAAGTGGAATTAATGAAGTGGAAAGTAAACAATAGAAATATTAATGAAATCAATAGTTTTTGTGTAGTATCAGCAGTCCTAGCACCACATGTTGCAAACACTGTTCATTCTTTCCCACATCAATATTTGCATCCTTGTTGAAAATCATTTGATTACAAATGGAAAGACTGATTTCTGGATTATCAGCTTCATTCTACCAATCTGGATGTCTATCCTTATGACAGTACAAGACTATATTGGTTTTTATAACTAAGAGAATTATGTATATACATGCAGAAGAGTAAATTTGAAACCTTTTCTCATACCATCTATAATACTAACTCAAAATGTATTAAGGATTCAAATGTGAGAGCTAAAGTTCTAGAACTATTAGAAGAAAATATAGACATACATCTTTATAACTTAGGGGTTAGATGATGCCTTCTTACACACCAAAGTAAAAGTACAAGTGCGCAAAACAAATAAGCAAACAAATTAATTAATTAAAATCAAGGAAAGATTAAACTTCACCAAAATTAGAAGCTTTTTTGCTATCAAGGATATCAACTTGACAGTGCTATCAGAGTGCATAGAATGTAAGAAAGTATTTATGTCATGTATCTGATAAGAATCTTAAACTAAGAACATATAAAGAACATGATTCTAAAATAAGAAAACTAACAAAGATAGGCAGAATATTTACAAAGATATTTCTTCACAGAAGATATACAAATTGTTAATTAACACCTGGACAAATGCTCAATGTTAATAGCTATCAGGGAAATGTAAATCAAAATCATAATGTGACAATGTACACTACTAGAGTGGTTAGAATAAAGAAATATGTGTTAGGGAATATATGTGGAGAATTGGGCGCCTTCCCACATTAGTATTGGGAATGCAAATTGGTACAACCATTTTGGACTGGCATTTCCTGCAAGGTGCACACCTAGAGTTACAATGTGATACAGCAATTCCTCGGTTAGGTGCACAATGAAGAGAACAGGAAATACGTATCCGTAGAAAAGCATGCACACAGATGTTCATAGCAACATTATTTGTAATAGAACTCCAAAAGAATAAATGAACCAAGTGTGCAGCAACTGAAGAATGCAAAAATAAAATGCTGTATATCCACACAACGGACCACAATAGAAAAACAACAACAAGGAATTGAAAACTAAAAAGTGAATAAACCTTGAAAATATCATGCTGAAACAAAGAAGCCAGTCACAAGAGACCATTCAAAGTATGATTCCATTTACTGAAAAAATGAGCAGAATAGGCAAACCTAAAGAGATGGAAAGTAGACTGGCGGTTTCCTAAGAGTAGGAGTATTGGAAAAGGAATAACAGAGAGTGTTAACAGCTACGGGGTTTGGTTTTAGATGATGACAGAATTCTGGTGGCTCAGAATCATGAGGATGCAGCAAAGACAATGTGTATGTTGTGTGGTATTGAATATGTGATTGCTAATAAAAATATTATAATGTTTTATAAAAAGATAATCATGGACCTCAGACGTTTAGTCTATTTAGAAAGAAATGTATTTATAGTTTCAATTAAAACACTGTAAGAGTTATGAAACATGAACTAAAACCATTATTTTTCTAATTCAGAGTTGTTCCTTTGAGAGATTGGCTAGAGATTAATATGAAAGGTGGCATTTGGAATTGAAGGTGGCATATGTATGGAAGATACACAGTAAACAAATACTAAGTGGGAAATACAAAATACATTCCAGACTGGAGTAAAATGGATAGCAGAGGAACAGGTCTGAGAAATGCAATTTCTGAGGGGAGAAATCATGGCAAGCCTTCAGCATCAAGCTGGAAACATCGTTCAAGTTTCCGCAGCCTGAGAAATCTCTAAGATTTAGGCAGGTTAGTTTAAAATGACCACATCAGCTCTAATAATCATTAACTTTTGTTAATTAAATTTACCTTTAAACATGAGGCATAAAACTGTACATATTAATGGGGCAGCTTGGGACGTAAAGGGGACAGAATCCAGGTGAGGAGGAGTCTCAGCACTCCTGTTTGCTGCCACGGGGTTGATGAAAGCCAGAGGAGGAGACAACCAGAGTGTCCACGTGCTGAGGATGGACAGAGCTGGGGGAGGGGTGGGGGGGTTAGAGGAGAGGGGTGGGGGGTATGCATGTGCCCTGGAGTGCTAATGAGCTACATTGTTATACAGAATACAGGTATGATGATGTGAGGAAAAAGAAAAAAAAAAAGAAGTGTGTCACATCAGATTGGGTAGAGAGGAGTGATGGGAGGGGAGGGGAGGGGAGGGGAAGGGGAAAGGAAGGACAGCAGAATAAAACAGGCATTATTATTGCTGTGGGTATATATGTGACTTTATGACCAATGTGATTCTGCAACCTACACACTCAGAAAAATGAGAAATTATACTCCATCTGATTCAAATGTATGATATGTCAAGATCATTGTACTGTCATGTGTAACTAATTAAAACAAATAAAAAATACAGAAAAGAATGAAATCCTGTCATTTTCAACAAAATGGATGGAACTGGAGATCATCATGTCAAGGGAAATAAGCCAGGCACAAAAGACAAGTTTGCCGGATCTCACTCCTAAGTAGAAGGTGGTTATGGTTTCTTGAGAATAGAAGTTTCCAGGTCCCATGATGGTCTTTAGAGAATTTTGATCTGTAAAATTCTACACCTCATTTGGCTTAGTGGTAAGCCTTATTTTTATTCTCAACAGCTACTACTAGGACACATGGTAGTTTCGTTTTTGTGGTCAATGAGTAGAAACTTTGCAGGAGTGCATGGAGGTTGTTTTAGTCGGCTCTTTTGTTGCTATGACTAAAAGGCCTGACCAGGACAATTATGGAGGAGAAAAAGCTTACTTAAGGGCTCACAGTTTCAGAGGTCTCAGTTCATAGACAGCTGGCTCCATTCCTCGGGGCTCAAGGTGAGGCAGAATGTCACGGCAGAAGAGTGTGGTGGAGGGAAGTGGCTCCCAGGAGGACCAGGAAGCAAAGAGAGTGGTCTCCACTTGCCAGATGCAAATATCTACCCCACGCCATGCCCAGTGCCCATCTCCTCCAGCCACACCCCATCTGCCCCCAGGCACCACTCAGTTAATCCCACCAAGGAGCAATTCACTGATTAGGTTAAGACTATGACTCCATTGTTCTCCAGACATTCCTGCATCGCCTCACACGTGACCTTCTGTGGGACACCTCACATCCAAACCCTAGATAATCACCAGTGATGTATTTACTCTCATGATTCATTGTTCTTAGGAAATCTCAATTATCTAGATTTAATCAGATAAACTAAGTGATGTTATAGAAAGTTCAGATATTTGTATAATTTCCTAGAATTTTATTTAAAATTAGTTTCATGCTTTGGAAAATTTTGTGGGTTTTTTTTTTTTTCAAATTAAGGAACTATCATCCTAATATCACTCTCTCATTTCAGACTTCATCCAATTGGCAGAAATTATTAAAATCTATTTCTCTGATTCAATGTTATACAAGTTTCCAAAATCATTCTGGTAATTTAAACATTTAACTTTGAAATGCATTACATTTTAATAAAAGCATTGCTATTGTTGTGATTACCGGATATTATTTTATATATACACATATATGTGTTCGTGAATATATAGTTTAGTTGGAAGAATTGTAATGCATTCTGCTGTCATACACAAATAAAAATAAAATGGTTTAGTTGGTTGTTTTGAGTCAGAGCCGTGCTGCGTTGACCAGGCTGGCCTTGAACATAAGATCCTCCTGCCTTCACCTTCCAAGGAGCTGGGTTGCTGGCCCAGCCACTCTCCTGAGCAATGAGGGTATTTGAATAAAGGCTGTGTTGGACTGATAGTTACTGCAGAGATGTGACGCCCCTCTTGCTGCATGGATAACAGTCCACAGGAGATTTCCCTGCACACTCCACTTGATGGGCTGCAGTTTAATGCCAAACCCGCTAAGAAGGGTTTGTGTGACAATGGAGGGAACCTGATAAGAGAGGTGATTTCTGTTTCCCGCTGGTCAGCCACTTGGGCTCCCTCCGGGGAGCAAGCCGGCCTCTAAGCCGCCTGTCCTGTCCCACTACGGGACTTCAGAGGGCACCTGCCGCCCGTCCTGTCCCACTACGGGACTTCACAGGGCACAGGCCGCCTGCCCTGACCCACTAGGGGACTTCACAGGGCACAGGCCGCCCGTCCTGTCCCACTAGGGGACTTCACAGGGCACAGGCCGCCTGCCCTGACCCACTAGGGGATTTCACAGGCACAGGCCGCCTGCCCTGACCCACTAGGGGACTTCACAGGGCACAGGCGGGCTCCTGGATGGGGGAGGTCTCTGCTGCTCAGCCAGGCCCAGGCCCAGGCCCAGGTCCCGGCTGCTGGCTGCGGCGGCGCTGGCCTCCAGGGCCTGGGCCTCCGGAGATGGCAGTGTCCAGGTGGAGGTCCAGGAAGGAGCTGGGCCAGGCTTCCCCAGGGAGCTGCAGCCACCTCAGCCGTTTCCACTCCCTGTGTGACAAACGTCAGAATCAAACTGCTGCAACTTTCAGCACTTTTCTATCCAGACAGATATTGGAAACATACTTGAGGCAACATTGAAGGAATTAGAGCCCAGAGAGGGAAAGTCTGACTCAGGCACTGGAGCATGGCAGGCCCCGCAGGGGCTGGGCCAGCACCCCTGGCTGCAAGGCTGCTCGGTGGGTGTGGGTCTCTGCAGATGGCAGGGTGGGGAACCGGCAGGGGTCTGCTCTGGTGGCAGCCTTAGCTCTCTTCCTTCTGTAGGCTGCTTGACTCACATCAGGAAGATTCTAAGAAGCTTAAAAGGGACTTTGAGTCGCATCCTAGTAGATGCTGAAAATATGAAGAGATCCACTTTGCAAAAGTAAATATCAAAATGTACAAATAAAATAGGGTTTTTTTGTTTTCTCAGTTTCTTTCTGATAAAACGTCAATGTCTTCATCTCTTTCACAGTTGTTCAATCTCATGAGTTAAGTCTGATTCTCAGCAACCTCACACTGAAAATGCCTTAGTGGTTGTAGAACTAGTTTGTCTCCATCTGGACAGAGTGCTCTGCTCCCAGGTCACAGAGTTGTTCAATATTTTGCATATAACCTATGGTTAGAGTAGAGCCTTATTGTAGCCAGAAATTATTTTAGGTAGTTTAAATTGGAAAGTTTAAAATGATATACCAAATAAAGAACAAAAGCTAAAAAACGTAGGTACCCAGGATAGGCAAGGACAGCAGGCACATGTTAACTGTTCTTCGTCTAGTCTCATTTCAATAGACAGCAACGGTTTATGGGGCATCCAATGAAGAAAGCAAATAGAATCTGTATTTGTGTTAGGGCAAAGTTAAATGATTCCATAAATTTTAATAGATGTAGATATTCCATATTTTGATCAAATCAACAAGACCATAAGTAGAAACATCGAAGTAAAAAATGCAAGAAACTTTCTGAATTTATGTTCTATTTTATCTTTCAGTCAGTGATGCCATTCTTTTATTTGTGTTACAGATAGTATATTGGTATAATAAAAAGTACATTTCACTAACACAATAATAAACTATGCATCTATTTCTTACATTATTGCTAAAAATAACTTTAATGAATAGATAGAAATAGAATACTTGAGGGTTGTTTAAAAGCTCTATTAGTTTTTGTACAAATCTACAGGTATTTACTCAGTTTAGTCTTGAAAATTGCTAATACAGCATACTATTTAGCAATTGGAACTTGTAGGAAAATTGCATTTTCAACATTTAATAGTTATTCTGTAAGATTCAGCCGAAATCCTTCTTCACATAAAAGGAGAATTTGAGCTTTTCTGTGAAGGCTTCACCACTCCTTCTTTTGCTATTAAAGCACGTATTTGGTAACACATTTTGAGTAGATTTTTTTTCCTTTGATCTAAAATACAAGCTGCTCAGGAGACAACAGTAATGCAAAATTACATATTGCCATACTATGGATTAAGAGGAAAGGCTGGCAGAAAACAAACTGGAGCACAGTCCACTGAATCAGCGGGAGGCAGACACGAACCGTGAAACGTAGACCATGGTTACCCCGATTTCATGTGGTCCCTTATCAGCACCTCCAGCACATGCTACCATTTTGGTAAATACATGTACAAGGTAATATTTATATGAAACCAGCACCATGGGCTGTGAGACCATTATGCCTGTCCATCCTCCCTCTCTACAAAGATCTTTCTTGGAAACTCAAATTGCATACAACTTTGGACAGTTGTGTTTTATGGAAAATGAGAAAATGGCCACAGGTTGAAAGTTTGTTTTTAGAGGTAGAAATAAATGATTCACTGATATCAGATATGCAATAGCAGCTAGCCTACACTTAGGCATTAGTTACTTTAGCATGTGCTTTAAATTGTATCTATTCTCCAATAAACTATCCCATGACATTGGTGTAATTAAAACAATTCTGTTAATTAAAGACATATTTTAATAGAGACTGAATAACTTTTTATCTTCAGTCTTCATTACATACATTTAAAAAGTTTTAATAGGCTGAAAGTTTCATGACCTCTATACAAACATGACATGGAGACTCTTCATGAAGGAATTTGAGTCTTATAATTTATGTTTAGAGTACTTAAACTCAATTTTGTAACCCAAATTGACAATATCTGTGCATAAACTCCTAGAGACCATAAACCAAGCAAAGCATATTGGATGAAATATGTCGGGTGACGCAATTTGTGTAAATGTGGATGCTCATATGAAATTTTGTTATTTTGATGCTCACATTTATGGAAACTGAAATTATCCTGGTTATATTCTTGTTGTTGAGGTCATTTCAAAACACTATCAATGTAAAATATATAAAAGATAGAAAAATAAGAGAAGCTGAGATTTAAATAGCAAAACACACACATTTCTTTGTGCAAATAAATGTGGAGTATTAATGTGCAAGAATCTTTTGTGTTCTTTGTATCTTCATTTTTGCATTTTTAATATCAAGACCCCAAAATATTTGTATTTAATGTACTATATTTAGATTTTCATTTTTACTTCAAAATACTTATTATAGATTATTGCTCAGTTAACAAAATTTGTTTTTATTGATTTCTTTATTACCCAAATATCTGAAAATTATTTTTACTACTTTTTGGGAAAATATACTCTTGCTGATTAACCCTACGATTGAAAAACATCAGTCAGGCTAGTGTCTATATTTAGAAAATAATAAGATTTATAAATGGAGTTGAAGCGCAAATCTGCATTTAAGAAATTCCACAGTAATATAACTTCAATCTGTAGAAATAGGTTACCTAAACACATAACATATTTCCTGGGCATCCTTACATTTTCTTACTTTTTTTTTCTTTCCTTGCTGTAGAATTATAATGAATATTTCATTGTTGCCTTGTTAACTTTTATTGGCACGTATTAATTGTGTGAGTTAGTGGGTTTCACTGTGGCATTTCCTCCGTACATGTGCATGTGGGGCACTGACAGTGTCCACCCACCCTCTACCTTCCTCAGCCTCCCTTTTCTCCCTTCATCCCCTTTTGCTACAGTTTTTATACTTATATTCATGAACAGTTCCAAAGATTTCTCAAAAATAAACAATATCATCTTAGTGAATAAATGTTGGCAATTATCAGAGTCCTATCTATGAAGTCTGTCTTTACAATTTTCTTTCTATATACATAGAATCCGATTCAACCCCTAGCATAACAATTTATAAAAATATACTTTCATGAACTTCCTTTTAGTTTATATGAGTGTAAATTCAATAACTATGCTAAGTTGGCGAGGATATGGGCAAAAAGGCACACTCATACATTGCTGGTGATAATGCAAATTGGTGCAACCATTATGAAAAGCAGTATGGAGATTCCTCAGAAACCTTGGAATGGAACCACCAGGAGATTTTCAGAGAAGAAAGCTAAGAAGGATTTGTATGAAGAAACACAAATGATATTCAAACTTGGAGAACAACACAGGCATGCCCTAAAACAAGGGAAGGACCTTTAGCCAACCTAGTACTCTGCATCTAAAAGAACCAAAATGAGATTATGGATGTTACAACATGAAAAATTTTGAAAAATTATTTACCTCAATGCATTTAGTCTAGATGCTACTGGTGGATAGACTTAAAGGTAACTTAAATAATTAGCTAGTAAAAGCTATAGCACTTGAACAAGCAAGAGAGAGGGAAGGAGGAGACTTACGATTATGAAGGAAGATATAGAGAGTAAGGAATTTAACTCAGAGTGTTGGAGGTCACAGGGAGATGGATTGCTAAGCCATGACTTCTGTAGCACATTGGTATTTAGAAAAATGTTTTATTTCTGGAGGAAAACTCAGAGAAAATTAGAATCAATGTGTGGAAAATGAGGCAAACAAAAAAAGACAATTGGTATCTCTAGGGAAAACGATAAATTCCTCAAGGAAAGAAAAATGATATTCTACCCGGCCCAGGTTTGAATGTTGTCCTCAGAGTCGTGATGATGTCATGCAGACCCTGAGCAGCGGGAACTGAAGCAATTTCTGCAGAGGGATATGAAGTGTGCTGTTGAATGCCATGGTCAGGAAAGTTAAAGCTCAAACACAGAAATAACAAATACAACAGCTAACTTGACTCACAACAATGGGATCTGGGGAGCAGTGAGCCAGGCGAGGAGGGGGTTTCTGAGGAGGGGCTAAGATACCGCCCTTTGTCATAAAGAAAGTTTGACCCTGGAATGGGTATATGAGCTTAACCAGATTAAGTCAAATGCTGACTCACAAGAAAGTGCCCTCAAATTGCTGAGAGCCTGGAGGAGCTGTGCGGAGAGCAGGGACCCAGGAGCATGGGGTGTGGGGACGCAGCCTCTGGAAGTGCCTGTCTGGTGGCGCACAGACTGCTCACAAATCACTTGCAGTCCCTGCTCAGCTTTCTCCAGATGGAAACCTTATCATGTATTCCATTCCTTTCTTTGATCTGATAGAATACAGTTTACATTTAAATCTAATCCAATTTTATGCAGAGAATGTCTAATCTTAAAAAATTGCAAAATGCTAAGAGAACATTTACAATACAATAAAATGCATGATTATAAACATTGTTAGAATCTCACCATACATAAAACCACTTTAACTTTTAACCAGATTATCATCTGGAAGGCAATGTACACAGTCTGAGACCACTCTGGGGGCCACAGCTACAAAGTTTTAAATAGGAATGGAAGAGTGCCAGAAGAAAGCAAGAAAGGGAAAAGACTCCTCCCCCCAAGTAACTCAGAAAAAACCCATAAAACCAAGAGCAATGACAGAGAATAAATAGGATAAAACTAAAAAGTCTAAAATGTAATGTGTCCTAGCAAGTTGCAATTTGAAATCAATTATTACTCAATTAAAAATGATACTACCAAATGATCAACAAATTAATGTATCCATATTGACATTTTCCTGCACAAGGCTCAGAGTAAGAACTGCATGTACTTCAGTGGCCTCAAGAATGACATCACAAATGGATAAATCCATTTTGCAAACAGTTGGCCAAGCAATCACATATTTTGGCAGCACAAGCAAGTAAGAGAGAAGAAGTGTGCTTTTTAATTTCTCCAAATGTTCTTGCTAAACCCAATTCATGGTCTCAGATTATGTACTCAAGGTTTAGAGAAAAATGGATCAAGTTGTACTCAGACTAAATTTGTGTTAAATCAATAAAAGTATTACAAGTGCTAGTAGTCAAGAGAAGCAACATTATATAGAAAACTGTTTTATAGAATGTACCCATGTATTTTTTAAGAAAAGTTAAAATGACTTTAAGAAGTGCTTATTTTATTAGTGCAAAAATAATTATTAAACTCAAACTGCCAACAACTCACTTTATAAAATAAAAATGATCCTTTGTTATATCTTTGCAAATGTGTGTGTGTGTGTGTGTGTGTGTGTGTGTGTGTTAAGGTGTAAATGGTTGGCATTTTATATTTCCATAATTGTTCCTCATTGAAGTATAATTGTATCATAAAATTAAGTTCACTTTAAGTTCAGAAATACAAAAGAAAATACAATGATATACTGTATGTGACTGATTATGACCAAATCAATTTCTTTTGCCTCAGAAAAGGTCATTACACACTCAGGAGAATCCTGTGGCCCCTGCCTTCCATAAGCAGGCATGGAGGACTGGTTCCCTTAGCTTGTTTACCCCTAAACCAACAACAGAAAACTAAGCCTGGACCTGAATAAGTGCATTTTTCATTCCTAAAATTATGATTGTTTTTATATTTTAAGATAAGCTTTACTGAAAATATTCATCTTTGTGGTTAAAATACTCTTGAGTTTATCCTTTCAAAGATCTGAAGGAATATGAACTGTTGGGGGATCCAGAGAGCAGAACTCTATAGTTCATAGTGCTGGAATGGCAAAATGTGTCCGCTAGTCAATAAAACTTGGGGAATAAGAAGAAATGTGATTTGTAAAGTTTCCTGAGTGGTAGGTAATTAATATTTTTGAACTCATTCTCCCTGTGGCAACCTCATGCTTTCTTTCCATTGTGGGGGGGGGGCACATGTACACCTGTGCTGCTTAATTCATGTTCATCAAAATTATGGCATTGAGTTCAGTCCCAACTGTCCATACCCCTTCCCTCTTGCCACCTTGGCCATAATTTCAACAAACCTTTACGCTGCTCAACAATTGACCAGTTCAGTCTATCAAATTTTGATTCAGTCACAATTCTAAGCGAATATATTGATTCAGGCAGGTAACAATGCATGAATGCTCAGAAGGCTGCTTCCTTTGGAAAAAGCTATAGTTTTAAATAGAAGTGTGAAACTCGAGGAAAGAAAATTCCATCAGTTCAGGTAAGTCTCTGAAAGTATAAATGTTGGAGTCAGATTTTCTGTGTTTATTACCAGTCGGGAAAAATGCTGGCTCTGCAGCTCCCCGATCTGTGAAAGGGACGAATAATATCTCTGGCGGTATCTTCAGATTGTGGCCTTGCAAGTACGTCTGCATCAGCATTACCTGAGGCTCAGAAAGCGCAGAGGCTTGGTCCTCCTGCAGATTCTGAGGTGAGCACAGGATGTGCTCACCCAGCATCCCAGGGATTGGGCCTCAGTTTACAAGGGAGGAACTGGACCTCGGGTTAGCGTGGCCGTCACAGCCCAGAACTGAAGCCCCTGGCAGAAGAGCTAACCCCCAATCTACTTCCTACAGGAAAACTGAGAAGTGCAGCTGCATTCTTGGCAGGTTTGTCTGTAGGGGAGGAGCCCTGCAGCTAGGACTGGTCCTGGGTCCAGAAGGTAGCAGCCTAGTGTGGAGAGACTGGAAGGGACCCGGACCTCAGGGGCTGACATTTCCATATGAGCAGCAGAGAGAGGTTTAAGCGCAGCCCAGGGAGCCAAGAGGAGCTGATGGCCTGTCCTCTAGCAGGGCGTGTGGTTTGGGTGTGGTGAGTGAGTCTGCAGCAGGAAGACCAAGGACAGCACTTCAGCATCTGATGACCTTCTCAAAGTCATACCTCCTTGGATCCTTCCTTAAGAGCACTTTAAATTATCCGGTAAATGCACTGGGACTAGTCTAACAAAAAAAGGGAAATAAAATAAACACATAATAAAACCATAAGAATCTAGTTATTCTAATAACACATGCATGATTTTTTCTTTCCTTTCACTGTCTGCAGGACAAAGCAATTGATAAAATCCATCCCATTTATATAGGCATAATTGACATTGTAGAAAAACTATAATATGTATGATATCAAGGCTCATTTAAGAAAATAACCAAAATAACACTAAATATTATTCCATAAATTTCATTACAATGTTTCATTTTTCTTAGCAAGGTACTAGAGTGAGATTAAAAATTAGTTTTATCTCCTTTTTGGATAACACAGATTGGCTAGGTAGAAATGCATTTTTCTTCAGTAACTAATTAAGAATGAGAGCATGTGGTCCCAGGTTTAAAATAATTGAATGACTCTGTGGATTTTTGTAAATAATTTATCCTTTTTATTGTTCTCTAGATGCAAAATATGAATGTGCTCTAAGACTGAGAAAATCAATTAAAATTCATTACACAGGAGAAATGTATATAAGGTGTCAAAATGATTAAAGGGAATATTTAATAGGGGGCGATGTGAAAGGCCTATGTTTTATTGTTCCCTAGATATTAAGTGCCCAGGGATTTACAAATGAGTACCAGATTACATGTTGGAGGTTAGGTAGCTCAGACTGTGCTCCTACCTCACTGGGGATCACGACAGACAGAAGTTCACAGAAAACCAGGGCTGTGTTGGGGGGACAGTCTCATGTACGCATTGGAGCAGAAGCCATGAGGATCCAGTGGTTTGAGACTGGCTGGGTGTTCACTCAGCTTAAGGATTTGCTGCATGCAACCTTCTGAGTTTTATTGGTGTGGGGGAAGGGTGTACTGTGAGTTGTCCATATGCACACCATTTACATAAACAACCCTTGCATTCACGGCACAGATGGGCAGAGATGTATGGTCCCTTCAGGCAAATCAGTTATATTTAATGGTTCAAAAGCAACTCCAGGACAGGTAATCTTTACCGTGGGAATAAGGCCCTTGAAAGGGAAGACTGAATATGTTCTTATGGGATTGCTAGAATTAGACTTAGCAGGGAAATGGAAAAGAGAGTTGAATGAACCCCCATTCTTTATAAAATTGTTACACAGAATTAGGCTTGAAAATGTAACGATAATAATATTGAAAATGAAATCTGGAAAATGTATAAGGAACTCCTGTAGTTGTCAGATAAGCTTTATCAGAAAGGAGAAGAAAGGAAACACACACCTCACATTTCTGCACACCACTGCTCTGCACACTACGCCAGGCATTTACCTTTTCAGCATCACGTAACTAGAAGGAAAGGCCTGACAATGAAGCTCACATCATGAGAGAGAAACATGTCACTCAGCATGTCACTCTTTTGAAACCTAAACTCCCTCCTTGTTTTATGGGACTTAGAGCTACGTGATTCATGTATGCCAGGAACTGGAGGCTACTAGTTTAAACTGGTTCAGTTTGTGGAATATTTTTGAAGGCCCGATTTGTGATTCAGAACCAGTTGTGATTTCAGTTCCTACAGCTGAGGTTTCATCTCAGGTTTGGCATTTTTTTCCCTTCATGTCTCAAAAAAGTTTTTATGCTGAACACAATAGCTTCACAGAATCACTAGGAGATGAGTATTCTCTCTCTCTCTCTCTCTCTCTCTCTCACACACACACACACACACACACACACACACACACGCGCGCGAGCCATAAAACACAGACAGAAACCTAGGAACTTGCCCTGCCCTGTCCTGGTACCTGCCGTGGAACACTGGTGGTCCTGGGTGTGTGCAAGCCTGCAGGCTGCGTGTGCCCAGGCCTCCTGCACGTCAGTTTCTCATTTCATGAAGTACTCTGCGTGGACAGTGATTCGCTCAAGGGCCCCTTGTTTCTGATTGAATCATTTTTCATCACACACACAGAAGTCCCGCACCTGTCCGCTTACTGGTGAACATGAACACCTAAGCTTTATCTATAACACTACAGAGGGACACTCAGGCCAGTATTGTCACTAGACCAGGTCACATTGCCACAGGTGTCAACACTTGATACTAGGCAGATAACAGGCCCTGAGCAGTGAGGAAAGTCTTCCTCTCCTGGGCCTCATGGAGGAGTGAGATGAAGGGAGGCCACCAGAAGCCAGATGTTCACGCAGCAGCAGGAAGGGACTGATCCCAGCTCATTCCCTGCCATTCTGTCTCCTCGTTATGTCCAAGCAAAAAAGAAAACCATCCTTACAACCAAGATCCAATATGCCTCTGTGTGTGTCTTAGCCAGGTTTTCGCTGCTGTGGCTACATTACCTGACCAGCACAATTGTGGAGGAGAAAAGTTTCACTCAGGGGCTCGCAGTTTCCATTCCTTGGGGCGGAGGTGAGGCTAACATCATGGCTGAAGAGAAGGAAGCAGACAGAAACAGAGACTGCACTTGGCAGATACAAATTCCCCAGGCTAGCCCCCAGCTCCCACCTCCTGCAGCCACACCCCACCTGCCTCAGTTATACCCCAAGCCAGTCCCCAACTCTCACCTCCTCCAGCCACACCCCACCTGCCTCAGTTATACCCCAAGCCAGTCCCCAACTCTCACCTCCTCCAGCCACACCCCACCTGCCTCAGTTATACCCCAGTCAGCCCCCAACACCCACCTCCTCCAGCCACACCCCACCTGCCTTCAGTTACACCCCAGTCAGCCCCCAACTCTCACCTCCTCCAGCCACACCCCACCTGCCTTCAGTTACACCCCAGTCAGCCCCCAACTCTCACCTCCTCCAGCCACACCCCACCTGCCTTCAGTTACACCCCAGTCAGCCCCCAACTCTCACCTCCTCCAGCCACACCCCACCTGCCTTCAGTTATACCCCAGTCAGTCCCCAACTCTCACCTCCTCCAGCCACACCCCACCTGCCTTCAGTTACACCCCAGTCAGCCCCCAACTCTCACCTCCTCCAGCCACACCCCACCTGCCTTCAGTTATACCCCAAGCCACTCCCCACAACTCTCACCTCCTCCAGCCACACCCCACCTGCCTTCAGTTATACCCCAAGCCACTCCCCACAACTCTCACCTCCTCCAGCCACACCCCACCTGCCTTCAGTTACCACTTAGCTAATCTGTATTAGGGGATTCATTCAAGGATTAGGTTAAACTCACAGCTCAATCATTTCTCCTCTGAAACTTCTTGCTTTGTCTCACACGTGAGCTTTTGGGAGACACCTTACATCCAAAACAACTCTGTGAGTGTGTGTGTGTGTGTGTGTGTGTGTGTGTGTGTGTGTGTGTGTGTCTTTAAAATAAAATTACACATTTTAAATCCAACTGGAACCAATTTTTGGCAGATTTGAGTCCCAGAGCAATCTCATAATATTATCTCAACAATGCATGGGTTGTTAAAGGAGTAACATCCCCAAGAATGATGGTCAGTAAATATTTAATACTTAGTTTAATTTTATAAGATAAATAAAAGATTCTGCAATTGATTACTGTGCCTATGGACAACGAAATCAACTTTTAATATTGTAAAAATCTGGGAGAGTGCATTACTAGCACAATAGATTAGAAATGTAATTTTCTCCTTTGAGCTCTTGAGGATTCTCACAACTAAGTAATTTTTCATCTTCTTACCAGTATTGAAATATAATTTTTGAAAATGATGAAATTGTAACTCTGAGAAAAATATAAAGTGAACGGATATCTCTCAAAGATTGTACTTAATGCATTAGTTAATTAGTGACCGTTATTAAAACTAATTCAAAGAATATATGATGAACAAAGTATTCATAAGGGAAGATGGTTGGTCCAAAACAATGCTGGTTAATGTTCAGTTTTAATATACTGAACATTAAACCATAAGCAATAAACCATGTGCTTAGGGTTGTTTGTCTACAAGGCAGAAACTGCACCCCCATTAGAAGTTAATATGGAAGTTGACCTCTGTCAAAAGAAGATTGTAAAATTACTCAGTCTATAGAAAATCAATCAAAGGGGCCAGCCCAGCTCTGCACAGAGAGAATGCCCAGGGATCTCTTTTGTCTATTGAAATTTCAGCAATCTTTCCTTAGGCCAGAATGCCTTGTCTAATAAGACACTGTTTCTGCTCAAAACTCCAAATCATTCACTTGCAGAATCTTTAGACCAGAATAAGTCCTATCATATTTTTTTAAAGTAAGCCATTGACCAGTTGTTCAATTTCTGCAATGGAGAAAATTAAAAAGAAAATTTAAGAGTAGAAAACATTGTTTCATTGATTTGGAGAATCAACCTTCTGAACTTTCTCCCTTCTTTAAGGGGAACGAGTTGAAGTAGGTCTGAGTGACTGCGATCCAGCAGAGTCCCCCCACATTCTCAATGGGCATGTGGAAGCTTTAACTCTAGCAGTTGAAGTCTAAGCACATTATAAAGGGGGGAAATATGAGACTTCTGAGGACGTTGATCTAGTGTGTGTCCCTGGACAATTTAATCAGTCTGTTAAGCCTCTCAAATAAATGTTTCTGGAATCATTTTTGCTTTGGGAATGTCCATTAGGATCCTAAGGTACTATCTCCTCATTTTGGAAGACCGATATGCGGGCACGATGTCACCTTTGTTACACCCATTGACATTCTCTTATCCAGCACAGTTTCAACGATGATGGCAAGGGGTCTACACCCTTTGGGAGAAGGGAAAACTGAGTTCTGAATCTAGTGTGCAGATTAGAAGAAAATGCTGAATGTGTAAAGTAAGAGAACTTCACTCTGCATGTTAGAAACCAAAATTAATGATAGGAATTTATGAAAAGCATGCATTATAATAGCAAATTGTACACTCTGTTTTACAGTAATATGATCTGAAAGTTCAATATGAATATTTAAAAAGTCCCTCTATTCAGCAGGAGCTCTGAGTGTGCCTCCTTTGCTTGGGTGATCTTGTGCACACTACAGTACAACTGTAGCTCTTCTGAGCCATGATAGCATCTTCAAGGTGCAAAGAGGACAGCCTCATAATGGTAAATGGTGCTGCAGGTTTCTTTTGTGCAATCTTTGACTTATTATACTTTTAAAATGCTAACATAATCTGTGGTTCTACTAAGGTTGACTTTTAGCAACAAGCAAAAATGCTTAAAAGTTAAGCCCACTGTTAAAATATCAACCTCATGGGTTATTGAATAACTCTCATGAGAAATGCATACTTACATTCAAGGTTTTAGTTATTTAATAGTACAATAAGCCATTTTGATATTCCAAAATGTAATTCCCCATATATTTAATTGTTCCTATGGAGAATTAGACTTTGAATAATGATGTTTTGAATAAGGCTCCTACTAGCAGGTATGTACATCAAGAATTTTTAGTGATTATTATGTTGATGGATTAAGTTTCTGAACAAAATTTTGAATTTAAAAATTGAGGAAACCACAAAAATATATAATCTCGATTGAATTAAAAAATGTTGACACTTGATTTTCTTCAATTGTATTTTTATTAACAATCCAAACTTTCTTCAGGTTATTATGATGGCTCTTCCTTATTCACTCATTTAATTATAGAGTAAAATTTAAAGCCATGATTCCATTTTTGGTAAACTTAATTGCAGTGTATATTAATGAAATGATTTCTAGTTGCTTACTATAATCAGGACTTCTCACAATCTAATCCAAGTATAATTTCAAGATTTCTGGAACATTATTTTGTGATCCCTACTTGTGTGAGGCCTAGGGAAAGAACCTGGGACTCAGTAGAGCATTTCTGTTGACTGAATGAATTAATAAATGATTCATATTTTGATGGTGATCAGTCTGGCAACACATTGATTTTAAAACAGATAGAATGAAGTTTGTAATGTGTGTTTTCCCAAAGAATTTATTAAAGAAAGGCTCAGGATGCCCTGAAATGTTATGTCTTGTGCAAATTGTGGCAAATGTAATCAGGGTCAACTATCTTCCCCCAAAATGTCTGCTAGGTACAACACACCTCATCTATTTCACATGATTGTTCATCTGGAGGAAAAGGAATAGCAGGGAAAAAAGCAAAAGGAATGTAACATTAAAAATCTCTTACCTCTGACACATGGTCCTTTAAACTTGGTATTTTTGTATGATTTTCTGCTCACAAATTTATCTTCCCATCTGT
This sequence comes from Ictidomys tridecemlineatus, assembly GCF_052094955.1. Classification (NCBI taxonomy): domain Eukaryota; kingdom Metazoa; phylum Chordata; class Mammalia; order Rodentia; family Sciuridae; genus Ictidomys; species Ictidomys tridecemlineatus. The sequence goes on along the minus strand of NC_135485.1, from coordinate 143,732,467 downwards.
CTGGGCAAATCCGACAGCTTCCCCTCCTTTGGCAACAGTGAATGAATGCGTTTCTGCAGAAAGCCTTGACATATTTAGCTCTTGCTCTTCATGAGGCCCACAAAATGGGTGTTGCATGATCTAGGGGGAGAGCTAGCGACGGAAACTTCCCTGAAAAGCTCGGCTTTTTAAAAATTTTATTTATTTTTTCCTGACTTATCCTTTGGAAAGCTTGTATTTGATTTTCTGAATACTTCCCTCATAATATAGAAAGCAAGATAATTCAGCTGTGAAAACAAGCACAATTTCTCCTAATGTGCAGCAGCTGAGGACGTGCCGGCCTTTAACAGCACCCACTCCTCTGCGGCCACAGGTATTCTTTTTAATCAAGTTTCTATTATGGGCACTGTGTGGCTGAGCCAGGGCTTTCCTTTCCTACAGAAGAAAACTTAGGGAGGGCAGAGGGAGCCTACGGTTGTCATAGTTTGCGGTATATGGGCCTTGAAAGGAGAGACCAGAGGACAGTTTAGCCAAAAACAACAAACAGCCAGTTACCACAAATTCCAAGCTCAGGTTGAGAGAGAAAGAGGGCCGTGAGCTCCGGGGCATCAAGGCTGCTGGTGAAACCAAATACACAACGACACTGTCACGTGAGCGAGCGGCCGTGTTCTGGGGAATCTGTGTGCTTGCTGTTGGAATCTAATAGAAAACAATGGGAGAGTGTGGACGGGCAGAACCACATTTTCTGAAGCACACATCCGCTCATTCAAAACTTCGACAAAGGGGGTAAACTCTGGCTGCTAAGAGAGAAATAGAAGGACCGGTTTCCTGAGAATTGTTAAGCCAACATGCTATTAAATATACCACCTAACATTGTTCTCTTCCTCTCCCTTTCCCTCTCGCAGCTACCACATGTGATGGAGGAGGTCCAAGTTAAACACTCTCACCAGAGCATGCTCCAAGACAGATGACTGAGCCTGGGGCTTGGCCGATACAATGCACTTCTATTCTCTATTTATTTTTGTAGTTCAAAGACCTGGCAGTCACTCTCCTGATGCCTGCCATGAGCACCAGCGTGCTCCTGATTACTGCCCAGCATTTTATATCTGTGTGCCAGCTACCCAGATAGACCGTGCATAAAGAGGAAGGGGATCTTTTCAAGGAAAAGCAAGCCCAGCTTCCACTTAAACTTTGAAATTGCAGATGATACATTGCCAACCAGGAGACCTTGCTTTAATCAGAGAAGCCACATGAAAAGGCTGTTTCTGTTCAACCCCGGTCATTTAGGGAACCAGTGATAAGTAGGCCGTGCAAAATTCCAACTTCTCTCAAAGTTGGCTTGTTCTCCTCAAAAAGAGTTGAGCCTTGATTTCATTTTCTGAATAGAAATATTTACAGTTCTGTCATACATGGATTTCAGCCTTCCTTCTGTCTACCAACAAACAGGCTTTTAAAAGAAGGCTTAGGGTTAATTGGAAGTAGTTTTCTAAGAGTTGGCTCATAGAGATTTAAATAAGGACTAAACTGCTTTACTGCTCTAGTTAAAATTCATCAAAGACTGACTTTAGCTACAAAAAATAAAGTAGGCACATTCTGACTTAGTTTTAAATTATGCATTCATATAATAGGTGATCTGGCATAATAGAAAATGGAAACTGTAGTATTCACAAATTTATCAATATTGGAAAGAGAAAGAAATCTTCTCAGGTCCACATGAATCCTTTTTTTTCTTATTTTGGTTGTTCGTATCACTTGGATATCTGTGTAATGAAGGAGATTTTTGTACAATTCTTAGTATTGTGGTGGAAGTATTATATTTTATTATCAGTTTCACAAAAGTTTCCTTCTTTGATTATTAGTTTCAATTTTGTGGCACTTCCTACTGCAAACTTCTGACTTTTTGTCTCTAACTCTGTGCAGTTACTAACAGGTAACCTTGATGTATTGAAGTCTTCATGTGTACTGTGTTAAGATGATACCTCTGTGGAAGGACTGTCTTCTAAGACTCCTTTATTGATGAGACTCAACCTCCAACCCCTGATTCTCTGGAAGATGTCATTAAGTTTGGTTTTAGACTTTTTAAGGGTCTATCTCTAGTTCATTTTACTGGAAGGAACAGTCCCTAATGGAAAGCTACGAATTGTTCTGGAGTCCTGTATGAAGGCACATGGTGTTAAGAGGGCTCGCACCCACGTCAGGTCAGATGCTCAATACCCCCCAGCAGGGTTCTACATGAGTACGTTGGATCTCTCTCGTAAATATCGTAGATTCTCTTCTATGTGTACGACCCGCCTTCATCCAAGAACTTGACTTGGATACTCCATTGGTCTCTGTCACCCCCTCCAAGTAGCTCCCTCCTTTTGGTAGTTTCGGCTCCCTACATAGAAAAAAAAAAAAAGAATCTGAGCAGAGACATGAATCTTCACATGAAATCAAAAATTAGCGTGAAGTTAACTGAAATATGAGTTCACATTCTTAGAAATCTTCCATGACAGAACTTTGCTCGTACGCTTGACGTAACATGAACATCTTTCCTGCCTGTCAACTTTACCTCCCGGGAAGGCCGTAGTGATGGTGGGAGTGACTGAACACAGGGACCAGACCTTTCACTTCCACTCCAGGAATAAAAAGAAATGCTTTAATCGGGGTTGTCAGGGTCTTCCCCGGCCTTGGTGGCTTCGTGGTGCTCCTGCCACACTAATAGATGCTGCCTTTGCTGTTTGGGTAGAATTCTCCCAGGGGATCTGGGACGGAGGATGAAGTGCCCACATGCTCTCTTTGCAGGTGGCCCCTAGCCTTGGCTGTGGCACTGCACTGCACTGCACAGGGAAGGTGTCCCCGGGGCCTGCCTCCCTGAGCAGCCCTCGTTCCTTTCCAAACTCAAGTTTGCCATTTATCCACCCTCCCCAGACTCCACCTGGAGCATGGGGAATTTCTTTCCATCTCTATTTCCAATCTCTAATTTTAATTTTCCATTCAAAATGCAACATGTTTTGTCTTAAGTTCTCCCCCAAAGAGTCATTAAATCAAAGTCTCAATTTGGTACTCTTTCTTAAATTTAGCTGCTCAGTGTTTTCCAAAGACTTATGGTTCAGATGTTTGGAAATCATTTTCAGTTGCCCAACATCCTTATTCTGATGATTATGTCCTTCTCTCAGACAAATGCATTGAAGCCTCATTGGCAATTAGGGTCTCCCTCTCTTCAGCCTCTGGGTCTCCCTCTCCTTGGCCTCCCTCTCTCCAGTGTCAGAGGAAATGATCTGAAACGTGGACATGCCCTCTGCCCTCACTGCACTGCCTTACTCTTGCGCTCCTTCTATTCTGAAGGGATACGGCAGCTCCCTGCCCCGGCTCCCCCATCAGGACTGAAGCACTGAATTCTGTAATCACTGAGGACATTGTCTCATGGTGATTCCTGGATGAATTGGCAATTTTGCTGCCCTGCACCTGAACTTGAGTTTACTCAGAAAAGCAACCCAGGTGAAAAGAAGCATTGTCTGATGCAGCAATAAAGCAAGCAACGGGCATCCAGCCCTGGGGTTTCATACCATCTGCAATCTAGACTCACTTGACCTTCACCATCAAAGTACAGATAAGGGCCAGTCAGGTGCAAGACCCCTCCCAGGTAGATCATGCCCTGCATAATTCTAAGTAGCCGCAATTGCACTGCATGCTCACTGAACAGGCCTCTCAAAAATGTGGGCTGCTCCCACGCATAGCCCTACCAGGCCCGGTTCTGTATTTCTCTCCAGATCTGCATAAGTGTTCCTTTCAGATGAAGGTAAAATTACTTGCAGAATTAGATGATACCAATAAATGGGCAAAAGGGTGTAACCCCAGGTCATGACTTGGCTGGACTCAGTTGTGCATTGGAGGGTTCTTACAAAAAAATTCTAACAATCTATGGCCAGATTGTTGGAACTTGAAATGAATTTTCTCTTAGAAATTCTTGGTTTGGAATATTAAAATAAAGTCGACTATGAAATCATATTTGTTAACTCTATGTACACATATATAATTATATATTTTATATAATGCTATTATGTAGTATATTTAAAATCTATGACAAAACCCACCTGTCATGTAGAATGTCCCTTGATGAGACAGGAACACACGCCAATTTTGGTGAAAAAACTGTAACCTTGGAAATAGATTTGTATCATGTGCCTCTCTCAGATATTTTCCTGAAATTCAGTTGGTAATCAATCAAAAACTCTTTGTCCTTATACATCTTGGGGAAAAGAGAGAGCAAGAGAAGGACTAGTCTGCTCGAGTGAGACTACACTCTGAACTGGTGGCCAGGAGCAGTGAGGCAGAGGCCCCGAGTCTGTTCTTACCAGGAGTGGAAAGCCAGCTGCTTCATGCCCCATAGCTCCAGCCACATGCACGACTCATGTGATAGTTCATCAACTCAAAGGACTGAGTCAATAAGCTGCTACTTATAAAATCCTTTAAAACAGTGCCAGCCAAGAGGAAATGCACAGAAAGTTGTCAGCATTATTATTCTCATGATTAAATATGTTCCTAGAGTCACAAAAAAGTCCCCAGAGAGGGGTCTTGAGCCTCACATCTTCATTTGCGTGTCCGTAGGTGACCGCTTCCGTCCATGCCCTGAAGTCCAGCATGTTATTAAGTGCTCCCCAGGTGCCCGGCCAGTGCTGTGGAGGAGCTGCTGTCAGTAAGCTCACCCTGCCCACAGCCGCTGGAGGACACAGGAGGCCACAGACACCAGCGGCGGCAGTGAGGAGACCACACAGAGACTGCAGGAGAGGTGCAGAGGGAACCCCGAGTCTGCCCTCAAGAGAGCGACAGAAGGTTTCTTAGAAGAATGACAGTTTGCTGTGCTGCCTGCCCAGATCAAAGGTAACTGAGCATTTGCTTATCAGAGAGGACTCTTTTTTGTTTTGTTCTATTTTGGTCATTATTTGTGAATTTGAGACATATATGGCACTTCAGAATTTCAGAAAGACAGGTATTTGGGGATCCCCCCCACACATCCTGGGAACCAAAGAAAAGGGCACTCTGTCACTCAGCTACATTCACAGTTAATTTTTAATTTTACTTTAAAACAGTTTCCAATTGTTCAGACTGGCCTCAAACTTGTGATCCTCCTGCCTCAGACTCCTGGGTAGCTGGGATTAAGGCAAGTGTCACTCCACCTGGTGGAAAAAATATTTTTACTGAAGTGTTCTGCCTCTCTCTTCATCATTATTAGAGCCAATTACAAACTTTACAACCCCTCACCATGTTGCAAGTGAACAGGTATAAACTCCATTAACACAGTTATGCAGCCCTACATTTTCTGTGTGTGTGAATGCTGGTATTAGTGATGGATTAAAAACAACTAAGTGAATGAAAATGTAATGCGAATGTAACAGTGAATTTATGTCATAAAGTATTTAAACATTTACATTTGATATATGAGTACATTTGGGAAAAAGTCTAGCACATAATTAAGATATAATTATGAGCAAAAAATTCAAAAGGTTATGATAACACTTTAAAAAGGCAAGAATTTTTTTTTTGTGTGTGGTTTTTATGTATTTCATCTCCTTTTGTGGAAAAATTAGCCAGTGGTTAATCTGTGGCAATTTTTGTTTTATGTGGATATCAGTTTTAAGTTTGTTAGAACCCTTGCTCAAGATTGCAAGATTATTGATAATATAATTTTCATGGTATCAATAAAGCCATGTTTAAATGCTGTATTTCTCCAAGTGAAATTTGATGATAGATCTTACATCTCTAGTTGATTGGCGTTCAGAACTTAAAACTAGTGGGTCTTAATTCTTTCCAGGCTGCCTGTGAATTAAAAGCTATTTCATTGGGAAACCTATTAAAAACTGATGTTGCAATAATACCATTCTCACTTTGGAGCACACCAGACGGCTTGTATTTTAACAGAAACAAGGAGCGGGGTTAGGCTTTAATTTCTTCTTCTCACCATGGAAACAATTCTAAAGGAAAGTGATTTTACTTACTGATATTCTTCCTACATATTACATAGTACCAAATTGAGTAGTGGGGCGTTTTAAACAATTAAGTGTTCATTTCTCCTAACTCTGAAGAACATGATGGTTGTTCTTAGTGGGTACAGACTTAGCTGTAGCATAAACCCTTCTCTCTGATGGGCTGTGGTGACCCAGTGCCGGCTACACTTCCCACCCTGGCTTCCAGGCAGGTGTGTGTGCATGACCAGGTTGACAATGTCAGGAAGCTTGGGAGTAACTTTGGTGGCATCGCTCTAAGACATAGCTGCTCCTCCTGGGCTGCTCTGTTCCCCTCCCTGCCAGGGAGCAGCAGTGGCCAGAGCAGATTGGGAATCTGGTGGTGGCGATTGCAGAACCATTCCAGTGGAGGGACTGCCCAGACTGCCTGTTACACAGGAAGGTCCTTCCTCCCAGATCTGAGCACAGTGTTCTGCACTTTCTTTGTCATAGCAGCTTAGCCTCTCCTCAACCTGACAGAAGATGCAAATACTATCACTAGAGGACAAAATCTCTATGAATATTGAGGGCACGTGGCATAAGACAATATCAATATCTCTAATTGCAGAACACTGAAGTTTTGTCTACATTGGAAATATAGGTTGCCTTAGATGGAGGCCAGAAATGGAAAGGAAAAGAAGAAATAGAATTAGAGGAGGAAATTAAGAATTCAATTCGAAAGGAAGTTAGAAGATGTAGGATTTTGAATTTAGTAATAAGAGATAATCCAAAATATTGACATGTGACTATAAATCACTCAAATGAAAATCATTTTAATGAAATGTCCTTTATGTACATTACACTCTCCATTCCACACAGGCAGAAATTTGCCTCCACATAGTTCAGAGAAAAAACATTGCACTTCGTTAATTTATATCAAATAATTAAATTAGTTAATGTGTATGAAAGCAAGCATATTGGCGTTGAGAAATGGATGTATATTTTCTTGAAAATATCTTCATTCAATTGATCATCAGGATAATATTTATTTTTTACTGTGTGTTGGAAATATTCATGTGTTCAATGGAAAGAACGAGCTTCTATGAGCTCTCTTTATAGATTTTTAAATTTTAAATGAGCCTGAAAATACTAATTGTACCTATAAGTAAAAATTGGAAGTAAGAAACCAAGGGGAGTCTTAGATGGCATTCCTTTCAGCCAAAATGAATGTGCAGTTGTTAAATAGGACAAGGAGATGAGCCCTTCAGACACTAAAATGCTCTTCTCTGCACACATATCTACTGCTGAAACCAAGCTTTTAAGAATCCTATTCTTTCTCTTTAAGATTTAACTTGCCATCAGATAATTTTTCATGAATATAACACTAAATTTCACAGCTCTGAGTTTCTTTTTATTTTTCTTGCAGAAAATTCATAAAATGAAACCACATTGCTTTAAAGAAGAACACATGGTTAGTTTTTCGGAGAGAAGTGAAAAATCTCTAGTTTGGCTACCACAGTAATTACTGACAGCCGCTAAATTCTATGTACAACATAAGGCACAAATTAGCTGATCACCAACATGTGTGTAGCCACAGGTAACAAATATCAAACTTGGGGGAAAAAAGAGAAAACAAAATGGGTTAATATATGATGACAAAAAGATAAGACGAGTAGCTCTATGTGGACTGGCCTTCACGTGTTGTTTGTTTTAGATCCTCAGTGTCAGCTGTAGTCAACATTTTTATGAAAAAAAAAAGAGTGATTTTATGATATCAGTTTTCATTTTTGTCATATTATTGCAAGGTACGCTTTTGAATTCAAGCCGGAGAAGAGAAAATAGAAACAAATGCAAATAGGGCAGCATTTTTCTCAAAGCATAAAACAAATGTAAGTCACCCTGTCAACGTAGATTCAGAGCCAGAGAGCAAGTGCCTCGTGTGATTTGTTCCACTGTCTAATTTTACCGAGGACTCTAGTTCTACAGTTAGAAGCTGATGACAGTTAACCATATTTAACTTGAATCTGTAGGTCCTTTTAATGGGATTTGTGGGAAAAAGACCCTGATGAAGATTTTCACACTTCACAGAACACTATGCCTAATTCCTAAAATTTAGGGTATTCAATAAGAACAAAGGAAGATATCAAACAATGGATAATGTGCTATCTTTCATAGAGAAATCTAAAGCTAACATCCCACTGTCACTACAGCACCTGTTACTAGGGTTCCTTCAGTTGGTGATGATGGATTCACCTCATGACCTCACAACCTCTGTTCCCCCCAGTGGTCAGCCACACTCAAGATGGCTGGCTGGGGACAGAAACCCTGGAATTCACAGAGCCCCTGCGTCTCTTCCGGCTTACCAGTTTGGTAGAGCAACCACCTTCAGAGCAAGCCGGGAAACAAACGAATTAACAGCAAATATCTCAAAAGCTGCATTTTAGCTCCTATAGTACCTGACATTGGTTTCATATTTGCAGTTTGCGAATTACATTATGTACATTTTTCTTCTTCAAAACTGAAAGTTCTTAGTAAATATGACTTGAAATCACAAGCATGTCACAGATATGAAGTTATGACCAGAAGGAGTTAGGGAGTTAAAAGTGAAATTCCGAAGATGGAATGAATTGGCAGCTAAGACTTAGCCTTGGTCTGACTTCAAATCCCAGGTCCACTTGATAAAGCTCTCTGGACCTTCCTTAATGTCACTTATAATCCCTGAGTTCCACTCTCTTCATCAGTGAAATAGGGATAACTTAAGGAGGATATTGAGAAAATTACAGAACATAATCTCATCAAATGCTTAATCCTGCCCCTGGTCTCATAAATGCTAATCTTATTACTATTAGTCTTATTGTTACCGTTATCCAAATACATATGGCCATTTCAGTGAATTCTGCTTGAGAAGGAATAAGGGTGTTCATCTTAAATAAGATGATTTTACATAAAATAATAATAATATAAAATTTCAGGTTTAATGAGCTTCAGTGGTGAATATTCTCATTCTTAGAAATCAAGAGATGGGTTCTAATGCTGGCCTAGCCACTTTCCACGACCATGTTAGGCCCATCAGTGAACATTCCCAAGTCTCCACATTTGTCACATGGGGTAAATGAAATCTGCTCTGTTGAACTTACTGAGCTCTGAGGATCCTCTGCTAAGGGACTTTGTACAGCACTTGGAAGTATTATGAGCACTTGGGAAGTAATTACGGTGGAGTCTAGTCTCACCTTCTAGAGCTCCTCTGGCTTCTCCACTATCTGGTATCCCCTTACCAATCTTCAACCTATTGAGCTTGATGCCAATTTTGTAAAAGGCAAAAGAAAGCAACTTTCACAGTCAGTAATTTGTGTTTGCAAATATTTTTCTCTCAAAGTGATTTAGCAAAATTAGAGAACCCAGTAGGTAACTATCAAAGGAGACACTGATTGACCTGCTTCTTTCTATCACTTTCAGCATGATCCTGGGTCAAAGTGAGGACATAAAATGGAACCTTTTAGCCAGCACATGTGTTTTGTTGTATGTGGAATTATAAAATCCTGATCTTTGATTTTTTTCAAGTAGATTCTCTTTTGACACTTTTCAACCAAAGTAAGACTGAACATGTGTTAAAGTGTAAATCAATACGATTTTGGAAGGGTTTGATTAATTCCAGTTTGCCTTGTGATCTGTTAACAAATATGTCAGCTCCGTTTTGATTTGGTCTTTTCAATTGACAAGTGCTAAAGAGAAATGGCTTCAATTTTTAGTCTGCATAAGAAATTAAAGCTTCAATGAGAATACAAAATTGACCTTTCTACAGGACTGTGTTTGTTTGGGAGTTGCTCAAAAATATAGAGTTTACAGAAAGAGGAAACATAAAAACATAGAATCTATTAATGGATATTTATTCAACAAATACTGTTAGCTCATGCTCTGTATACTGAGAGAACAGCAGTGAACAAAGCAAGGAAAGTCTGTGTCTCTATCAAGCATACATTCTCCATATTTTATGCAAAATACTAATGACAGAAAAACTTGATTAGGTGGGTTTATGTGGCTGCAGCTAAACACTTTAAACAACCCCTATGAATGTTTTCTCAGGGATGTTATAAAAACACCATGAAAAATGAATGAAACAATTGATTTTACACAGAGAGTGCTAAAAGAAATATTTCTGTTGATCTCTTATAGAAGACAAAGTTAAGATATCTTCAGTAAATGTGGAACTCAAAAGTGCTGGTTAGTTTGGATACAGGGCCTTTACCACACACATGTTTTGCAAATATTTTCTCCCAGCTACTCATTCTCTTAGCAGAGTCTTTTAAGAACATGAATTCTAGATTTTAATAAAATCGAATGCACCATTTTGTTCCTCTGTGAGTCACACCCCTGATGTGTGTCTCTAAAACTCCTTGACAGTTCCACAGTCACTTAGACTTTGGCTTAAGACTTTCATTTTCATTGTTTTATTTTTTTCTTCACCAATATCCCAATATCTTAAGTACATAGCTTAAGAGTGTCTGATGAAGTGGGCCACGGTCTTTGCTCTTCTTTAGAACCTGGTGACTATTCTGGGTCTTTCCCTTTTAACAGGAATGCTAGAATCCATTTGACCATATCCGCAGAATTACTTACTTGAATTCTGATTGGGATTTTGTTGAATCTATAGATAAACTGAGAAGAGCTGACAGCTAAAAAATGAGCCTTCCTGTCCACAAACATTGACGACTTCTCCATTTGTTTAGAATCTTTGATTTCTTTCACCACACTTTTGTAATTTTACTCATGGAGATATTGTACATCTTTGTCAAATTTACACCTAATTTTTTCATTGGCTTTGGTATCAATGTCAATCGTGCTATCTTTAATTTCATATTTACATTATTTATTTGTGGCATTTGAGAAAGCAATTGACTCCTGTATGTGTTCAGCCTGCAGCCCTCAACCTTGCTAAATAGCTCACTAGTTACCAGAGTTTTCTGGCCAGTTGTTTTGGGGGATCTTGCACTAACAGTCACGGCCTCTGCGGAGAGAGGCGTCCTACTCCTTCCTCTGCACCTCAATACTCCAGTTCCTTCTCACCATGGCTGCTTTGGCGAGGCCCTCCCTCCTGATGTTGAGTGACAGCGAGGGCGGTGTCATGGGAATTCTTCCCTTGCTCCCCCACCAGGCATGATGCTGCTCCCGCTCCTGCTGGGCCTTCTCAGATGTCCCTTGCTCAGTGAGGAAGTTCCCCTGGACACCCAGTTTTCCTGAGAGTTTGTATCATGACGAGGTGTTGGTATTTTTGCATCTTTCGTTGTGATCATGTGGTTTATTCTATAGCCTCTTGACACAATGGATCTCATTAACTGACTTAAATGCTGGACTAGGTTTAACATGCCAGGGATAAATTTCACTGATTTATACATTATTGAAGTCACTTTGCCAATATTCTGTTAAGGATATCTACACCTATGTTTCCAAGACACATTTATCTATGTTTTTTGTTTTTGCATTATCTTTGCATTATCTTTTGGCATTGGGGAACTATTGACCTTGTAGAGTGAGTTAGGCAGTATTTCCTTTGTGTCTATTTTCTGGAAGTGACTGTATGGAATTGGTGTAATTTCTTCCTTAAGTGTTGATCAGAATTCACTAGTTGGGCTTGGTGTTTTCAACTTTGGAAGGAAATTACATTGATGGTCTTTAAAAGAGACTACAATACTCAGCATCTACTTCTTGTTAGAGTTTTGATAGATCATGTTCTACAAAATTAGTTCATTTTACCTATTTAGTTTCTAGGCATGGGGTGCTTTGTATATTCTTTTATTATCCTCTAGAGGTTTATGAAATCAGTAGTTATTGTCCTCTTTTAATTCTGATGTTACTTTTGTTTATATTTTATTTTTATTTTTCCCCTTTGTTTATCTGTATAGAAATTGGTCAGTTTTACTGATCTTTTACTTACCTTGATTTTCTCTGGTTTCCTGTTTTCAATGTCCTCAATTACTGCTCTAATTTTATTGTTTCCTTCTGCTTATTTTAGGCCTACATTTTCCTTTTTCTCTAGATTCCTGCAGGGAAGAGATTTTGACACTCTCTTCATTTCTCATGTATGTATTCAGTAATCTCCCTTTAGCATTGTATTGCTGTTTTCCCCTGAGTTAGAAGACGTATTTCATGTTCATTCTGTTAAAAATACTTTTAATTCCTTTTGAACTTTTTTCTTGATTCACACATTACTTAGAAAGAAGATGTCTAATTTCTAGATATTTGTAATCTGTTGTCAATAGCCAGTTCAATCTCATTGTGGTCTGCAGGCCTCCTCATCGAGATTGCTGTACTCTTGCGTTTGTTAGTCCAGAATGAGGTGTTTTGATGAATGGTCCATGTGAAAACATATGTATATATATATTGCTGTTGTTCAGAGAGGTATTCTTTAAATATAGGATCCAGTTGATGTTGCCTCTGGATTAAACTGTGGCCCATCTGATTCTTGCAGGTACTGACGAAGCTGTCTTGAAGTCCCCAAATGTAATAGTGGGTTTCTCGGCTTCTCCGGGCAGTCCTTCAGTTTTACCGCATGTATTTTGATGTTGTGGGGTTATCTGAATACTTGTTGAAGGTATTTTTCCAAAAGGCTCTTTTGGAAAAATTATCTGCTTATCATTATGTGACATCTCTCTCTTCCCTCATGACTTCCTGTTCTGAAGTCCACTCTGTCTGGCTGTTTCTCTCTGAGAATGGGGATGGGAATTTCCAGACTCTACCTGTGGGGCAGAAGATCAAAGTTCCCAAGCACTTCCTGTGCTCTTTAGAAACTGCCCCACCATTAACTCAATGCATCTCTTTCTATCAGCTTGCCCACTAGTTTCTCATGTCACCCAGCAGGGTTTCAGGGTGTCCAGCAAAGATGCCAAGCCCGGGATGCCACAGCTGTATGAAAGGCCTAATACCTGCTCATGGGCTGATGTGCAAGTATTTGGGGACATTTACAGCATCACATCTGCATTAACCATTGCCATGACACTAGCAGTAATGACAGCAGACACAGGTAGACAGCGTGGTGAGTTTCCTTAATGTAAGCAAGGAATCTTGTTATTACACACAGCTGTCCAGGGCAGGGGACACAACTGATCTCTCAGCATGAGGGGAAACTCCTGGCAAACTAACCAATGCTGGTGGACAACCCTAATGACGTCACCGGACCAAGTAAAATATCCTGACTTCCAGTTTTTTATATAAAGGGACACCATGAAAAGACAGAAAGCAGGGCTTGGAGGAGATTCTCTGAACAAACAAAAGCCTTGGGGAACCAGCACAGTGACAGTGATCGTCCTTGTGACTTTCATATTTTATAATACAGTATTCTCAATGACTCTCTAAAACTCTTCAGATCATAATTCACTGGTCCCATAGAGAGATGGGAACTCAATTCACAGGTTATAAGAAATTCACTCGAGGTCTTAGAGTATGTGTGGGTCAGCTGTCTTGCACAATCTGTGCATGAAGAGAAGAGGTGCAGGGGAATTACCAGAAGACAAGAACCAAGCCATGAAGGAAGAGAGAAAGAAAGAGAGAATCATGTTATGGAATATTCCAAATGCTGAGCAAGAGCTGCTGAAACTATTGTGAGGCCAATACCAGGGCCAGGAGCTGCTGTGGTAGTTTTCATTTCACTTCTCTTTCTGCAAGGTGGGCTCGCTCTGATTTTGGCTGCTCCCTGAAGCTTTGCAAGTGTAGAGTTTTGATACAGCTTCATCTGGAATGGAACATCTAAGAACTCATTTTTCTACACATGTTTTGCCAATGTCCAGTGGAGCAAGGCCTTCCGCTCAGCCTGTACTAGGAATGTCAGGGATGTGATTTAGTATTTCCACCCCAAACTCCTGGCACTTCTGAGATGCATAAGGGAAACTCTGATGGAACATCAGTTACAGAATTGTTAAAAGACTTGTGTGACAAAGATCCTTCCTGAAAGAAATATTATATTCCTGAAAGAAATAATAAAAGCTAGGCTTAAAATAACTTTTAGACAAATACCAAATGAAGTGTTCAATTCCCATGGTTTTCATATCCTCAGGCACGAATGTCGGAAAAGTACACAGAATGTTACAAGAGATCTGATATTTTACTTTCCATGATTAACTTAACATTCAGAAACTCGTGTTCTATTCTTTAAACAAGATAGTACAGTATTTATCTGTAGTTTTGAACAGTGATATTGTAGGGATTAAGGAAAAGTATTCGGCACATTCTCAGTTCATCAGACAGGATGTTACATGATGTCTACGACAATATTTAAATAGTGCCATGTTCTTTGGCAGCTTGCTGAACTCCACGTTTCTGTGTTTATCTACAAGAAATATAAGACCACATGCCACCCTTTATCTTCACCTTTTATTGGGTGTGGGCAACCTGTGGTCCTCAGCCTCGAGTACTTGTAAATACAGTGTTTGGGGAACACACTCATGCCCATTTATGTGTTGCGTGTGGCTGTTTTCCTTCTGTGAGCAGAGCTGAGTGGCTATGACAGAGACTGAATGGTTTGTAAAAACTATTTCCTGTCTGGCTTTTAATAGAAAAAAGGTTCTCAATCTCTGTCCTATGTTTTTATTACCTCTTACCATTTCTATTATCTATATATCCATCCATCCATCCATCCATCCATCCATCCTGCGGATCAAACTCAGAGACACTCTACCTTTAGAGACACTTTAGACACTCCACTTTGTTTTTTTAAGAGAGAGATGCTTTCGTGTAGTAAATGGCGTTGTCATTAATGTGAGCTACATCCTTGTTTTGAGTCAAGGTCGGCTAACTTGCCCGATTGTCCTGGATGTTACAGTCTTCCTCCCTCGGCCTCCCTGTCTGCTGAGCGGGCAGCACCTGCCTGGCCATTTTCTGATCTTCGTTAAAGATTTTCATTATATTTAGAATGAAAACAAATACATAAAAAAACCCAGTGTCCTCAAAATAGAAAGCAAAGTACTGAACTTCACCCTGTGTCCTTTTCTCTATTCTTGGGGCCAATGATTTCACAGTTCCGTTTGTCTCTATTGTACTTGTACCTCTAAGGCCATGTTGGAGACTTTGATGGGTACTTTATATATATTCTTCTCAAAGCAGAATAAAACAATTAGGAAGAGAGAGAGAGAGAGAGAGAGAGAGAGAGAGAGAGAGAGAAAGCTTTCATGTAGTAAAACAATGGAAAATAAAGTCTGCCCACCTAGAAAATTCATGTTGTTCTCTATGTGAGACCCCAAAAACATAAAGGGACAGAGTGCATGTCTCCTATTTCACATTGCCAGAATTCCTTCTGGATACATATCTAGTCCTGGAATGCTCCAATTCTACCCAAAGCAGGATCTTGTACATTTGTTTCTGTAGTCTGAATGACATTGCCATTAATCTGTCACCCCAGCTGGAAACAAAAGCTATTTCCTGAACTTCATTTCTGAGCACCTCTCACATCCTATTATCTTTCCTGTCTCATTGATTTTGCTTTTTAACACTTTCCCACATCGACTGTGGCCACTGTTGAGGTTCTCAGCACGTCCTCCGGACAGTGATGGCATTTACTGCTGTTGAAACTGTTGTGTGATTGGGCTTTCATCCGATCTAGTGCCTTGTTCATGGCACAGCACAGCGACCACTCCCATCTCTGGGAGCTGTGCTCCCATCTCTCCTCTTAACCACTACACCTTGAGGTTCCTTTGGTGGCTGCTGTCTGTGTAAGCTTGTTTGGCCACGGTAATTGGATGAGAAAATAAAAACTGACCCAGTCCAAACCCACCACACGTGTTACATCCTTGACCACCACAATGAGTCCCTTGCAGGGTGGCCATAGAACCAGGTCAAATTCTTTCCTTTTGACTTTCCAACTTAACTTGAGCTCTCTCCTGATGGCTGAGCTATGGAGATACTGGTTTAGACACTGTTGTTCACCTCGATTCCTACCTT
The DNA here is from genome assembly GCF_052094955.1 of Ictidomys tridecemlineatus. NCBI lineage: Eukaryota > Metazoa > Chordata > Mammalia > Rodentia > Sciuridae > Ictidomys > Ictidomys tridecemlineatus. The sequence continues at coordinate 143,716,637 of NC_135485.1, read as the reverse complement.
TTAGCAAAGATGGTGTGCAATGAGAGGAACTGAAACCTGCATGCAGAGAATAGCAACAGAGATGCATTACAGTCTCTCAGTTCGCTCTCCTATGACCCTGTCTTAATACGACTTTCCATAAAGGATGGTTATAAGGGCAAGAATTTTTTGCTTAAATTATTCAAATTTGGTTTGTTCAACTTGCGACCAAACTGATCTCAATTAACATTATCTTATACTGAGGCCATGAATCTCCCTAAATTAACTCTACATATCGTTGGTAAAGTTGTCTATCTGATTTCCTTAAAATTCAATTCTGCATTAAAATTGATAAGATAAAGTTCCATTGCATGGCTCACAAAACTTCCAATATTTTACTGTATGCTCAGGTACACTTGCCCTAACATTTCACAGGTTCTCGTTTCCAAAATGCACTACACTATTTCACAACACAGTTTTGTTCTCTATTGCTATTATTTTTAATTAAAATGTTAAAAGTGACTTTATGACTTTTGCTGGTAAATGCATAGAGCTGGATTATGCTAAGCAAAATAAGGCAATGCCAAAAATCCAAAGGTCGGATGCTTTCGCTGATTTGTGGATCTAACACACAGTACTGTGGGGTGGGGGAGAATCCGTAGGCCTGGAACACATGTGCTGTCCTGTGGGCAGCAGTTAGAGCTGCCCCATGTGGTGCTCGTGACACCTGCTATAGGGATAGAGTGGACAAAATGTCTCCTGGAGTGGCTGTGCCCTTGGGCCTTCCCTAACAAGAAGAGCTCCTGCAGCTCCCCTGCCCATCCCAGGGTGGTGTCCATGCTGAGGTTCAAGCAGTGCTAATGGCCATGCAGTGTAGCTCCTGCTTCAATTTTCAGCAGTTTAAAACCAAGTGATGTTGGGCAGATTTTCCTAAAGTTTGCTTCCCCATCTATCTTCTTCAGAAAAGTGTCGGTATGAATTGAACTCAGGAGCACTTGACCCCGGAGCCACATCCTCAGTCCTGTTTTGTATTTTATTTAGGGACAGGGTCTCACTGAGTTCCTTAGTGTCTTGCCATTGCTGAGGCTGGCTTTGAACTCACGGCCTCCTGTGTCAGCCTCCTGAGCTGCTGGGATTAGAGGAGTGTGCCATTGGGCCTGGCTCTTTTGCACCTTTTAATTGTTTGTTTGTTTGCACATTTTAAAATCGTTTATTGTTTTCATTGTTGTGCTGAGGTCCTTGTGTATTTTAGATACAGATTTTATAAGATACACATATTGCACATATTTTCTCCCAGACTGTGGCTTATTTTTTTATTTCATAAACAGTGTCTTTTACAGAAGAAAAAAAGTTAAAATTTAATAATGTCCAATTTATTAATTTTACCCATAGGCAGGGCTTTTAAATATTCTCCAGAAATTCATCACCAAATCCAAGATCACCTTGACTCTCTCCTGTTTTTAGAGGTTTCATGGTTTTGTGTTTTACAATGGGCCTAGTATCCATTTTGAGTAAAAAAATTTAAGATCGGTGTCTACGCTCCTATTGTGTGTGTGTGAATGTCAATTTTTCTATTCCTACCTTTTGACTTTATTGAATTTCTCTATTCATTTTCTCTTTTTAATTTCAATGATGTGAGGTTTAATTTTTTACTGTGTCTTCCACTTGCTTTAACTTCTTTTATGGTTTCTTAGGGGAAGGTTAGATTTTCAGATCTTAGGGTTTTTTTAATTATTATCTGCATTGATTATATAAATTCACTTCTAATCATTGGTGTTGTTGTATCCCACAGTATTTTTACACTGTATTTTCCCTTTCACTTGGTTCAAAATACTTATTTCATTTCTCTTGAGACATTGTCTTTAATCGATGACTTATTGGTAATCATATTGTTTAATCTCCAAATACTTTGGGTAGTTTCCAGCTCTGTTATTAATTTCTAGTTCCATTTCGTCATGTGCAAGACCACACTCTTTTAAACTAATGATACATGTCTGTAGTGCAATGATTTTCTGCTTTGTTTGTGTTCAGAACACAACGTGAGATGGGAAATATTTTAAATACACTTTTAAAAGATTGATACCTCTGTCCTTAATGAAAACTTACCATAGAATCCTTGTTTAATACAGGTCCATTCTAGCTTCTGCCTAGCACCAGTCACCATTCCCCAGACCATTACAGGTCCTAACATTATGTACTTAATAATCTCAAGTGTAATATGATACTAATTACAATGAAATATTGAAAATATTAATATAATAAAGAAATTTGCTATTAAATACATTGAAATACCTGTTATTAATTTTATTCAACTCAGATTTTAAAGAAAAAAAATGTTCTCATTATCTCTGGCTGAAATGAAAGCATTAGAAGACTTTCTAAAGAGAGAGAATTTTTACAGGCAAATTCAAAATAGCCCATTTTTTATTTAAGGGACCATTTTACTCACTTAAGATAAATTAAATTATGTTGAATGTAATTAATAGGTTAGTCTTCATAATTCAAAATTTTAATAATCTGCAAGGCTTAATATCTTTGGAAAACTGATTCCAAATGCATAGTAATTTTGGTATCTGCTCTAAATTTGCATTTATGTTTACTTCTAAAAGCATGGATCATCAGTGTCAAAATCCCTTTCACTGTGTTAACAAAGTTTAGGGATTTATTACAACTAATTTAAAAAAATATTTTACCTGCAGTATTTCTTAATAAGCTCCATTTGTATAGGAAAAGGCCAGAAGGCTGTAAATGCTAGTCTTGCCAGTTTTCTTTGTTATGTTGGAACACATATTAACTGCTGAGTTCTCTATTTCATCTGTAGAATGTAAGCGATATTATCTAATTTGTTATGATCTCATGAGGGCAAAGCAAAGAAGAATGTGTCAGAAGAATAGTGACCATGAAAAGGAAAATAAAAACAGACATTTGCGGTCTGAAACACGAGGCTGAGTAGTAGAGTTTCTGGACCCTGTGACTCTGGGCAAGTTGTGAGTCAATAAATGATCCATAACTATGCCTTCTGAGGGTGTTGGGAATATGTAACAGAGCTGGGAACCAGGAAGATGCCTTGTAAATCACAGCTTTCTTAAGAGTTTGGACTTCACAAAAATACGGAAAATGTGAATCATTTGTGAATAATGAGATGGCATGATCAGAGTTATATTTCAGAAAGACTTGTTTCTCAGAAATAGATAGTTTTAATTAAAAGAAAGTAAAAAACAGAGGCAGTAAGAGTAAGGTGACTATGCCAGTTGTCTAATTTAAAGTGTAGTCAGTGTTAAGTAAAATACAAAGAAGGTGCAGACATTGATGTTGTGAAATCAGTAAGACTCAGTGGTGGTAGGGTTTCCTTCAAAGGAAATGTTAAAATTCATTAAAAAATACTGCACATGGGAATTTGAGAAGATGCTAAAATAGGAAAATCAGGAAGAGAATCAGACTTAGAAAGAAAATTCATGGAAATGTCGATTTATCAATATCAATATGCCTTAACAGGAATGCTTGGTAGGTATAAGGAAATGATCATGTAAAACACTTATGTTTAGGGTAGAAGGGCACATTTTTTTAAAGGGAAATATTTCATTTGCATGTATTTATGAATGTGAGCACTGGAAATCTGAAGCATAGAATTCAGATGTTGAAAATGAGTTACTGTTCAGATCCTTGAGTTTTTCCTGAACAACAAAAAAATGTTTATTCCAGCTGCAAGTTACACACACACACACACACACATCAGAATGTTAAGAGAAGTCCACTTTCAGTGACTGGAGGACTGGGGACAGACATCAATTTAATGATTCTTTGAGCACAAGTTTCTTTATTTGCAACTAATATTCTTTATTCATACAGAATATGGTAACATTCTAATCTCTAACTTTGGATCTACAACTGATCTAAATATTGGGGTTTAAAAATTCACTAGAACTAATATATGTGGGAAATACAGGAAATGCGCAGGAAAATAGAAGAAGAAACGGACAGTAGGACTTCAAAATGTGTCATGACTTACACACCTAGGAAATAAGGAGAAGAAATGGACAAAATAAAAGGAAAAACAAAGTCTCAACAGAAAATATTTTTAAAAAACTATAAAAATGTTGAATGGGCATTCTAGGAATCAAGTACATAAGGTCTGAAATTAGTAACTCAAAAAGATATAGAATGGCTAGCAATCCAAAAGGAAGGTCATTGAATACATTTACACTGAAGGAGAGAAAAAAGAAAAGAAAGGTCCCTGGAGACAAGAGACCCCAAAGGCTTTGACGTACCACATCAGACACTTGATAGAACATCCATCAGTCACAGCCTCTGAGCTACAAGGTGTGTCCGTCCAACACATGGTACCTGAGGTTTCACTTGTGTGACATCTGAGTGCTGTTTCTTTATAGAGCAGCTAAATGTGCCTTTGGTAGGATACATTGTGAAGCTGTCCACTAACCTGAGAACAGCTTTGAAAATATCACTCTTTGGTTACCTTCCAAACTACCTTATAAACTCGGCCCTCTTCGATTGTGTGACTATCTTCAGTGACAGCGATTGAAGCCATGCTCTTATGACATTGACACTGACCTCCTCTAACACCAGCCTGGTCAAGCTTGCTGGTTCTTCTTTGATTTGTTCCTATTTGATCCAATAAACTTGATTTTATGTAATAGGCTATTGTAATAGATGGGAACCTTCTGTTAACAGTATGTTTTTACATTTATTATTTTACTTAATCCATTTGCTTCAAAATCTGGGGCATTCACATAGTTTGTTGGAGAATTTCAAGAACTCTGTACAGAAAAACTGTAGATCAAATGGCAAGAGCTAAACTGGCCTTCCCAGCTCTATCAAGGTGGGAAAGGAGTAATCTGAGCAGATATGTCCTTTGGTAGAGTGCAGTGGGTCACTCCAAGTAAAGACTTGATCAAAAGTTTCTGCTGGAAAATCAAATCTTTATTAGACATGACCATAAAACCACATGCAGCACTTCAGCTTTGCAAGGTTGTGTTCTGCTAGCTGTGGCATAGGTTACGCGTCCCCTCAGAGACGATGGGTCTCTCGACATGGTGAGTAAAGGAGACCAACCAAGCAGAGTGCTCTGGGGCCCGCAGACAGCTCTGAGCCCAGCCAGAGAAGGAGGTCGACCCTCCGCCTTCAGGATCCAACCTTCAATTTGCTCAGCCTACCTACTTCAAAGGAGGGCACGCTCCTGCTCTACACTAGCTATTAAAACAAAGGGCAAATTAGATTCTAGTTGTTTCTTCTTTCCTAATCTAATTTCCAAAACAAAGTTTGAATTTCTTCATTTCCATGACTTAAAAGGAACTTATCTTTGGAGAGGGATTGCCAGAAATGCCAGAAACAAAAGCCTGCAGATCTGTGTGGACACGAAGCAAAATCAAATGAGGAGAACTCTCCCCTGGAGGACTGATCTTCATCAGAGGTCCCGGGTGACGGGCATGGTGCTGATGTGCCTGGCAGCCACACGTAACTGAATCCCCCCCAGCGCCATCCTTCAGGCAGAGAAGCAAAGTTTTAGAAGGCAGAAAGTGAAAACACGCAAGGGGCTTTGTCCAAGCGCATGGCCCGGCCCAGGGAGTACTCTCCCCAAGAAGAAATGGCTTCCTGCAGGGTGGAGAGTAGGCCGCTTCCCTTGATGCGCATCAAGAGCAGGATTGTTATATTTTTTGAAAGTTGGCCTTGAGTCGCAGACTTAAGAATATAGATTCCTCAGCTATTTTCTAAGAATCTTTTTCTGTAAGAGAATAATAAATGCATATATTCCTCTGCAGAATTTCTGAACTGACTTTGAAAAGCTTGCTTGAATAATCTACTCCTCAAAGAAACACAAATTCTTGCATCTCAGAATAAACTCTTGCATATTCTTGGTAAAAACTAGCTTCCAATAGCGGAATGTTTCCAGAGACTCTACATAATCGCCATCATTATTCTCAGCAACAAAATTTTAAAGGCTTACATTTAAATATTTCATTTCTTAATTACACTGATGAGGTGGATGAGGTTTGTGAGCCTAAGGCTGTGGGTCATTTTGTGGGCTTACATTCCTGATAGAGAAAGCCACAGGTAGCTAAACTCTCCAATTTTAAGAGTCTTCTTTAGAGAATGGCTATTGTTAATAGGTTAATATGAGATTCTACTTCATTAAGTTTATGTTTATATTTATAGCTTAAAAATCAATCCTTGGATGGGGAGAAAGGAAGGACAGTAGAATGAAACAGACATTATTATTGCTGTGTGCATATATGTGACTGCATGACCGATGTGATTCTGCAACCTGTACACTCAGAATAATGACCAATTATATCCCATCTGATTCAAATGTATGATATGTCAAGGTCATTGTACTGTCATGTGTAACTAATTAAAACAAATAAAAAAATCAGTGCTTGTCCTAATAAAACCCAACTCTCGGCATTCTCTGTGTGTACCATCACTATCATAGGCGTCTGTGGATTGTTAAAACTGGATGTTTATCAGCCATAGAAACACTTGGTTGAGAAAGAGTCAGAAACTCAGCCTGGAGTAAGTGGCTGGCAGTTTGAGCCAGGAAGAGCTAAAGAACACTGTGCCAATTTCCTCTGTTCTGAAAACAAAGCACTGGCTCAGAAATATTAATTCAGTGAGAAATCTCACAAGCTACAAGAATTTTCAGATGTATGTGTTTATGCATTTACACATGCTAATGCTTGTGCTTTTATTTAATAAATGTTGCATGCTTATTGTAGAACAAGGGAAAAATAGAGAAAAAGCAAACATACAGACAAAAATCATTCTACTTCTGCTAGTAACATTTTTCTTTCTAGTTTTGTTTCTGTTTAGTTTAAAAAGCCTCCTTAAGAGTTGTCTTGGAAAAGTACAGGAAGCTTGATTCACCACATTTTTAACTCTCTATTTTGGAATTGATTTATTTAAATAACACAGTGTTAGACAGTAGTTAGTAATGACCAGTATCATGCGAACTGATAACTAGCAGGGTCACAGGGTTTCTTTAAATTGCCTTTAAGACTCATGAATAATGGAGAAACTCCTAGGAAAACAACAGGTGTGCTAACTCTGAGAATAAACAGATGGAAAGAAGGGGAGTCAATTAAGAAATATATTAAGAAGGAAAGTTCAATGGGGATAACTCCTGACAGGGTCCCTTGGGATCATTGAGGAATAGGGTTTATGGCCACTGGATTGATTCTCAATGTAGTTCAGAAGGAAAGCCTTTCAGTAGCACAGGTGCACTAAGATGAGGTCTACCTGGGCACTGACTCCGGCACCTGCTTTAACAGAGGACTCACTTGTAGATGACCCCCCCCCCTTGAAAGCTATGGTCCCCATGACAATTCTGGAAAGGACCCTGTGGGGTTAAAACCCCCACACCCAACCTGAGGGGGGAGTCAAACATCAGACTGGTGAGGACTACAGAAGATGGGCCCCCGTTCTCACGGCAAGCATAAAGTGGTAACAGATTTGGAATTAGTATTAGGTTTCCTTTGTAGTGTTGGGCACAGAGAGGTCCCATAGTCTTCCTCCTGTGAGAACGCTTTGTACTTGAGCCTTACTTTCCATTTTAATAAAATTTTCTTGCTTGTCTTTTTTTTGTGTCTGAGTCTAAATTTTCTTCTGTCAGGACACAGGACTGAGGCTTGGTGCTTCAGAGCCCCATTTGCCTCTGACACAGAGTATTCTTGTACCCCCAAACACCCTTCACCCAGGCTTTCCCAGTGCTGGTGTCTTACCCAACCACGGCACATTTGTCCAAAGTAAGGATCAGTGCTGGTGCAATTCAAGCAACCGAAGCACAGGATTCACTCTATTTTCCCACCAGTGCCCTCTCTTTCAGTTCCAGGATCCAACAATAGGCACTGCCTTGAATTCTGCCAGCCTTTTTCTTTTCTTTCTTTTCCTTTTTTTTCTTTACAAATCTAACTTAAATTGTTTTTGTATATGATCTTTAAAAATAAAAACTCAGATATCTGGTCAGAAAAAAAAGATCTAGTACTGATTATATAACCAAAATAGTGTCATAGACAACTCCTGTCAGGGATCTCTCAAAAAATTATGGTGAAAAAGCCGACTTTCATTAAATGGAAGAACCAAGTTTAACATGTGGAAATGAATGAATAAGAGGACACATAAAATTGGTCAACCTGAGGGTAACTTAGAGACTCTGTTTCAGAAATTCTAATAAACTATTGGGTCTCTGCAAACTAATCTGAAGATAAACAAAGAAACTTGCATAAATCCTGGGATTACCCCAAAAGAGGAGAAAGGATGAAGAGAAGGACTTACATTGAAGTTGAGTTTGCATAGAACATTAAGAATTTTATCCCAAAATACTTTAAGATGAGGCCACAAGGTATGTTAAATCCTGTCAATACCATTGAAAAATGGCTTTTTAATAATTCAGTTTGTCCCCAAATGAAATCCTATTGCAAACCCAATACTGTGAATTCTAAAGATTTGCCTCTTAGTGTATCCTTCATGCCAAACTCCATATTTTCAAGAAAACACGTTGTTGTTTTACTTTACCAGAATTAAGACATTTCAAGATGCAAAATCAGAATGAAAACCATGTTTCTCTCACCCTAATCAAAGGGGAAACAAAGTCTGACTGGCAGAATTAACAGCCTACATAAAGTTCAGAGACTTGAGTTTACAATGAGATCAATCAAAATTATAGTGCTTGCATGTTTGTTTCTTACCACTTATTGGTGCAGTGTTAATCATACAGAGAACAGTACACAAATTATTAATGCACAGCTCAGTGAATTATCACAAAGTTAGCACTTTTACAACCAAAACCAGGTCAAAAAGCAAAATACTGATGGCATAGCATAAGCTTCACTTGTGCTGCCTCCCAACCACAGGCTCATTCCTTCAAAGCTGACTGCCATCATGGCTTCTAGTAGGTAATGTGCTTGCTTTGGAATTGATATAACTGCAACCATCCATATGAATTCTTCAGTGCCTGACTTCTTTCTCTCAAATTTTATGACTAATGATGTTCATCTACACCATGAAATGTAGTTGTTATAAGTTCATATTCATCCCTGTGTAGTATTAATATTTTGCAAATATTCCCTGTTTCCCATTCTGTTAGAGTTACTATCTGGAAAGCTACTAGTTTCAGCTATCAAATTACTACTTGAGATATATTTTTCCATATGTGTCTGGCTTTCTTATGTGTATGTATTTCTGTTACCATTTGTTCATTGGTGGGGTTTCTTTTTTATGCTATGACTATGTTTAGCTTAATAGAACATGCCAGACACTTTTCAAGAGGAAATATGCCAATTTGTTCTCCTACAAGGAATGTACAAAAGTGCCTGGTGAAAATTGGAAGCATTCCCTCTAAAAACTGGAACAAAACAGGGATGCCCTCTTTCACTACTTCTATTCAACATAATCCTTGAAACCCTAACCAGAGTAATTAGACGAAAGAAATTAAGGGATATGAATAGGAAAAGAAAAGCTCAAACTATTCCTATTTGCCCACAACATGGTTCGATATGTAGAAGACCCAAAAACCTTCACCACAAAGCTTTGGATTCATAAAATTCAGCAAAGCAGCAGAATATAAAATTAATACCCATAAATTAATTATGTTCCTATAGGCCAAGGATGAATCAGCTGAAAGATAAATCAGAAAAACTATCCAATTCACAATAGCCTAAAAAAAATAAAAATACTTGGGAATCAATCTAATGAAAGAGTAAAGGACCTCTCCAGTGAAAACCACAGAACACTAAAGAAAGAAATTGAAGAAGACCTTAGAAAATGAACGACCTTCCATGTTCTTGGATATGCAGAATTAATATTGTCAAAAAGGCCATACTACCAAAAGCACTACATAGATTGAATGCAATTCCCATTAAAACTACAGTGAGTGATATTCTTCAAACAATTTTTTTTTAAAAAAACAGTCATGAAGTTCATTTGGAAAATAAAATCCCAGAATAACCAAAACAATCCTTAGTGAGAAAAGTGAAGCAGGAAGCATCATAGCACCAGATATTAAATTATACTTCAGAGTACAGTAACAAAAGTGACATGGTATTGACACAAAAATAGAACTGAAAACCAATGGAACAGAAAACACAGAGACATATGCACCCAAAAACAGTTAAATATCCCAGATCCTGCATCCTCTAAAAAGGTGATTCTCAATTATTTCTTAGCCCTGAGTTTCCATTTTAACAATTTAAATGAAGTATCTCTGACCTTTAAAACTAAAAGAACATCTTATTTCCAATAATAATTCCTTGTCTTCATTTAAAGAAATTGTTAGTCCATAAAAGTTTCTGCCTTATTTTAGCAAAATGGATTAGAAAACAAGTCTAACTATAGGCTGCTTGCAACAGACTCATTTTGTAGGCAGACATCCACAAGCTGAAAGTAAAGGAATGGAAAATATTCTATACAAATGGAGTCCAAAAACAAACAGGGTAGCTATTCTTATATGGGACAAAGCAGATTTCAAGCAAAAATTAATTAGAAGAGACAAGGAAGGCCACTACATGCTGACAAAGGGAACAAGACAATAAGAAGATATAGTGATAGTAAATATATGTGGTCAAATGTCAATGCACCTAATTATATTAAAAAATACTTCTTAACAATAAATACCAGATTGACCCCAATATAATAACATGGGGTAATTCAACATACCCTTATCAGCAATAGACAGGTCATCAAAATACACAATAACTAAAAATATTTCTGACCTAGGTAATACTATAAATGAAATAGACCTAATATATTTCTACAGAATATTTCACCCCAAACAGCTGAATTTATATTCTTCTCATCAGCTCATTAAATATTTTCCAAAACAGATCACAATATAAGTCTTAGAAAATACAAAATAATTAATATAATTCTGTGCATCCTATCAGATCATAATGAAAATACACTAGAAATTGATAGCAAGAAAAACAACAGAAACCACAGAAACACATGGAGATTGAATAACACTTTTTAAAAATAAAAATGAATCATAGAAGAAATCAGAAAAGACATTAAGAAATTCTTAGAAACAAATGAGAACAGAGATGCAACCTATCAAAGTCTCTGGGACAGGATGAAAGTAATTTTAAGAGGAACATTTATAGCCCTGAGTGCCTACATTACAAAAATTAGAGAAATTTTTTTAAAAAGCTACGCTCCACCTCAAGACCTTAGAAGAGAAAGAACAAACTAATTCCAAAATCAGTAGAAAATAGGAAATAATTAAGATCAGAACTGAAATTAATTAAATTGAGAATTTTTTAAAAACACACACAAAAGTTCAAAGCAAAAAAAGAGTTGATTCTTTAAAGATAAATAGCAATGATAAATGCTTAGCCAATGTAACCAAAAGAAAGAAAAGACCCAATTAAACAAAATTAGATATAAAAAAGAGTATTATCACAGATACATCTGAAATCAAGAGGACCACTAGAAATCATTTTTAAGAATATACACTCCAATAAACTGGAAAATTTAGAAGATACTAATAAATTTCCAGACACACATGACCTGCCCAAATTGAACCAGGAAGACATAGAAAATCTAAACAGACAAATATTAGGTAATGAAATTGAAGCAGTAATTAAAATCCTTCCAACAACAAAAAAGCCCAGTACCAGATGGATTCTCAGCTGTGTTCTACCAGACCTTTAAAGAAGAATTAACAAGAGTCTCTCAAATTAGTCCATGAAACTACAAGGGAGAGAACAATTTCAAGTATTTTCTATGTAGCCTGTCTAAACCTGACACCAAAACCAGACAATGAAATATCTAGGAAAGAAAACCATAGATCAATATCCCTGATAAACATAGATGTAAAAATTCTTAATAAAATATTTTCAAAATGCATTCTAAAAACATCAAGAAGATAATACCCAAGGATCAAATGGGTTTGATTCCAGGAATGTAAGGTTGTTTCAACATACATAAGTCAATAAATGCAATTCACCACCACATAGAATTGAGGGAAAGAATCATATCATCATCTCAATAGTGCAGAAAAGGTCTTTGATAAAACCCATCCACCAGTCATGTTAAAATGCTGGTGAAACTCAGCATTACAAAAGCTATATATGACAAACCGAAGCCAACATCAAACTGAATGAAGAAAATCTGAAACCGTTTCCTCTAAAATCAGGAACAAGACAAGGCTGTCCACTCTCCCCACTTCTACTCAATAAAGTTATTGAAACTCTAGCTACAGCACTCAGGCAAAGGAAGAAAATTAAAGGGATAAAAGAAAAAGGAATAGAAGAAGTCAAACAATCTGTTTGCTGATGACATGATCCTACATCTAGAAGACACAAAAAACTCCACTAGAAGATGTATAGAGCCGATAAATGAATTCAGCAAAGTAGCAGGATATAAGATCATCATTCATAAGTCAATCACATTCTTATGCTCCAAAAGTGATTCTGCTCAGAAAAGGAGGTAAAAGATCTCTACAATGAAGATCATAGAACACTGAAGGAAGACATTAAAGAACTGAAAAAGAACTTAGAAGGTGGAATGATGTTCCGTGTTCTCGGATGGGCAGAATTAATATTGTCAAAGTTGTCATAGTACCCAAAGTACTACATAGCTTAAATGCAACCCCCCAAAAAGTTCTGTGCAGGTTTAATAGTAAAGAAAAAAAGAAAGAAAGAAAGAAAGGAAGGAAGGAAGGAAGGAAGGAAGGAAGGAAGGAAGGAAGGAAGGAAGGAAGGAAGGAAGGAAAGAAAGAAAGAAAGATTGATTCTTCACTGAACTAGGGAAAAAACAATTCTAAAATTCAAAAATTATAAGAGTAAAAGATCTGTATCATCCTCTGAGAGGTGTCTTGTTCAGGTCCTTGGCCCATTTATTGATTGAGCTATTTGTTCTTTTAGTGTTCAGCTTTTTGAGTTCTTTATATACCCTAGAGATTAGTGCTCTATCTGATGTGCAAATGCTGAGAGCCATAGCCAAGTAGGAATGACGCATGGCAATTTCCTTGTCAGCCTACCCAATGTTGCTTAGAGGGAGGACTCTCCAGTGTGGAAATGAGCTTGCCTTGGACCCAGGTCATTTGCAGTGACATTGCATGAAAGGTGACCTTGCTCAGGGATTAGGGCGGCTCCGGGTTTAGGGTGGATCCTGCTGGGAATAGGGCGTATCCTGGTGCCTCAGGTGCCCGGCTCCTTGAGTTCCCGTGGAGTTCTTGTGCGATTTAGAGGGTATTTGGTATGCAGAGCCCGGGGAGGGTGTGTATTTTCCCAGAACGTGCGTGTAGAGTGCCCGTGAGAGTTCGGGAATAGAGTTGCTGTTGGAATCTACAAGGCTTTTGTGGTGGCTCCATTATTTTGTGCCCAGCCAGACTGCAGCATGCGAATGGTAAAAATTTGCTCCCAAGATGTAGGCTCTCTATTCACCTCACTGATCATTTCTTTTGCTGAGGAGAAGCTATTTAGTTTGGATCCATCCCATTTATTGATTCTTAATTTTAATTCTTGTGCTATAGGAGTCTTATTAAGGAAGTTGGGGCCTAATCTGACATGATGAAGATTTGGGCCTACTTTTTCTATTATTAGATAGAGAGTCTCTCCTTTAATTCCTAGGTCTTTGATCCACTTTGAGTTGAGTATTGTGCACGGAGAGAAATAGGGGTTTAATTTCATTTTGTTGCATATGGATTTCCAGGTTTCTCAGCACCATTTATTGAAGAGGCTGTCTTTTCTCCAGGGTGATTTTTGACACCTTTGTCTAATATAATTGTAATTATATAAAAAAAAATGTTCAACATCTATAGCAATTAGAGAAATGCAAATCAAAACTACTCTAAGATTTCAGAATGGCAGCTATTAAGAACAGAAACAACAATAAGTGTTGGCGAGGATGTAGGGGAAAAGGCACACTCGTACATTGCTGGTGGGACTGCAGAATGGTACAGCCAATATGGAAAGAAGTATGGAGATTCTTTGGAAAATGTGAAATGGAACCACTATTTGACTCAGGTTTCCCACTCCTCGGTCTATACCCCAAAGACTTAAAAACAGCATACTAGAGGGACACAGCCACATCAATGTTTATAGCAACATAATTCACAATAACTAAACTGTGGAACCTAGATGCCCTTCAGTAGATTAATGGATAAAGAAAATGGGATACATGTACGTATGTATATATGTATAGACATACATACACACACATATGCATACACATACATTGGAATATTACTCAGCAATAAAAGAGAATAAAATCATGTGATTTGCAGGTAAATGGATGGAGTTGGAGAATATAATGCTAAGTGAAGTTAGCCAATCCCAAAAAACCAAATGCTGAATATTTTCTCTGATATAAGGAGGCTGATTCATAGTGGAATTGGGAGGGAGTCAATGGGGGGATTAGATAAAGTCTAGATAGGGCAAAGAGGTGGGAGGGTAGGGAGGGTACATGGGGGGTAGAAAAAATGGGAGAATGAGAGGGACATCATTACCCTAAGTACATGTATGAAGACATGAATGGTGTGAATATACTTTACATACAACCAGAGATATGAAAAAGTGTGCTCTATATGTGTAATGTGAATTCTAATGCATTCTGCTATCATATATAACAAATTAGAATTAAAATAGACTAAAAGATCTTGAATAGCCAAAGCAATATTGAGCAAGAAGGCAATGCTGGAGGCACCATAATACCTGATCTCAAATTTTACTACAGAGCTATTGTATCAAGAATAGCATGGTGTTGGCATCGAAACAGACATGAAGACCAACGTAACAAAATAAAAAACACATAGACAAATGCACATAGTTGTGGTCATCTGATATTTGAAAAAAAAGTGCCAAAATCATATTTTAGGAAAAAGATAGCCTTTTATAACAAATGGTGCTGAGAAAACTGAATACCATTTACTGAATAATGAAACTAGGTCCCTATCACTCGCCCTACACAAAAGTAAAATCAAAGTGGATCAAACACTTATTAGGAATTAGTTCATAGATGTTGCAACTTATAGAAACACACACAGGGTCAATACTCCAACTTACTGGTGCAGACACTGACTTCCTTAACAAGACCTCAAAAGCTCAAGAAGTAAGGCCAAGACTTGGTAAAGGAGAGGACATCCGATTAAAAAGATTCTGTACAGAAAAGGAAGACAGAGTCTTGAGTGTGAAGACTCAGTCTACTGAATGGAAGAAAAAAATTTTCCAAGTACTCTTTTTACAGAGAATTAATATCCAGAATATATAAAGAAGTCGAAAAACAAATGAACCAATGAGTAAGTGGAGAAAAGAACTAAACTGACATTTCTCCAAAGAAGAAAGATGAATGGCCAAAAAGCATATGAAAAATATTCAACAGCTCCATCAATCAGGGAAATGCAAATCAAACCTACACTAAGATTTCATCTCACTCTAATAGTAATTATCAAGAATATAAGTCATATAAGTGCTGGGGAGGATGTGGGGAAATAGGTACACTCATACATTGTTGGTAAGACTACAAATTAATATAACCACTTTGGAAAGCAGTATGGAGACTCCTCAAAACACTAGGAATGGAGCCACCCTATACTCCACTATGACCCACATTGGAACCCATATAGCCCACTTCTTGGTATCTATCCAAAAGAACTAAAATAAGCATGCTATAGTGAAATAGCTACATCAGTATTTACAGCAGCACAATTCACAATGGACAAGTTGTGGAACCTGCCCATGTGCCTGTCAATACATGAATGGATTAAGGAAATGTAGTATATATATATATATATATACACAATGGAGTTTTACTCAGCCATAAAAAAAAGAAATCATGGCATTTCCTGGTATAGAGATAACTGGAGTACATCATGCTAAGTGAAATAAGCCAGAAACACAAAATCAAGGGTTCTATGTAGAAACTAGACTAAAATAAGGGGAGAAACGGAGGAAGAGGATGCGATATCAAAAAGATATAGGGAAGATCAATGGAATAGGAGTTCAAGATGAAGGAGAAACTAGGGAGTAAATGCATAAAAGTTAACAAAAATCCCACCATGTGCAAGTGTAGGTGTGCCACAGTGAAGCTTATGTATATGTATAAAGCCCAAGTCAAAAACAAATAAGCAAATGAAAGGAATATTAACAGAGGAAGGAGAAAGGGGGGAGGAAAGAGTGGAGGGAATGGGGCCTGGGACCAAACTAGACTGAATCACAAGTATGGAATTTGCAGAATGAGCCCCACGACGATGCATAACTCCAATACATGTTATTGCTTTCTGTGATCATATACTGGACACATTTCATCTACATTTGTGGACATTTTATAAAATCTGATGACAAACTCTTTAGGTAAGACTTTTTGGCTCAGCACTAGAAAGAAAGTTCCCTGAAGAAAAGGTGAATAAGTGTTCTTGTTCCCCAGAAGCTGAAAGAAGGCCTAGTCTGTAATGAATGAAAGAATGAGTGGCACAAATAATAATATCTGCAGTTGTTGAGTAAAATAAAAATGGTCTAAAGAAGGAAGCTCTTAACGAATAGATTGAGCCTAGATTAATAGCAAAACACATTGCTCTTTGAAGTGGGGAAATAACTTGAATAAAGGATTAACATGGAATGCCTGCCCCCCAAAAGTGAGTGGACAAATTTCCTGGAGCAGAGATTGATTTGAAAATAGGTGGAAGGACACATCATGAGGTTAGAAATAAGCCTTGGAAGGAAGGCCTCAAATATAGTGTCCAGTAGGTGTGCAGAGAGGTCATAAAGCACGCTCAGTGGGGAGTGGTTGGAGGAGATGACAAACAAAGTCCACTCGACACAACTCCAGGATCACGAGTAAAGAGGTGCTAAGGGACTGTGGGTGTTGGGTGTCCACACTAACTCCGTGATTCATGGCCACCAGCACATCTGTGAGCTGAAGCTGACCCTATAGGTGCCTGTGATGGATTTTGCTGTCTAGTGGATTATACTGACTACATTTTCTTAAAAACAAAAACAAAACATGCAAGCAAACAAACAAAAAAACTGTCAATGGCTGTAGATCCTCAAGAACAGTTCTCTCACAGTCAGTCAGCAACACCTAGAAATGTAGACAATATGCAGGGAATAAGCAGGAATAAGCAGGAATAGCTGTGCCTCTGACTTCCTCTCTACTGTTCTCCTGTCTGTGGGCAATTCAGGGAGGGGACATCATGGTTTGACTCTGACAGAGAGTCACGCTTAGAGACCGAGTTAGAAGAAACACCCACTGATGATAAAACTCACACAAAATACATGAATTATTGACACTTGTAGTTTTATACAGTTGATAGAATCTGGACTAAGGAGTGTTTACCTTGAACCACAAGCTTGCTATTATGTTACTGAAAATAATAATAACACTATGTAGTACTGTAGCAAAATATCAATATCCACAACCATAACTGTTATTCATTGAAATTCCCTTGTATGTTTTAAAAAAATCTTGAGATCACTTTTGATGTCAAGGTATAGAGTTCACAAAAAGATGAAGCTGTAGGTCTTTCTCCGTCATGCACTTATTCTCTGTTAGAGGACTACATACACAGTGGTTTCTTGGTATGGACTAAAGGTTTTAAAATAGAGGTCTAACTCTGAGGTGGGTGGTACAGGTAAAGAATGGCAGGAGAAGCGCAGTGTGAAACAGGGGCCACTTGTGAGCTGTCCTTTCTCATTTGCCTCCAATAGAAAAATAAACATGTTAATGAAACAACATCGTTTCCCTAAATAAAGGTCATTCGAATGCATTTAAAATGTGAGCTTACCAGGCCTTAAGAATATCTGATGATGCTGGAAACTGTTTGGACAATCTCAGTTCCTATTCCACTTCTGCCCTTTCCTCCCAGAGAAGGTGGCTCTGGTGTGTAAGGAGGTCTTAAAACATTCACCTGCAGTGTGCTCACGTTGGTCTTAGGCCATATGTTCATTTGTAGATCCTAGATCAAGATATGAATCCATTTTTGTGCAACGTGAAAGTCCAGGGGGAAAGGGCTCTGCCCCATGGAGTCACGGTGGGCCTGAGGGTCTTCTAATGAGAGTCGTCCTGCCCAGCCATCCCGTGGTGGCCCAAGGATGCTCACCTTTTCAACACTGAGAGGTTTGTTTAAATGGACAGTAGGAGGTGTCCTTTCTTAACAATGATTAAGAAAGTCACATTAGCCAGGACCATCAGGAGTGGCCCCAGGTTGACCAGCACAGAGGAGGAAGAGGGGTGACAGGTTTTCCCTGAGAGAACCCCCTCCACCCAGGCCACTCCAGTGTGCATCCACTGCCTGCCAGTCAGCCCACGGCTGCCCTGAAACCCTACCCCCTGTGTGCTGTGGGACTGCAAGTGCAGCTACAACTCCCTCCTCCAGGGGGAGCCGTGGGGCAGGAAGGGACCAGGCAGGGAGGGAGGGGGAGGCGCTAGGGAACAAAACGGACCCGATTGTGTGGGTGACCTGTGTGCAAGTAGGAGAAGAGAAGCACAAACCCCACTAGTATGTATGATCATAATGCAGCAACATAAATATATTAAAAATAAAATTTAAAAATAAAAACAATAAGAAGACAACTTAAATTTTTTTTTTCTCCCAAAGGGAAAATGGCTATGGGATGGTAACTGGCAGTATCTGCCCATCATTAAAAAATACCCATGGCCACATTCTGACCGGTTTTTTCCTCTGGAGCCCGCCACTCTGTGAGTTCCTTTCTAGGATTCCTCCTTGGCTGCTGTGCAGGTTTCTGTGCCACCCAGAACACCCTGAAGGCCAGGAAGTCTCTCCTGATTGAAAGCACAGATGTGAGATGAAGGTGGGATATTTTTGTGTGAATCATTTCAACACAGTGCTTTGCCTTGAAGCTGTGCTAGACTCAGACACAGGACTTCTGCACTAACACGAATCACTCACCACACACCGCCCACCAGTGGTCTGTTTGCCCGCCTTTTGCCTGCCCATGCTGGCCACTGGATGTCCACCTGCTGATTGCCCTCCATTTGCCAACAGATGGCCTGCAGGGTGCCCGCTACCCATTGCTACTTGGAAGTCCATTGGCAGAATACCTGTAAGTTTCGTGACACACAGCCGCCACCATCTTGGGACACTGGCCAGGGCCTCGGAGTCCAAGGCCCAGGGACCTGCAGGTTTGCCGCTGCCACTCCCACCATCTTGGGGCACAGCTGCCTCAGTCTGGGGACACAGGCCAGGTTCTGGAGATATATTATTGGGGTACCTGCAGGTCTGGTTACACCTGAGGTTTTCCTGCTGCGTGTGCTAGTGGCCACCACCTGGCTGCCTCTTTGCAGGGTTACTCCTTTGTGTGAGCCCATCCCTGGTGGTCTCTCCTCAAGTTGGAATGGCATTGAGATCTTGGGACTACAGCAAGGCAGGGTCTGGGTAGCTGAAGCCCAGTGTCAGATGGCAGCTGGGTTGGCGTTGGCCAGTCTGGGTCCAGCAAGCCTGTGGAAAGCAGAAATGAGAGGCAGTTTCCCAGGGGAGCACAGGTGGAGAAACTGGAGAAAACTGGGCTCTCCCCATCTTAGGGAGTCCTCAAGTGCCCGGGGACAGAAAGGGCCAGCTACAATGAACTGGACGACTGGAAGAGGGTATGAGAGCATTCGCCAGCGGCTGCTTACCCCACCTGTCTGGCACCCACCTCACTGGAGCTATCATCAAACTTCAGACAACCCACCTGTCTGCAGAGAGGGGAAGCTGAGAACGTTTTTGAAAGCCAAGAGGGCAACTGTTCAATCTTCCATTGAGACTTTCCTTAATTTCTCTCTCTCTCTCTCTCTCTCTCTCTCTCTCTCTCTCTCACGTCTCTACCATCTTTGAATCCAAAAATTTTATTAAGGGATGGGATGTCTGAATAGTATACTACAGTTTTGTTGTGTATTCTTGCATTTTTGGTTTTTTAAAAATCTGAATGTATTTTTCTTTCACCTACCTGTCTCCTTGGATCCTTTTTCTCACTTTTCTCATGCTAACAGCTAACTTCTATTAATTCCTCCTTCACTCTTACTACAAGTTATTTACCTCTATCTTTTCGCCTTCTCCCTCATAAACATCTTACCCTACTTCTGTTCCCTCTTTGTCCATCATTTGAAATGGTAAACCCTTTTAGCAAAGTTACTGTTTATATTGTAGACAACAAATGAACAGATCACTTCTGTTTATTGTGACAAAACTGTAGACACCTTAATAGGAGCTATTTGTTTCAGGTTGTATATTGTTTGAATTTGTTAGTGTTATTATTGGTCACCCCCCTTAAAGGTGACATACTGAAAGCCCTCGGGACACTGTAAGACTACAAGTTAGAAACTGTGATGCCTAGATCCTTACCACTAGATGGGAAGACGCAAAAACAACACGAAAAAACAAGGGAACAAAGTACCTCAAGCAAACCAAGATGTTTCAACAATAGAATCCATAGACAACATAGTAGAAGAAATGTCAGAGAAGGAGTTTAGAAGGCATATAGACAGATCTTTGAAATAAAGGATGGTGTTGGAGAGAAAAATACAGAAAGTGAAAGATCACTTCAATAAAGAGACAGAGATTATAAAAAGAAATCAAGCAAAAATCCTTAAAATGAAGGAAACAGTAAATCAAATTAAAATTAAAAAATTCAATAGAAAGTATCACCAACAGAGCAGACCACTTGAAGGACAAAACATCAGACAATGAAGACAAAATAGAAGATGGTAAGAAACCATGAACAGAACTTCTAAGAAATATGGGATAACATGAAAAAATGAAATTTAAGATTTATCAGAATAGACAAAAACATGGAAATACAATCCAAGGGAATGCACAATCTTTTCAATGACATATTATCACAAAATTTCCTAAACCTAAATAAGGAAATGAAAAATCAACTACAAGAGGCTTATGGGACCCCAAATATACAAAACTTCAGCAGAACCTCACAAAGGTACATTATAATGAGAATGACTAACATACAGAATAAGGATAGATATTAAAGGCTGCAAGAGAAAAAAGTCAAATTACATATGGAGGAAACCAATTCAGATCTCAGCTGATTTCTCAACCCAAGCCCTCAAAGCCAGGAGATCCTGGAACAACAGACACCAAGCTCTGAAAGAAGATGGATGCCAACCGAGAATTCTACACTCAGAAAAACTAAGCTTCAGACTTGAAGACGAAATAAAAACCTTCAATGATAAGCAAAAGTTAACAGAACTCACAGCTAGAAAGCCTGCACTATAGAACATTTTCTGCAAAATATTCCATGAGGAGAAAATAGGGAAAAAAATGACAACCAGCAAAGGAGGAACTAACCTAAAGGGAAATTCAATGAAAGGAGAAACTAAGTCAAACTAAAATGCAAAAATATAACAAAATGACCAAGAATAGGACTCATATCTCAACAATAACACTGAATGTTAATGGCCTAACCTCATCAATCAAAAGTCATAGACCGGAAGGCAGTTTGGATTAAAAAAAAGACCCAACCATATGCTGTCTTCAAGAGAGTCACCTCCCTGGAAAAGATGACCACAGGCTGAAGGTGAAAGGTTGGGGAAAACCATGTCATGCACATGGAGTGTGTCAACAAGCAGGGGTGTCCCTCCTCATATCAGATAAAGTGGAGTTCAACCCAACGTTAGTCGGGAGGAATAAAGAAGGACATTCATACAGCTTAAGGGAATCATATATCAACAGGACATAACACTTATAAATACATATCCCCCAAACAATGGAGCATCTATCTACGTATTTAAACAAACTCTTATCAATTTCAAGAATCAACACAATAAAACTGGGTGACTTTAACACACCTCTCTCACCACTGGATAGATCTTCCAAATAAAAACTAAATAAGAAACTACAGAATTAAATAACACAATCAATAATTTAGACTAAATGAACATATTTCATCCATCACCCAGTGAATACACTTTCTCCTCAGCAGCACATATATCCTTCTCTAAAATAAACTGTGTGATATGCCACAAAGTAACTATAGCAAATACAAAAAAATAGAAATACTACCCTGCATTTTATCAGATCATAAAGAAATGAAACTAGAAATCAATGATAAAATAAAAAATAGAAGCTACTTCAACACATGGAGAATAAATAATATGCTGCTGAATGATGGATTGAAAGCAAAATAAATCAGGGAGGAAATAAAAAATACTTAGAGGTAAATGAGAACACCAAAGGCAGTGTTAAGAGGAAAATTAATTGCATTGAGCTCATTCATTAAAAGAATAAAAACTCAAAAAATGAGTGACCTAAAGCCCTAGAAAAAGAAAAACAAATCAACACCAAAAGCAGTAGAAGATAGGAAATAATTAAAATCAGAGCTGAAATCAATGGAATTTAAACACAGGAAGGAATTTAAAAAATTGACAAAACAAGAAGTTAGTTTTTGCAAAAAACAAATAAACTTTATAAATGCCTAGTTACACTAATGAAGAGAAAGAGAGAGAAAACACAAATTTCTAAAATTCATGATGAAAAAGCAAATATCACGGCGGTCACTACTGGAATATGGAAGATAATTAGAAACTATTCTGAGAATTTATACTCCAATAAAACAGAAAATCTCAAAGACATTAACAAATTTCTAGAGACATATGACCTACCCACACTGAATCAGGAGGACACACCATTTAAACACATCAATTTCAAGTCATGAAACAGGAGACACCATCAAAGGCCTAGTAACAAAGAAAAGCCCAGGACCAGACGGATTCCCAGCTGAGTTCTCCAAGACCTTCAAAGAACTAACACCAGTACTCCTCAAATTATTCTATGAAATAGAAAAGTAGATAACCCTTCCAAACTCATTCTATGAGGCTAGCATCACCCTGATACCAATACCAGACAAAGATACATCAAGGAAAGAAAAGAGATCAATGTCCATGATGAAGAATGATACAAAAATTCTCAATAAAATTCTGGCAAATCACATGCAAAAACATAGTAAAGAGATACTGCACCCTTATCAAGTGGGGTTCATTAAAGGGACAATCCCAAAATACTAAAGGCTGATGTTTTCTCTGATTAGTGGATGCTGATTTATAATGGATTGGGGCAGCACGAGAAGAATGGAGGAATTTTGGATTGGGCAAAGGGAGGGTGGGGAGGGATTATAAGGACAGGAAAGATGATGGAATGAGATGGACATCATTACCCTAGTTACATGTAGGATGGCACAAATGGTGCATCTCTAAATGCGTAGAACTGGAGAATTGAAATGTTGCACTCCATTTGTGTACAATGAATTGAAATGCATTATGCATTTCAATTTTTTTTTTTTAAAAAACTGGTGATTCAAGAACAAAAAAAAAGTTTTAAAAATTACTTCCTTAACCAGACTCCTAAAGTCCAAGAAGTAAAATCAAGAATCAATAAATGGGATGGATTCAAACTAAAAAGCTTCTTCTCAGCAAAGGAAACACTCAATAACAAGAAGAGACAGCCTACTGAATGGGAGAAAATCTTTACCACATGAACCTAAGATAGAGCACTCATCTCCAGGATATATAAAGAACTCAAAACACTTAACACCAATGCCAGCGGCTTGGCAGGCTGAGGCAAGATGATCGTGAGTTCAAAGCCAGTCTCAGCAAAAGCCACTAAGGGAGACCCTGTCTCTAAATAAAATAAAAAATAGGATGGCTCAGCAGTTCTGTGCCCCTGAGTTCAATGCCCAGTACCAAACAAAACAAAACTAAACTAAACAAAAGAAAACAAAACTTAACACAGTAAGAACAAATATCTCAATCAATAAACGGGCACAGGAACTGAACAGACACTTCACAGAAGGAAAAATACAATTGATTAACATATAAAAAAAATGTTCGTCATCTCTAGCAATTAGAGAAACACAAATCAAAACTACTCTAAGATTTAATCTCACTCCATTCAGAATGGCAATTATCAAGAATACAAGCAACAGTAAGTGTCAGTGAGAATGTGGGGGGGAAATGCACATCTATACATTGCTGGCGGCACTGAAGATTGGTGCAACCATTCTGAAAGCAATATGGAAATTCCAATCACCAGTTGACCCAGCTATTCCACCCCTTGGTCTATACCCAAAGGACTTAAAATCAGCATAGTACAGTGATTCAACCACATCAATTCAGAATAGCAGCTCAATTCACAATAGCTCAACTATGGAACTAACCTAAGTAGATGGATAACTAACCATAGATGGATGGATAAAGAAAGATTAGTACATATACAAAATGGAATATTACTCAGCCTTAAAGAAAAGTGAAATTATGGAATTTGCAGGTAAATGGATGGAGTGGAAAATAAGATAATAACCAAAATAAGTCAGTCTTATAAAACCAAAGGCTGAATGTTTTCTCTAATAACAGGATGGTAATCCATAATGGGGGGCTGTGGAGAAGAATCAAGGAAATATGGATAGTGTAGAGGGGAGTGAAGAGAGGGGAGGGGTGAAGGGATGGAAAAGATGGTGGAATGAGATGGATATTATTGCCCCATATACATGTATGATTACACTACCATGTAACTAAACAATGTTGTACCAGAGGAAGGAGAAGTTGTGCTCCATTTGTGTACAATGTGTCAAAATGCATTCTATTGTTGTGTATAACTAATTAGAACAAATTAAAAAATAAAATTAAAAAAAATCCTTGGCTAATTGTCACTACTTTAAAAAGTCCTCCAAAAATGTATTCTTTCCTCTTATGTTAAAGAAGTGACTTTACAAATACATATTTACAACTGATAATTTTCTTTTTCATTTTACTTTAAACTTCGTAAACTGGCTGGTGATTCAGGAATGTTTTCTTAACATAAACAAGTATAACTATGAAAGTAGGTTTTTTTGTATTTTTATTTAGAGACAAGAGTCTCGCTGAGTTGCTTAGTGCCTCACTAAATTGCTTAGGCTGGTTTTATGCATTTCTATCAAGGATATTTCCAGTGGCCTGAGTGATATAAGGACATTTCACAGTTAGGTGATTATATCAAAATCTCTTTGCTAAGAAAAAGAAGTAGAGATGATATATTATGTTTAAGACCAAGTTACACTGGTGTGAAAAAAGTTAATGAAATATTAAACCAAAAATTTTTCATAAAGAAATGAAAATACAGAAAATAATCTAGAGTTAAGTCTAATTTTTTCATGCTAGAGAGGGAAAAGGACAGGTTTCTGAAACCATATACCCATAATAGTGAAGGAGACCAAGGATAACTTGCCCTGGTCTTTGGTACCAAGGTCATGGACATGAATACATCACTAGGAACAACGATTCCATACTCAAGGTCTTCCTATGACTCTGCTCCCCATTCTGAGTCTTTCTTAATTTTGAGGTGAAATAAATTGCAGGATCAGAACATTAGACCACATCTGGAATCACCCTCATTTGTACTGTCTTTTTCAATTACCAAGGAATCAATTTTAAGTGATTTCCCAATTAACTGGTGACCTCCACTTGTTCTTTGTATGCAGAAGGACATCCATTCTGGTTAAAACTGTTCAGAAAATATGGAAGTTTAAACCTTAAGGCTGTGTTGTCAAAATGAGGTCATTAGTTCTATAGAAAAAAATATGTGGAAGAAAAACACTGGACCCTCTGCTGAAGTAGTTAGTTCTGTTAAGACAGGACAGTAGAGAATTGTCCAAGAAATAAAATAACAACCAAGGCTCCCTAATCAGCCAGGGTTGGGCATGGGATGTGCTGAGATCTGAGAATTTCATACCGGGTTTGAAATTCAATAGTAAAGACCATTATTAGCTTCTCCTGTAAGTTCCAAAAGTCCTGTTTAGATTGTTTGTTCATGAAATCATACTTTGCAGGGCCACAGACGTGTTCTAAGGCCAGTTTCCCACCGTGGACACTTGGAGGCTGGTGACTCCTTTAGACACTAGTGTCCCCCTACTCCTGCACTCGATGCTTTGAAGCCACCTGCTCTAACCCTGGGTTAACATTTTGGAAGCTCCCAGGGCCCTATATGTGATCAAGAGGGTGACTCTGCGAAGTGGTCTGAACTGCTGCTGGACACCTGTCGGCTGGTCCAGGAGGGACGCGGTGAGACTGAAGGAGTGAGAATCAACGGTTGGGCTGAGGAGGATGGATTTATTTTTCTTGTCCCCAGTGGCCACAATGCATTTAAATTAAGTTACTTTCATCATGAGGTTACATTATAAATGAGGTTACATTATAAACTGTAAGATTCATCAGTCCTCCTTTATCTGAGTCGTATTTCTGGACTCTCATTGCTGCATTTTTCACCCTGGTACATTTGCTGTTAGATTTTATATTCAGGCTGCAATCATGATCACAAGTTGTTACATATTAAAAATAAATAGTTGATACAATCTTTACAAATATTAAATTTAATGCCTCAAAAGTCCTGAAACCTACATTTACAGCCCTACTTTACGTATAGGAAAATTGAAGGCTTTCCAAGCTCAGGTGACTTGCTGACCTGTGAGGGCAGAGGAAGGGCTACTCAGCAAAGGGAGCAACTTGTGAAATCCAACCCTTTACTACAGACTGCTCCATACTCGTCTGGTAGCACCATGGTTTGAGGGAGAAAGAAAGGAGGAGGACCTGCATTATTTATTGATGTGTTACTGTGGTGTTTGATTCAGAAGAGGGCACTTAGCAAACGACGAGACTCAGCTACCAAGATGACGGACGCTGAGAAGCAGATACCCAGGAAGGGTGGCTGCTATTCTGCTACGCCCGTCACTCTAGCATTTAAATCATATGCCCATGTTTTCATTTGTCATAGTATTATCCCTCAGATTTCTTTGCCAGAAAGCTACTTTGACAGATTAATTTTTTTAAATGATAAAGATGAGAAATGCACTTTTGGCACTTACCAATATTTATTACCTGACTGGTTAAAAAAAGAAGTTTTCACATTTTTCATCTGTACTTCCCTGTTTTGCAAAATTTTAATATTGCAAAATTTAAAAATTTAAAGTATTAATAAAAATATTTTAGAGTTTATAGTAGCAAAAGTATTATTTCTATCAGAACAATTTTTATAAAACAATATTTTGTATTAGAATGAAGGAAACAGTTTGTATTGATGCAATGTAATTTTGAAAACAGATTCTTCCACTTGGAGTAAAATATAATAAATAAATTCTCAACTTTATGAATGCAACCAGGCTTCTTGTAAAGAAACAGCTTTATTTAAATAATTATATAATAATAAGAGGAATTCCATGATACTATTTTATATTAGCCAATAAAAACTCAACAAAATATTTTGTGATAATCTCTATAAAAGGACACTATTATCCTTAAGTCTTGGGTATAGTTTCTAAACCCAGCACCCACACACACACACACAGCCCAGCCGTTCATTAGGAAAAGTAGATTGCTGAAAGGCTTCGTCTCCTGGACTGCACTGTGGTGGATTGCAATATAAAGCTTATAGCTTTTCTTACTCAAAACTTCCCTATACGAGAGGTGATATGGTAGGAGTTAGAACTCTAGAGATTGGGTCTAATATTTCAGGTCCAACAGTTACCAACTGTGTAATTTGGGGAAATTTCTTAATCTCTCTGTGACTCCTGTCCCTACCTATACAACAGGGGTAATAGTATCATTTAGTCACTATGAAGAATAAATTATATGTACATATCTATAAATACTAGGCTTTTCTTCATTGTGGTCACTCTATTTCTTCCAAGAAGGCTTCATAGATTACCTCAGCTACATTGACTTCCCTTGGTTTGTAATAGTATGTAATTTATATGAAGTATAAATAGATTTTTTAGGTATAAACACATATTTCCGTTTAAGTCTTCATATGATTGACATTAGCATTAGCAATGAAGGAGGGATTTAATAAGGAATATAATAGGTAGGCATACCACATACGTCTGTATTTCTTATCTTTGGCCCAGTATAAGAGATTTTGGCAGTTAGTTGCGTTCCTTGGATAACATTAAATAACTAGAGAATACATGTGCACTTTAACTGAAAATACTAAGAAATAAGAAATGTTCTTTAAATTGCTGAATAATTGTTTCATTAACCTGCAGTTTTTTTAATCTATGTAAGTCTTTAGTCACAATCAAACATAGTTTCGTTTTCCATTCATTCTTACTGTATGCAAGGTGTGATCTTTGTCATTATAGCATATTTTTCCTGCCGATGGTCTTGTTGTGGGGAGAGGGTGACCTGGACCTAAATGAAAAGATTGACTTTTTCTTTGCAGCAAATATATAAACTTTACCAAGGTCCTGAACAAAAATATCTCATGATAAGTTGAACTTAATGAAATTGTGAACCTCTATTATGAGTACACGACGAATAACAAGTTCGTTTTTTGCCAAATAAACATAGTGGCCTGAAATTTAGGTCATACGGATATGACGCTGAAAAGCCAGAAATAGAACTTTCAGAAAATAAATTTTCACTTTAAAAAAAATGATCATTAATTGAAGCTTTAAGAATTTAACCACATAAAGTAACTTTTACAATAAGCTACATACATATAATACAGTACATGAAAGATGTTTCACACAGACAGAGGCAAATATCACTGGTGAGAATTTAAAACATTTACCAACTTACAATATTTTAGAATCAATTTCAAATATCATCAGTGTTATTACGGGTTCATCTTACATGATCCGTCAAATCATTTACATAGAATCTCTGCAGAATATATAGCTAGAACAGTCAGTTCTGTTTCATGGAACGGAATGCTCATAATTCAAGTGACATGATTTAAAATGTCACATAGCATGCTAACTTCCTGTAACCCAGGAACCGTACTTCTTCTCATCATTAAAAAACAAAGAAGAATGGCACAAATTGCAATTTTCTATAATCAAAGACACTATAATTGTTGCTAAGAAACCCCACCATTTCAGTTCTCATTTTTCTTAATCCCAATATGGTAACAGTATGCTAAAGAATTAACTTCCGTGAAGAATTGAGGAGAACACACTCCGCGGGAGCTGGTGCAAGGGCTCGTGTTCCAGTGAAGACAGTATTCAGTTTTATAATAAATTCTTTCGAGCATATTCCTGGGAGTGGAGGAGAACAACTTGGTGTAAACAGTGCTGTAGTATCATCCATGGTACAGATTGCTGAGCACAGTTCTGGAATCCCCAGAAGCTGTGCCTTTTCTAAGGTGACTTAATGGATTTGCAAAGCCAAGTCCTCAGTGACATTACTCTTCTTGGACAGAAAGTTTAATTTTAAGCTTCTCCTGACTCAATGTAGTGGAAAATCTTGTTTGCATAATCCCCTAGATTCCCTTCATTGGAAATATCTTTTGTAAAACCAGTTATGTGAGTTTCTCTACATTTAGAATTGACTGAATATAAGTGAGGCACATTATTGGAATTACATCTAGCTGAGACGCTTCAGAACTTCTCACTCTATAAGAATTAATTATACACACCGATAATCCCAGCAGCTCAGGAGGCTGAGGCATGAGAATTATGAGTTCAAACCTAGCCTCAGCAACTTAGCAAGACCCTGTCTCAAAATAAAAAATAAAAAGGGATGGGGATGTGGCTCAGTCATTAAGTACTACTGGGTTCAATCCCTGGTACAAAAACAAACAAAAATCAATTTAAAGAGCATACATAGTGATATAAAGAGTTCTCCAAACTTTTTCAAAATGATGCTACCATACATCTTTATTTACTCACTAGACATCTGTTGAAAGCCTACTTTCCATCAGACAATGCACTAGGGATTGGAACTGTGAAGATGTGTGACACAGAAGTCCTAGGATTACATGTGCATGAACTATGTTATGTTTTTTGAAATTTTGCATACAGAAATTACAACTTTATTTTAAGGTACAACTTTATTTTTCAGCAGTAGTGATTTTATTATAATTAACTCAATTGTTTTCAAAATATGGAAAGTTAAAAATAAACTGTCAGCTAATACATGGAATACAAATATGTCTGAATCCAAATAGCACACACACTGTCTTCTTTCCTTGGAAACCATTAAAATGGTGGAAGTGAATACAAACTGGGTCAATTTAAAAATCCTCACATGACCAGGCATAGATCTGAACAGGAGGCATTTGCTGAGGGAGGGTATATTTTCTTTTTCATTATTAGGTAAAGAAACTGGAGATGTACAGACTCTCCTACTAAATTACACTGAAACCAAAAGTGTCTTCTCTGAATGTAAAGCTGCGTATTAATGTCATTTTCTGCATAATGACATCAACTGTCCCTTCAGCATGGCTCCCGGGCTCCAGGCTGAGCCCACCTGGCCACAGAGCACTGTCTCTGTGAGTCTTTGTCTGCCTCCTCTCACACACCCTGTCTCCCAGCCACCAAAGCCCATGCTGCCCCCTCACTCTCACCTCAAGGGAACTGCACATCTCCCTCTCACTTGCTCCTGTCCACCCGCCCTCAGCAGGGAGCTGGCTGGAGGGGTCAGCCCTGCTGGAGTGCTCTACTGGGAAGGGAAGGGCCTGTAAATGTGCTGATCACCTCCCTAACTCCTTAGGGAGTATTTTGTGTAATGAAAGCTGAAGAAAGGCTCATGAGTAAGTTAACTGGAGCCAAACGCTTGCTTAGGTGACCCAGAAAGTAGAAAAACCAACCGCTGTTTTCTGCCACCAATTTTCTCAATTGATTTTCTCTATTTCACAATTTTCAGAGACTAAAATGCAAGTTTATATTGTGTGGTAAGATAAAATTATCCCTTATGTTTTTGAGAAAACCATCCATTTCTTCCACACATTCAAATTAATTAAGGACAGATGAGTATTTTGTTTTTTTTTTCCCATAATTTTCCTTCTCTCTCTCTCTCTTTCTCTCTCAGTGTAAGAATTAATTACATAATTTTAGTTAAGAGGATTTTTTCTGATTATAACTATCACCAGTTATGTCCATGACTCTGAATCTTAACTTCTTAAAGGTCTCTTTTGAGAAACACAAATTCTTAGTATTATCAAATAGATGTATCAATCATTTTGTTATAATTGCTAATAGTGGGGTTTTTTTTTGGGGGGGGGGGTTATTCTGTTTAAAAAGGTTCATAATCCCTAAAGCCAAAGAAATGGTTTTTAATCAATAGACATTGTTTCACCTTTTTTATTTAGAGGTACAATCCATCTGACTTTTTTGGAGTGTTTATGTTGCAATATAGACTTCAAGATTTATTTTTTCTCGTAGAAGCTTGCAGCTTTGTTGAAAAGACTATTTTTGATCCACTTTCTTATGATCGCAACATTATCACGAGTCCCATACAAGTAGGAATGTTTATGAAAGTTATATTCTGTTCTTGACCATTGATCAAAAGGTCAACATTGTGCTTTATTTTAATGATTTAATTATTACACCTTTAAAATTAATCTTAATATATAGTAGTTTGAAGTTTTCCAGTTTTTTT
The DNA here is from genome assembly GCF_052094955.1 of Ictidomys tridecemlineatus. Lineage (NCBI taxonomy): Eukaryota > Metazoa > Chordata > Mammalia > Rodentia > Sciuridae > Ictidomys > Ictidomys tridecemlineatus. Next base: position 143,685,377 of record NC_135485.1, on the reverse strand, counting down.
TTATCGGGAAAATTGCTGTAGAAAACCCTAGTCTTTGGCATTTCCATATTATTTTTTATTTAAAATTATTATTTAAAATTATTTTACTTAAAATTATTATTTTACGGTCAGCTCATTGATTTTCAGTAATAAATATGCTGTGATTTTGATTGAGATTACTCTGAATCTATAGATTAACTTGGGTGAGTTAATTCCTTTCATTTCCATTTCAAAAAAAAACCAGACCTACTTTTATGTTAAGTATTTAATTTCTATGAGTAATGTTTTATGGAAGACTGTATCATTTTGATACATTTTCTCTAGGTATTATATATTTTCTTTGTCATTTTCTACAGTGATTTATAAAAATCTTATTGAATTTTGTAGTTTTACTGGATAAAGCAACTTTATTAAATTCATGTATCAATTCTCATAAATTATCTCTACATCCTGTTTGATTCTTCCAAGGATATAATCATCTTTCTAAAAATAATAGAAATTTTATTTCTGCCTTACAAAATAGATATCATTTGGTCCTTTATCATCCTCTCTTGGATCTGCAAGCAATGTTTAATGAAATGGATAATTATTGGATATATTAAAATTTGTGCTTTGTCTCACATTTTGAATATTCTACCATGAATGTTTTCAAATAGAAAAAAATTAAAAGAATTGCACTTAAAATACCAATATCCCACCTCTTAAACTGTCAGTTAACATTGTACTATATTTGCTTGTGAACACTTTATCCAATTCTAAACCCTCTTATCCAACTATTGGTTCATCTTATAATATTTTGAAGTAAATTGTAAAAGTAATCAATTTCACATATAATATGATTAAATTAGAATTAAATACATTGTTTCAAAATAAAATTTACTTGTGCAGTCCCATGCACAAATCTAAGTTTACCTTTAAATTCATTTTGACAAGTGTCTACACCTGCGAAACACAAATTATTATCAAGAATAAATCCATCCCAACATTCCAGAAATTTATTCATTAATTGACTCAGTTGATGAGCACCCTCACCTTAACCCTGTGGAAGCCACTTCTCATTTTCCTCATCATAAATTATTTTTGCCTTTCCTACAAACGTATATAAATGTAATCAACAATAGATATTCCCTTGTGTGTTGTGTCTTCTTTTACTCACTAATATATGTTGATCCACATTTGAGGATCCCATTACTTTTTTATTGATGAGTAATAGTCCATCATATGAATATAACAAAATGAAGGTGCAGGATGTGGTTCTGGGTTTGGTTATTAAGAATACAGCATTCATGAATATCCTTGTGCAAATCACTTTCAGACACGTTTTTGTTTCTCTTTGGTAAGTAAGGAGAAGCCCAGCAATGCCACATATGGTCAGTATTGGAGCAAACCTTCTGAAGGAATGTAAAATCACATTTATCCTCAAACACCTTTGTGCATACACAGATGTAGGTAAACCCCACCGACCAGCGGGAGGGAACATGGAGGTCCTGGGAATGAAACTGACCTGAGTACATTGTCTGCATGTGAGAATATGGAACAGCACATCCCACTGTTATGTATAATTACATGCACCAGTAAAATGTTCCTCAATATGATTGAAATTAGTTGATAATTGGGGATTGACATGTTTATGTCTGCAGAGAAAGTTTCAGAATGACTATGGTTTTGAGCTTCCCGAGATGTTTGTTCCCTCACTCCCAGACTGGTGATACACAACCTGGCCAGTCTTTTCATCACAGTCAGTCTGAGGAGTTGTAAAGGATTTTCCTATAATTCTAAGTTCTCTGATGACTAATGAAATTAAACACCTTTCTATGTACTTAGTGTTCTATGTGAAACAACGTCCTTTGTGAAGAGTCTGAAACTGGTTTTGTCACGAGGCAGCTTTATTCCTGTTGTTGAGTTATCAGTTATTTATGTATCCTAGCTAGTTCAGGGCCCTTTGTCAGATACCCGTCACATGAGTACTTCGGTGTCTGCTGTTTGCAGTCTTCTCTCCCCTGCGTCATTCCAGTGAGCTGCGTCACCAGGATCCCCTTCCTTGGAGTCTATTTTACAAGTCAGTAAAGCCCAGGATTGGGTGTGTGTGTAAGTGTGCCTGTGAGTGGGATGGATGGGCATGGGTGACACAGAAGTATCTGCTCCCTTCAACTGTCCATCATCAGTGGCTCAGAACGTGGTCCCCTCTAATATTTCCCCCAGCCCACCTGGTTTCCGCTGGCCTGACTTCCCCACAGTCGTAGTCTCTTCACACCTGCTGTTCCATGTTGTGACACCCAGGGACACTTCCACAACCGACACCTCTGTCTAGGTTATGGTTTCAAACAATGAATTTATTTGATAGAACATTTGAGACCTCCTTGTGCTTAAGAAGATGTACTGACATAAACGTGTTCTCTTTGAATTGTCTCTTCATTGGATATGTTTCCATGTATTTGATAGTTACTATTTTCTTTTTTGGTGCTTTTAAGAAAGAAAATGGGGAAGAAATACTTGTGTTCATCTTTCTTTCCACATGAAAATCAGAAACAAGTTGAGTGTGGTGGTACACCCCTGCACACCCAGCTACTTGGGAGGCTGAGGCAGGAGGATCACAAGAAGTTCAAGATAATCCTGGGCAGTTTACCAAGATCCTATCTTAAAATAAGAAAGATAAAAGGACTGGAGAGGGAGATAAAGGGACCCTGGGTTTAATTTCCAGTACCAAAGAAACTAAATACTAAAAAAAAAAAAAAAAAAGAAAAGAAAGAAAGAAAAGAAAAGACCAATTTTAAACCATGTCACTACATTTTCTTTGTATCTAATTCAAGAAGTAAATGCAACTTCTGTTCATGGAAAAGGGGAGAGAGAGAGAGAGAGAGAGAGAGAGAAAGAGAGAGAGAGAGAGAGAGAGATCAAGAAGTAAATGCAACTTCTGTTCATGGAAAAGGAGAGAGAGAGAGAGAGAGAGAAGAGAGAGAGAGAGAGAGAGAGAGAGAGAGAGAGAGAGAGAGAGAGAGAGAGAGAGAGTGAGTGTGTGTTATTTGTATTTTTCTGTGCACCACATTCTTATACATCAAAGGGCCTGGGAACAATGTTTCTCCTGTCAATCTCACTTAACTATTACTGAAGGCTCAGAGCACCTGTTCCAAGAGCAAGGCTAAGATGTTTCCTGCCAGGACACCCACACCTCCACTTGACTATGTAGGAGGACATCTGCAAACCTAACAGTAGTAAAGAAAAATCAACTCTTGACCAGCCATAGAAGTGGACGCTTGGCTCAAAAGAAAGGAGCATGTTTGAAGTTGGTGATTAAATGATTAGGACGCCATCTGGCCTAATTCCTCTTCTCTTTCCCCAACACCAACAACCTCCTCAGTTCTCAGCTGGTGTGTGCCTTGTGCGACTTCAACACCTGTTCACCATTGCAAGTGCGTGTTTATTTGTTAGACTAAGAGACATCTCCCTGATGATGGGGCTTAGGCTGTTATAATGGAATCCCGATGCCCTCTGCTCCTGTTTGTAGCCTAAGATGGTGCTGGGCATGTGGCAAAGGTGTTGAGGAAAGTACTGAATGGATGAAACTTATAATCCCTCTTCTCTAAAGGAAGTCAAATGTCCACAAGCATCATTATTAATATCCTTAAACTAAACCTTCAAGGCTTCCAGAGTTCTTCCTCCTTTTATTCAAATTCTTCAGATCATTTTCCATGATTTTTAACATCACTGCATGCATGTGTTTATAATTACACTATTGAATCCTTATCATTATCAGGGAAATAACCTCTTTTCCTAGCAAATGTCATGTTATTCTTAATTTTTTAAATTGAATCTGCTCATTTTCTTCCTTTATTTCCTGCCATGTCTCCAGTGTTAGGATTTCTTAATTTGATGGGATACTAATAAATAATAGTTCTGTAATTTTGGTGTCTGTACAGCACGATTTCCACTATAATATGATACTTGCTTTTCCAAAAATTTTGTAGTATGCACACTTTACACTAAAAAATAATCTTTTGAGAAAGACATTTATGAAATAAAAAATGTATTCCACTTTGTGACCTGAGAACTAAATAAAATTGTAGCCATGAATATAATTTAATATAGTAAGCTGTGCTTTTAAGAAGGTGGAGAGAGTTTGAATTAAGGAGATAAAAGAAAAGACTGAATTAATGAGAAAACAAAAACCTAAAAAAGTTAAAGGAGCATGGAAGATCATGCTAGGTCTAAATGTGCTGACCTCCTACACTGTGTGAACAAGCAGATTTGCATTTAACTGCTAGCATGGGAGTTAGAGAACACTGCGGGGAAACTCAGAGGTTCTATTATTAGCCAATGTAGGCAGTGCAATCCTGCCCACAGTGCCATGTTTTCTCAGGGTGATAGTCTTTGTTTTCATCTAGAACACCAGGCAAGGTATTTCCACTAAGGAATACGGCAGAGAATATAGGAAGAAATGCCGAGGAACACCGCGGACACACAGTGCTCAGTGTAGAGAAAGCCGGGCAGAAGGGGCCAGGTAAAGTAGTGGAGAATGTGTCCTGCAAGTGAGGAACTCCACGAAAAGAAGCTCAGGAGCAGGCTTGGTCGCATACGCCTGTAAGCCCAGTCCCTGGTGAGTGTGACGCAGTAGGATGACAAGTTCAAGGCCAGCCTGAGCTAAGACCCTCATCAACTTGGCAAGACCCCGTCTCAAAATTAAAAAAAAAATCTTAAAAAGCTCCAGGGATGTAGCTCAGGGATAGAGTGCCCCAATACCACAGCATGCACCACCCGCTCCACATTGAGCCGAAGAATTCAGACAAGGTCCAGGAGAGAAAGGAGAGGGGAACTGAAACTTGCCTTTGGCATCTCAACATGCTTCGTGGGATTATGCCAGCTAAACCCGGTGGACGTACTTCTTATTTTTGGCAGTTGACTCCATTGTTGTCCTCAGTACGTCCTGCAGATGCCCCCTCCGTGCCAAGATGGCTGCTGCTTTGGGCTGCTCCACATGCTTGTCTCCCCACGCCCCTAGATCACTGAGCCCGACCACCAGGAGGGTGTGTGACACCTAGGATCCCCTGCACAGGGCTTCGTAAAGGAAGGCCTGTACCTGGACCCTGACGACTGAGTACCATTTCCCAGGGGAAAGGGCCCTTCTTCAGGAGTCACAGTCAGGGTGACCCACCCGTCCCCTACTTGGCCCAAAGAGGAAAAGCTCATCTTGGCAAAGTCAAAGGCAGATGAAGACAGGAGAAGGGAGAGGAAGGAGAGGAAGAAGAGGGAGAGATGGGGAAGAAGGAAGAAAGGCCAAGGAGGAGAGGAGAGGAAAGAAGAGGAGTGAAGGGGAGAAGGAAGGAAGGGGAGGAGGGGAGGGGAGAGGAGGGGAGAGGAGAAGGGAGGGAAGGGGAGGAGGGGAGGGGAGAGAAGGGGAGGGAAGGGAAGGGGAGGGGGAGGAGGGGAGGGGAGAAGGGAGGGGAGGGGAGGAGGGAGGGGAGAAGGGAGGGAAGGGCAGGAGGGGAAGGGAGAGCAGGGGAGGAGGGGAGGGGAGAGGAGGGGAGGGGAGAGGAGGGGAGGGGAGAGGAGGGGAGGGGAGAGAGAAGAAGGGGTAAGAGAGGGACAGACCAAGAGAGAAGCTGGCAGAAATTTCTCTCTCCCTAGATCTCAAAGCTGCGCAAGATCATCCCGTTGCCTACTGTGGGCTTTCAATGGTCTTTTGACGCTTACACTAATTTAATTTGGGTTTCTTTCAGTTGAACTCAACAAGCCTCGATGATCCCAAGTGAAACACCTCCTTAGTTCATGGGTGATTTCTAGGTCGGATGAAAAACAGAACAAATAAACAACAACAACAAACAGCCACCAAAGCAGAGGGAAAGAGTCGACTATAAACGGACCCTGACCAGATGTGCTTTTAGGCGTCAGTCTTGTCCTCCTTCCAGATACACTGGCTCTTGTCCTTGGGATGGGAGCAGGTTCTATGTTCAACTCCCAGGGACTCACCTCTGACTCATGCTGCAGTTACCTTGTGACTCGCCCATGAGGCTGCCATTGCCTCCCCGTGGGAAGAAGTTCATCAAAACAGTGTTTCTTCACAGGAATTACTTAGGGTGCCTATGATTTTTATAATATGCTACACAATCTAGTTAAGAGTTACAACATTTCAAGATCCAACAAAATGAATTTTCCTCAAATTTCTCATATCACTACTTCACATATTGTTAATAGTGAAACAAAATGATCTGAAAACAGATATCTAGTTCCTGTCTGGCGAAGGAAATAAGATATAAATCATCTTAAGTGTGGTAGAAAATATAGTAAATTATTACCAAAGAAATGCAATTTATCAAAACTTGATGCCACACGGCTATGGTAAACAAATATGGAGTTACAATAAAAATTAACTGAGTTTAATAAAATGGTCTAATCCTCCAACGTGTCCTTCCCTGAAAGACCCCAGAGCTTAACTGTCACTCAAACAAAGCATGAAACCCCTGGGTTAGGGCCACCACGGGAATCGCAGACTTCCGTCTCCTTCAGAGCCCGCACTCTGCTCCCCACGGGCCTCTGGAGTGCCACCCAAGTGCTAACAGAGGGCAGGTCTCTTCTGCTCCTCCTGTGAACAGTGCCCTGGGTGTCTGGCAGTGTCACTCACGGCTGATGACCGTACAAGTCACTGCTTTCTACATGAAGCAGCGAGTGCCAAAGGCCTACTGCTGTACTTCACTGACTCTCAGACACACCTGGTTTCATACTTTATTCAGAATGGCCTGCATCTGAAAATTGCTGTTGGCCTGGCAGAGTTCTGAGTAGCTGGCATTGCCTGAGGTCTCATGAACTCCATCCCTTAAAAGATAACCTCATGGAGCAATTTGGAGGTTTTCCTGGAGGCGTTACGCAGTGAGGGCAAGCCCTCCGCATGACATAAACAGTTACTTAAGGCATGCCCCGGACTGCGAAGCCATGCTTTGGTTTGAAAAGCTTCTGATAACAACTCCCAAGAAGAAACCAGAATGTGACAGGATTGGATTATTATCAAATTGCAGACTGAGTGTCAGAGACTTGGAAGAAATTAATGGAGATAACAGGACAGCAGTCTCCAGGGGACTGCAGGTGCCGAGGACGGCACCATGGGAGAAACCAGAGACGTGCATGGTTCAGAGAAGAGAGCCTTCAGAATACCACTTCCTGTGAGAACTGTGAAGTGTCTTGCACATGTTCAAGATATTTTATCTATAATTTCTTTCTTTTTTTTTTTACAGGTTTCAAAAAAATGTATTTAGAATCTTATGTTCATTGTCATTTTCAGGAGCCTCCACTTCTATATACAGCATCTGGGATACAACCAACAATATCTAGATAGGCCAAGGGGCAAGGAGTGAATGGAAATAAAGAGACAGCAACAAGAACAATGACAGATAAACAGACTCCAGACACAACTATTGGGATTAGAATATGGAACATTGAAATGATGTTCAAGAAAAGAGAGATGGAAACAACAGATGAAAATATGGAAAATATCAGTTCTTTTGTATGTAAACAAGAGAGAGTTGATGACAACATGAATAAGTAAATGTTCAGAACTCTGCATGTGAATGTGCATGTACATATGTATTGTATAGTATACTACACTGCATATATTGATATATAAAGCATAGAATTTCTGAATTAGGACAAAATATGATATCTAATTTAATAGACAGATTTTAAAAATTTACTTGTTGGTTTATAAAATAAGGATATATATTAACTTCAACCAAGGTCACCTTAATTTCAAATCAATACAGTAGGATCACAAGTTGCCTTGACTTCTTTGATTCGTTCCTTTATTTTTCAGCAAATATTTTTAAAAAGATACCATTACGTCAGACATTACTTTAAGCATGGTATTCTAGGAGTGAAAAAGAGAAAATATCTGCAGTTATACTTTTTGGCTTTCCAATAAAAAGGTCCTCTTCCTTCCTATCTCAAATCTATCAGCCTTGAAGAGCACAGTGAGTCAGTCCTCACCCCTGTCGCTCCAGAACACTCAATGGAAACAACAATAACAACAAAACTTCATTTTGTGTGTGTGTTTTACTGAAAAACTGTTTATATCCACATCTCTCTAGCACTCTAGAACTGATCTAGCAGGAACGGGGAGAGAACAATTCTGATGGCTGAAAGTCCTTCAGATGATCACAGCACTGTGCTCAAGTCGACCTGCACCTCTCTGTAAAGAGACATCTGAGAGGTTCCCGAATGACACAGGAGAAGCCTGTGAAAAGGTGGTCCTGATTAGGTTCTGGGGACCCACAAATCAGCCACAGAGTCTTGGCTATATGTCCTTTACCCACCCAATGAGAAGGAGCCCCTACAAGATGAACTCCATGTGAGTTACACCGTGACCCATGTAAGACAATTCCACTGTGTTCTATGGTTATCTAAATGTGACCCAACTAATAAATAATAAGAAATGTTTAGGAATTCATGAACTAGCATATATATACATATATATTGCTGCTTTGTGAGTTTATAAAATTAAATTTTTTGAATATTCACAACATAAAGTAAAAAAATGGAAAATATATATGAATAAGGCCACATATGAAGAGTAAGTCCTGACACGTAGAAAAACGGACTCCCTGATTCCAAGTTATCATGAAACAATCCCAGAGTCATGATTCCAAGGCAAAATAATTTCAGTGTGAAGAAAACCCATCTTTAAAATTTAGGTTTAGATAATAATTGGATTTCAAATGTCTAATAATAAAAGAAAATATTGTCATTTATGATGAAATCTTGAAGAATCAATTTAAAAAAAGCTTATTTCATGATGCCAAATAACTGTATCAAAGGAAAAACTTTTAGGGAGAAATCAAGATTCAGGATCCTAGTAACAAGTAATAATTTTGGAACTTTAATTTTCCACTTGAAATGATTTCCTGATAGATTTTTTAAATGCCATTTCTAGATTTATATTTTCAGATTTATAACTAGTGTTGGGAGTCACCCCAGCTGCAAAGACTAACTTCCCCATCCCCCAAGAAGAGCCGTCCAATGGTGAGCCCTGCTGGCTCACATGATCCTTACCCACCAATCAGAGCCCTGCTGGCTCACATGATCCTTAACCACCAATCAGAGCCCTGCTGACTCACCTGATCCTACCCACCAATCAGACTAGCCCTGCTGGTTCACCTGATCCTTACGCTCCAATCAAAAAGCACCCCATGCCAACTGTTAAACCACCCCTGGCTCTATAAATATGCAGAGCTGTTCCTCAATAAACGGGCATTTGCTCTGATGACAAGCCTTGTTCCTTCTTTCATCTAGGATGTTAATATTAAATGACATGTTATGGTTTTAAGTAGCACCAACCCTGATTTCCATTCCAAGTTAAAGTTGTTAAGTTAATAAACCACAACACCCTTGCAGGTGGTTGATTTTAAATTCAAAGAAAGAACATTTAATCTCTTCTGATTTTCCAGATGGGAACCCCTGCAGAAGAAAATGGAATGTTCTTGAAAGAAACCCACTATTTTTATTGGTTTCTCTGAATGTAAAGTATAAGAAATTTCAGGAGAAGAACTTGAGGAATGAGCGTAGCAGTGAGACCCTTGGAGCTCCCACACCCAGGGAAGAGCCCAGGCCCCAGTCCCACACACTGCCCGCTCCCTGTCCCTTACCTCTCTCTTGCCTTCCACAACAGCTTGGAAAACTCGTAAAAATGTTCACACACACACACACCTACACACACACACATGCATCTATAGAAATGTCAGACATAAATGATGACTTTGGTATTGTATTTAACTCTCTGTTTCTTTTCAAAATCATATTAAAATAAGACATGTATCTCCTAAATAAAGAGAAGCCTCTCTCCCCAATACACACTTTCTTGCATCCTGAATTGTCAGGAATGGTGCAATCTAATGTCTTTAAATTCTTTCAAGAGTCAAAGAGACTAAAATTAAGCAGAAGTGTATGAGGCAAAGAATAGGAGGTGACTGATCTTCCTGTGCTCACGCTCACCAGGGAAAGGAGCAAGACTATGAGGCAGGATGAGGGGGCTCTCCTGAGGGGGCCTACTGGGGCGAGAGGCCGGCCCCACCATGGCGGGGGGGGGGGGAGGGGGTTCTATTCTTAAGGATAATCAGCACAAGAATGTTTTCTTAAGGTAAACAGGTTATAGGGGCAATGTGATAATTAAGGAGAAAATACAAGATGGAATTTTTCCTACTTAAGAATGGAGATTTAGCAAACAATATTCAATAAACATGTCTTGAATAAACATCTGTATCAATTCAGGCAAAATTAAAAAGGAACAAATGACATAAAATAATTTTACTAATTCTTAGATCCTATGCTAAGGAAACTCATTGGAGCAGTTCAGATCCAGCAGTATTTTTTCCACTAAACAGTTCCCTAACACAGGCATTTTAATCTTGCTAGCTCCTCTTGACCATGTTAGCACACTCTGAAGCAAAGCTTTGATGCAGAACAAGAAATATAAGTCCTTATTTACGTATTGGTATAAATTGGTTTGATAAAACACTCACTTGTAACTCAGAAGGGGATTCAGTCCAATAGAACAAACAAGAAGTGTGTATGCTGGGAATCCAAGGAAGTTCAATCTTAAGAAATTATTAATGCTCTCAAATGAATGCATCTGAGAAGAAAAAAATATTTACAAAAGTTAACAAATGAGGATAAAATAAAATAAGGCTTAAAGCCACTACTGATTTTTAAACTTTTCATAGGAGAGGGTGCTGGCACTTAGTACTCTAACCTACTTCCTCAAGCCCTCGGATGAGCCTCCACAGCAATAGAAGGTGGCCTGTCTAGGACAGAGCACAGGCAGGTGCAGCTGGTGGAAGTGGGAGCTGGAAGCGATGCAAATAAACAGGGAGCCTCTTTTTTTTTCTTTCTTTCTTTTTTGCTAACAAACAAATAAAGGTAAAATCAAAACGCACATAAATTATTAGCTTGAATGTCACAAGGCAAGTATGGAATGGAAACATGCTGGAATTCTGGGGTGGAGTAACTACACGCCATTAAAAGTGAATGCAGCTGTAATGGAAATTATTACAATAAATTCAGCGCGGGTATCTGAAGTGCAATTCAAGGCTCTTAAAATTCCATTGATTCTGAGCCTGGCATCCACTTGTACAGGCCCGCCTTGAGGACACAGTGTTGACCGCAAGGACTTGTTCACAGCTGGGTCTCACAACAAGTGTGAATGGGAAAATAGAAATAGTGTCAATGGCGCATCTGAAGCTCACCCATCCTTTGAAGTGCTATGTTCTCATGGTGGAATGTTCATCGTCACTGTGTCTTTATGGTCCTAAATAATTAATAAAATTAAATGCTCAGCGTGTATTACAGAATGCTAGACGTCTTCCACATTCTTGAACAGTATAAGCACAGCATTCAAAACAGAACCAGAATACACTTATGGACAAAAACACGTAGAAAATACAAGTGGAACTCGAAAACATCAAGATAACGAGAGTTTTTGAATACATGCAAGACAGTACATAATTTGTTCTTCTTTGAAAAAATTTTCTGCAAAAAAACTTACTTTGATAAACAGATAAATGTTTATTCATTAAAATAACTTGTGCTTTAAATTTTATTAAATATTATTCTATGATATTATGAAATATATAGAACACCAATAATTTAAAAGGCTAAATGGATATCTTGAATGGGTGCAATAAAATTTAACTATTATGCAGAATGTTTTGGTGAACTTTTCTTTCCTAGTGAGTACTGAAACCAATGGTGTAATTTAGCTGAAAGTCTCTTCTGAACTGCTCTCAACTTTTCTTTCTCCTGCTGTTTCTGCCTATCTTAATGGCCTTGCTGCAGTCTGTTACATACTTACCCATTGACACACTTGCTTGTTTCAATACAATTACTACTGATAGAAGACATATTTTTATTTGCCTGAATTCTAATAGGAGATGACCAAAACAAAACAGCCCTTCAAATTCCATTACCTTGAGCAATGATGATGGACAGGAGAGAGTGTACCCCACTTCCCTGGCTGATCTCCTTATCTGGGGAAGTTGCACATGGGAAGCTGGACTACTGAGATGGGTGTTGAAGTTCAAGTATAAGCACTGAAAGTGATCGATAGGCCTGAGTTCTAAGTGCAATTTCCTTCCAAGTCCTTCATATTTTCATAGAAATTATACACACATGACAGGTGTGGTGAGATTAGACTCCTTAAGAAAGTGAGGAAGATCAAAAGTTTGGCTTCCAAGTGGGTCCTTATTTGATCTCTGAATAACTCATGGAGACACAGAGCAGAGCCAGAGAAGTGAAGCCAGGGATCACAAATAATGAGGGGAGGAGTTTTAGCCATGCCTAGTCTGTGACTTGAGGGGTTCAGGCCAAGTTTCCTTAAATTACTGAAGTCAGGTAAATTTCTAAGCGACATTTGTTTTAACTTACTGAGAGTAATTTCACAGTATCTTAAAACACATTTGTTCAAATTCTAAAGAACAATAATTTCCTAAAGAATACTGTAAGACGTTTTTCTCCAGTACTCTTTGCAGTCTATCTTTTCCCAGGTAGCTGTATGTTCATAGCAACTTTTTCTATTTGCTCAATGCACTGTCTCCTGAAATTAAGACTTGCGCTCTGTTCCTGAAAACTTTTCATCATTGATTTGGTTTATCAACAAATGCCAGTGGAGCTTTGTGTTTTGTCATGTGTCAGCTGCTCAGACCTCACAGTGTCACAGGGGAATGGATTTTATACTCCACATGTCGCTGGAAACTGACTTCCTAGTAAGCCCAATTACAAAAGAACTCATTACTAAGTAGAAACAGACTCATTAACTGCCCCTCTGTGGTAGCCAATAAATACTTGTTGCATGACATTTGAATTGCAGATTTTTTTTTAACATCGAATCAAATCTGGCTGAGTATACACTTACCATGTCTGGTGGGGAATGGATTTTAAGCCACTGTGGAGGACAGAGCCCTTGGCCCTCTCTTGCAAAGACGTGAGAACCTTAGGTTGGGGGAAGGCCGGGGGACTTCATTCCATTGTGGACACCTTGTAACTGCTGACTTTCCAAAATCCGTGGCTGTCTGGAGGTAGATTCTGCTGTCCCTGGCACCTAGCTCCTCTTTGCCAGGATTACCCACCTGAAGCTTTTTGACTGGTTACTCTTCAAGGTTAAGGCATTGCTTCATTGGAGGTGGGGCAGCTGCTTTCCTAGGACGCTCCTGGGAGCAGAACCCAGGTGTCTAGCTGTCCTAAAGGCCATCTGCCCTCCGTCCTGTCACATGGAGTGTAACCATACAGTCTTTCCCTTTACTTCAAACAATTCTCTTTCCCTTCTTGGACAAAATGCCTGCTGTTGTAAGCCTGGCTTCTGAAAAATCAGAGGCTTGTTACTTCTCTCCTAGGAAAACACAAAAGCAAAGCCCAGATCCAGAGAGCTCCGCTGCAGTTAAGGTTCAGATGCTACTCAAAGGAGAACAGAAGACAGTGGTCATTCGGGAAGGTCATGCTGTTCCCATGACCTTCAGCCACAGTGGTCCAGGGCTGTTCTCCAGCCTCCCCTTCCTCACCACTCTGACCCCTGATACTACAGCAGGCCTGCTAACCCTCCTTGAGTGTGTCTATCTGTCCACTCCCTCCAGAAACCAACACTCCATCCTTCACCAGGAGCACTGCAGGCGCCCCCACGTCCACTCTTGTCCTGCTGCTATTCCTCCTTCACAGAGCAGGTGATTATGAAATGCACTTCTGACCACAGCTGCCCTTCCACCCTCCTGCACACATCACTTGAAGTCTTTCAACGGCTTCTTGATTCTCTAAGAACGTGGTCCAACATCTAGCCTGAAGCGTGTGGCCCCTCTCTAACGCTCCCCAAACGCTGTGCAGTAGCCTCTGGATCTGTGTCCAGCAGCAGCCTGCTGCCACTCACTCCTTCTTGGGTCCGGGTCCCTGTCCCTGCCAACCCCCTCCAGCCCTTCCCTGCAGAACCCTGCACAGATGACTCTTTCCCTGCTTACTTGGAAGTCAATTTCCCCCCAAGATTGCTTATTGTGACCACTCCTTCCTAGGCCACATGAGAACTGATTCATAAACCACTTGTGATAGTTGGTGGATGTCCTGAGGCAGATGCAGGCTCCATGGGAGCAGGGCTCTGCTGTCTCATGTTCACTGTGATATCTCCAGTGCGAAATATGGCATCTGACATCATCTAAGGGCTGAGTAAGGATTTCTAGAAGGAAATACTGCTCACAATTATGTAAAGTACAATAGCTCTTTGGGTGATTTTTTATTATTATATTTATACAAATAGTTTTTTTCTTCTTCAGGGACTAGGGTGTGGAGAATGTAGAATGAGTAAAAAGTAAAACAAGTATACACTATTATGGGAACAGTCTTAAAGAATATTGTTGAAAATGACTTCCATTGGATTATAGAATATTATTATAAATATGCCTTATCTTTATATATTAAATACATTTTAGTTCAAAATGAAAAAAATAAATATGGTATTTGTAGCCTCTTGTCTTTAAAACAGGTTCCTTTTCCATATGAAAGATACAGTTATTTTGCATTTATTTGATCCTAACTTCTCTTTCAGATGTTGGGAAAAAATATGCTAATGAGAAATCTGATTTTATCTTCCAGGTCGTGATATGGAAAGAGAGATATGCTTAAAGAGAATCTGATTCTGCTTTGACTTTAACTTGAAGTGCCTCTTCACTAAACAATTCAGAATACTTGGATTGAGCCACTAAGCTGTTTAACTCATACTTAAGAGACTCTCAAACTTGTTGCAGAGACAAAAGTCGAAGCTCTTTACACAGCTACACCAGGGTGAAAAAAACAACACCACCAAGAGCCAATGATGAGAAACACTGGTATTTCCACTGTCCCACAGAAGGAGGGGCATGTTTGGGCATGGGTGTGTTCTAAGGCAGGACACCAGGGGAGATGGCGGAGTGTTGTACTTGGCATAGCCACCCTCCGTCCCCAGTATTCAATGATCAAGTGGGATGTCCTTTCAGAGGTGCTAAACGGGGCTAATTCACGTGGGAAGCTAGGTATAGTGACTGTACGTGTGCAGGTTGTGGATCCGACACAGGTTGAAGTGTTGACTCCACCTATTTCTAAATTATGCCACCTGGGCACCTAATAATACCATGTTCTCTCCTATGAATGGGTTACATAGCATTTCCTACTTCATCAGATTTTTTGTTGTTGGTGGTGCCAGGGATTGAACTCAGTGGTGCTTACTCACTGAGCCATATCTCCAGCCTTTTTTTTTTTTTAATTTTTTTTCCTTTTTTTAAATTTAGAGACAGGATCTCACTAAGTTGCTTAGGTCCTCACTAAGTTGCTGAGGCTGGCTTTGAACTTGTGATCTCCTGCCTCTGCCTCCTGAGCTGCTGGATCACAGGCATGCACCACTCTATCTGGGTCTTCATCAGGAATTTAAATGAGAAAAATTTGTACTTACTGTTTTGTATAATGCTTGGCTCAAGCTAAAACAGTCAACAAACTGTAGTCATTTTTATTGTCATAAAGCATATCACTAACATAATGAATTTAATTTAAAAGTGAGTTTTTGACAGTAGAATAAATGTGATTTTAAAACAACACATTTTTGATATTTTGGTAGATATTTTCCTAATTTAAAAAAAACAGATTTTGCAGACTGAACTACAATTAAATAATAATGAATTGAATTTATATTAAGTTGGCATTTGTTTGAATAATATACCTATAAATTTAACCCAAATATAAAAGTTTCCTAAAATAGTATTTGGAAAAATTAGCCATGTTATTGAACTTATAAATACATTGTATAGGAAATATTGAAGGAGTTACAAAATCACAAAAATAATATGAAACTATCCATTATCAAATCTTCTGGTTGGTAAAATTACTAGTTACTTTGATTAACTTATTTTTGAATACTTCAGTACTCTATAACTGTTATTCCAAAAAAGAAAATAGTCTTTAAACATAAAATTGAAATTTTATCCTTTCCTTTATATATAAGAACAAAGTTTAAAAGAAGAGGGCTGGGGATGTGGCTCAAGCGGTAGCGCGCTCGCCTGGCATGCATGTGGCCCAGGTTCGATCCTCAGCACCACATACCAACAAAGATGTTGTGTCCGCCGAGAACTAAAAAATAAATATTAAAAATTCTCTCTCTCTCTCTCTCTCTCTCTCTCTCTCTCTCTCTCTCTCTCTCTCTCTCCCCTCTTAAAAAAAGTTTAAAAGAAGAAAAGTTTATATACTGTCATGAAACTTTTATTTTATTAATGCATTTTATATTTTCAATTATTTCTCAAGTATATCCCTTTCCAAGAAATTTTATGTTCAAGGGCAGAATCACGAGAATCTTAATTGGCAGTATACAATGGGAAGTACACAATTAGGTAATTACAAATAATACATGATAAATAACAAACAGCTAATGAATTAATTAATGGATCAACAGGCTCATGACCTTTATGAGATCATTTGGCAATCCATGTTAATTAGATGGATTCTGTTGTCATCCGTGGAGGTGGTGATCTAGAGTGTAGCACGAGGTGACCAGGAAAGAGTATGAACTGGTTGATCAGGTCCCCACTCAATCTGATTTTTATTTCTAGACATAGTTTTTAAAATTAAACTTACTCATCATTATTTTAATCATGTTATGATTTCAAATGAACTGTAAGCTGGTGATGGAGTCCCCAGGTTTGGTAGGCAAGGCCAGTGTTTTGAAAATGATATGTAGTTAGCATTGAAATAAATGAAGACCTCATGCCTTGAAATACTGTTGCTGGCTCTCTTGAAATACTACGAGTGTTGTACGTGAACCTCTGAGAAAGAATCCCTGATTTTTGTTTATTCAAGGAAAACAGAACTGCAAGCCCTGGAGCGCCAGCTTCCTCTATGTTCATAAAGCGTTGAAGCAGATGCCAACTGGAGACTCAAGCTATAAAAGGTCTGTTACACGAAGGAGCTTCATCTCTCTTCACAGAAACAATCCAGATAGGAGTGGAAGACAAATACTCTACCTATTTTTAGCAAACTAGAAAATCTGCTATAACAGCAAGTACACTCATGCACACATCATCCAGGGAGAAATGTAAGTGGAGGAAAACCGGTCCTAACAGAGGCGGTGGTCAGTGTGAAAGATGTATTTGAAATTGCTTGGGTAGCCTGAGAAGCAAAAGGCAGGAAGCTGAGACAAACGGGTTAGGACAGGAAACCCTGGTCTAAGTTTCAGAGAAACAGGAGCATCAGAGGTACCAGTGAGAGAAAACAAAACAGACAAATAAAAACAAAATGCACACAGTAAACTGAACAAATGAAAAATGGAACAAAGCAAAAAGACAATCATTCCCACAGCACTCTTAGCAGAAAGGAGCCTGACTTTGTTATAGCTAAGAACAAACAGGATCATCTTAAAACACTAGCATGAACACTCCCCCACAGTAGGAATAACTTAAAATAGTTGGTCCAAAGATTCTGAAACATGCTTTTAATAAGAATTGTTTTTTAAAAGCATAGCAAAAAAGGAAACAAGAAAAAATTATGATAAAATAAAAAACACTAATGAAAAAATTAAATGCATTAAAATAGAGTAGGAGGAAAATTATAGAACAAAAATAGAAACATTCAAGGAAATAATGAAGAGATTAGACAATGTGACGAAACATGATGCAGATAAACTCAGACTTGTTTAAATGAAATAAATGAAATTGGAAGTGATACAAAATGAAGAGACAATGTAGAAAACAAAGAAGACAGAAAATAAAATTAAGAAAAATAAATGAAATCAAACATAAAAAAATATATTAAAGGCAACCAAAGATGTTCCAGCATATATACAATTGAAATGTTTAAAAGGAAAATCAAAATAATGTTGCAGAACAAATATGTGATTGTGTAATCATGGAAAATATTCCCAAAGTAAAAGAATGAGTCTATACCCAAAATGGGTATATACCATAAAAATCATTCCATTATTGCCTACATTAGGAAGAACATTAACAAAGTCACAGAATATCAAGATAAAGAAATGGCTCTCTGGTTAGGCAGTCTAAAAATAACTTACTAATAGGAAAATAAAGTGAAGTGATGATGATCTCAAATTTCTCTGCAGCAATATAAAATTCCTGAAAACAATTAATAAACATGTTTAAATTATTCAAAGAGATCAAATATGAGACCAAATTTAATCAAGACAAATGCTTTAAGTATCAAATCTAAAAGCAATTTTGGACACGCAGGATGTCAGGAACTGTTTCCTTCAATTGAAGGGAAAGAGTATAGGAAAATGCAGCTTTCAAAAGAATGATGGGAAATTAAAGGAAAATGCTGGTTGTGAGTTTTGAATAAAATTAATAATAGAATCAAGACTATAATTACCGGGATGAGTCACAGAAGACAATGCAAAATCAATCTATAATAATAGTGTAACACACCAATAACAAAGATTATGTGTGGAAAAGGAATAAGTTAGATAAATAATAATACATATTATTATATCTCGTTCTGTGATGAAAATGTGAAGTATATTTATTACCTTTGCCTAAAATGTGGTAATGGGGAAAAAGATTAAAGGAAGAAAGAATGCAGCAGACTAATAAATATTGAACCAAGGGCATGATATAGTCACAATTTAAAAAGCAAACAGGAAACAAAATCACAATATTTCCAAAGTATCAGAAACATATACATCAAAGAATGGAATGAGTCCATCTGGTAACTAAAGAAAAAAAAATTGTGGATAGGAAAAAAAAAAACAGTTTTGTTGGAAATTAGAAAAAATATGAAAAAGCATGACTCAATTAATGAAAGAAAGGGTTTCCAACCATCTAGAAAAATTCATAAAAAAAGGAACAGCAGATGACCTTTGGCAAGGCTGAACTTGAGAGCCTTTCCCCTGTACCGTGCCCATCCTCTCTCCATGGTTCTCTGGCCTCAGGGAGGAGAAAGACCGCAGCCCCATTGCTGCCCAGAGTCAGTGCAGGACAAACATCCCACAAATGCAGAATGCAGAAAACTGACATTGTTCGACCTCTCTGGAAGCTCCACCGGAAACCTGCTTGTCTTTATTTTTTGGATTCAGAGGTTTTCCATTGGGGAAAAAAAAAAAAAAAAAGCCTTTTTTTCCTAAGAACATTGGTTTAAAAAAAAAAAGAGAGAGGAAAAAAATTGACAGTAGGTGGTTTTGAAAAGCTCAATATATTCCTAAGAATCTGCAAGGGCTTCAGGCATGATGAGAGGAATGGTAAAAGGGCCCTAAGCTTTTACCTCTGCCTGATGGTAGCTCAGGGAAGCAGGAAGTCAAGTCCTAGGCAGAGTTGTGTCCTGAGTCCAGGCCACAGGCCCACCAAGCTCTCTCCACAAAGGTTGGAGATCCACTGGTCTAAGGCACATGAGGAAATATCTGTTCCATCTTTAAGAGGCCCTAAGCAAACTCACCACATGTGGCAAAATACACACAGGTCACAGATTTAACCCAAGAAAATTACCAAAAATATAGTGAGAACGGAACAAAATCGAACCAAAGTAACAACAGATCTTATTGATACAGGACAGACAGACATGAGGAGTGCGAACATGAGGTTAAGGAATAATTCTATAAAATGGGCCCACAGAGCTGACCCCCACATGCTTTCTTTTCCAAGAAGCAATTTACCTGCAGCCTGCCTGGCTTAAGTGGACAGATACGTTACATTCCCCAGCAAACTATCTGTTATCTAGGGAAACGCAGGCCTGCAACAATGCCAATAAGAACACCAGTCACCTAGAAGGGGAGTCTTCCATGGCCCTTCCACATTGTGTCCATCAGCAGATTTCTAATTATTGCTTTGTGCAGTTTTCTTTTAAATAATACAGGTGAAAAATAGTAGTGATAGAAAATGTACATTAATACTGTCTTTTATATTTAACTATTCATTTTACCAACCTTATTTATGTTTCAATTTGGATTTGTGTTATTATCTCTTCATATCAAAAATACAGACAGCCTTTACTTTAGTTTTTTTTGCAGAGAATATCTGCTAAACATAGATGTCTCAGTTTTTGTTTATGTCTTCATTTCACCATCATTTTGAAGTTTAGTTTCATTGAATACAGGATTGTTGGTTAATAGGCTTTCTTTTTCAGTACTTTGAACATATCTTTCCACTGCTTTCTGTCCCAATGGTTTATTATTTAAAATGAGCTGTTAATCTTGTTAAGGTTCTTTTGTATATAATGATTTTTTTCTATTGATGATTTCAACATTCTTATTTTATCTGTCCTTCAAAAGTTTTGTTATTTTGTAATTGTGAATGAAATTTTTTATCATTCTTGAGCATTTCTGATGTATATATCAATAATTCTCAGCAAATTCTTGAAAATTTTTATCTTTTTTTGAAAAATTTTGGCCTATTGTTTTATTGTCTCCTGCCACCCCCATTTCATGTACAGTGACATATCTGACCATGTCCCATCAGGCTCTGACGTTGTGTTTGTTTTTCTTTTTTCTTTTTGTTCCTCAGATTGGATATTCTTTTTTTAATATTTATTTTTTAGTTGTAGTCGGACACAACACCTTTGTTTTATTTATTTATTTTTATGTGGTGCTGAGGATCGAACCCAGGGCCCCGCGTGTGCTAGGCAAGCGCTCTACCGCTGAGTACAATCCCAGTCCCTGGATATTCTTTATTGACTTGTCTTCACATTTTTTATGGCTTCTTTTGTTTCTTAAAATCTGTTTTTGATCCACACTAATGAATTTTTCACTTTGAGTTATGCTTTTCAACATCAGAGACTATTTCATTTTGATTATCATTCCTAAATCTTTATTAATAGTCTCTATATGATGAAATACTGCTCTCATACCTTCCTGTAGATCTTTAGGCATGATTTCCTTTCCTTTATTTCTTAGAAAATACTTAAATACCTGAGTTAAAGTCTTTCTCTATCAACCCAGTAAGACTGGTTTTCATCAGAGACAATATCCATAATTTTTTCACTTATGTAACATAAAAATTTATTTTGTGTAACAATGTGGCAAATATGACAGAAGGATTGGAGACACACACCCACCCACCCACACATACATAATGGGCAATGTTTTGTGTAGTATTTAGTGTAGAACTAGATTTATCTAAGATGCCATTATAATCTCCAGGTGAACCACCAAACAGTAATTTAAAAAGCAGAGTGGGAGAAACAAAAAGGCAATTAAAGTAGAGAATCATCTGTTATCTATTCTCACAAAAAGTGGCAGTAATGAAAGAATAGATGAATAAAAAGTAGAAATGCAGAAAACAGGTGGTTAAATCACTCACTACACGTGACTTTGGATATTAATCCAAAGCTATCATTAATTTATTAAATAAAGGAGATTAAACATTCCATTCAAAAGCAGAAATGATGAAATGATTTAAAAATACGACCCAAATATATGCTGCCTAAATGAGATGCATTTTAGGTTCAAAGACACAGATAGGGTGAAAGTACAAGTTGGAGAAAGATTCCACAAGGGGACCAGGGAGTCCAATGATACCAGGCAAAGCAGATTCTAAGGCAAGAAGACAGTTTCATGTTCCTCAAAAAATTACAGCTAATGGAATAATGAATATTTCTACTCTTATATGTATTTCTGGGAGAACTGAAATGTATTCTCACATAAAAAACTAAACACTAGCATTAGCCTCAAGGGGACTAATAGACACATTTTTTAAAAATACAAGGTATAAGACCATGATCATCTTCTATTTACTAAACACGGTGCTGTGATCCAATCAAGGAAATTAGACAGGGCAATAAAATGACCATCATAAAGTGGGAAAAGAAGAGATACACTGTCAGTATTTTTAGAGGATGTAGCTTCATATCTGTGGAAAATCCCAAAATAATAAATAATAATAAAATGTCAAAATTGAAAACAATAAAAAATGATTTTGCACACTTGTTATAAATTAACAAGCTTTATATATTGAAGCAACCATGAATTAAAAGATATAATGAAATAGAGAACTTATTTATAAATGCCACACAATAAATAACATCTACATAAAATTTAACCAGAAGGGGAAAATTTATAACAAAAACTTGGAAACTATTTGGACTTCCCAAAAGCAGACGTAGACAGACAATGACTCTAATTTTGGATAGAATATTCACTATCAGAATGGCATAAATCTTCCTGATGTACATTATAAATTCAGTATGATTCTAATAAATTCATCAACATGTGATTTTTCTGTAACTAAAGTAATTCTAATGTTTATATAGAAAAATTAAAACTTAAGAAACAATCCAAGAGGAGTGACCTACCAGCTGCTAGAACACGCTGTAAAGTTTACTCATTGAGATGACCTTAAGTGACAGCGGGAGTAAGCAGACAAACCAATGGAACAGAATAAAAAGTTCGGGGACTTTGGCCCACGATGAAAGGAATCTTCAAAATACGTGAGAAAAGCATTTACCTGTTCCATAAAAATTGTGATAGGATAATTGGAAAACCATCTGTTAAAAAAACAAAAAGTACTTTGATCCATACCTTCCAAGGATGAATTTGAAAAGAATCAAAGATTTATATCTCAAAAAGGAAATACAAGAACGAATCAAGGGGAGACTATTTTGTAACTTTGGAGAGCAGAATATATTTCTAACTAAAATCTAGAAATCAGAAAAGATAATTTTTATATTTATTGCATTACAAAATAACTCGTGCACCACAATGACACAAACAACATAGAAATACTAAGAAAATCCAGAAAGAATAATAGTGGGAAAAACACATGCCACTCATGT
Organism: Ictidomys tridecemlineatus; assembly: GCF_052094955.1. Classification (NCBI taxonomy): domain Eukaryota; kingdom Metazoa; phylum Chordata; class Mammalia; order Rodentia; family Sciuridae; genus Ictidomys; species Ictidomys tridecemlineatus. The sequence continues at coordinate 143,662,658 of NC_135485.1, read as the reverse complement.
GGTATAAAGTAGACTTTCCTAAAATACACATACATGTTAAAAGTTTGCAAGAAATATTTTCTATAAAGTCACAGCAACAATTATTCAAAGAACATGAACATAGTGGTGAGGAGGCTCCTTTTAAAACACAAATCACCTCATGCTAGTCTTCCCATTAATCATCTCTGTAAAATCCTAAGCACTGAAGCCTAAAGGTTTTGCAATATTCAAAACCGCTTTTTATCTTTCTTCTCACTTCTATTTTGTTCCCTTTTTTAAGTTTTATCTTATTATTCATTATTTTATTTTGTTTTTGGTACTGGGGATTGAACCCAGGGGGCTTTACTATTGAGCTACATGCCCAGCCCTTTTGAATTTCATTTATTTTTTCTCTGACATACTGTTCTTTGTTGCTTCTTTAGCAAGTGTACTCTGCAACAAGATCTTTGTATTTGCTGTTTCCAATACCCACATGGCTCACCTTTCACTTCTGTCCCATGCTCCCTGATTCTAATTTTATAACTGCAAACCACCTTCATCCTTCTTAGCCACCCAGCTCTGTCCTAATTCATTATTCCCCATGACACTAATCCTGCCTCAGATACTCGCGTGTGGTTAATCAGCGTCTTTTTATTCTGTACCTTCAAAAATGGCAAATTTCATTATGGATAATTTTTATTTGTTCAGTTTATGTCCAGTTTCCATACCGCCTAGAATTATGGCTGTTACAAGGTGTTAAAAGAAGCTGTTGAATGGATGAAAGAAGAGACAGTTCACATAAAAGGACATGAATGGCTTTAAATTCCCGAACAAATATTTAATTTTGTTCATCATGAGTAAAGTAAAAATTAAAACTCCACTGATCCCATTTTAAAAATATCTACCTGATTGGCAAAAGCAACGAGAAAATCAATGGACAGTATTGGCAAGACTGTTTCTGTAGGCATGTGCTTTGGTAAACCTCCATGTAAGGCAATCTGGAAGTTTTTGTCTGTGTGAGAAGCAATAGCTCAGGGTATTGCTCCTTTTCCTCAGGAGAAAGCAAGAAGGCTCTAGAGCTCACTCGAGGGTCTGGGAAGCACAGTCTGATATGAGCTGAGGAGAAAAACAAAATATCAGTGGACAAATCTATTAACATTTGCACTATGTATGACATTTGCTTTGCTGTTTTCAAATATGTCATCATGCCAGGTGTGTGCGAGGAGGGGTCGTGAGTCCATGCCTCCCAGCACATTTGCCCTAAGCGAACCTCAGTAGTGATGGAACACACCATGACGTAGCCACACAGTGCCATGAGGTGGAGCTGGAAAAACTCCAGGCACAAAGAAAAACCCAGAAGCTCTCTATGCTTGGTTTGGGAACATCTTTAGCATCTTTTGTAAATTCAAGCAACCAAAATGCAGAAGAAGTGTACAGTATGCTACATTTTTTTTTTTTTTTGTAAAAACAGGAGGCAGGGGGAATAGTATACATGGTCCTGCCTTGACTTCCCTATGCAAATACAATTCTCGAGAAAATAAACAAGTCCGAGTTGGTAGCAATAATGGGGAGCAGTGATGATGAAAGGACCATTCTCTACACCCACGCATCTTACCTTCAGGTCAAGGGAACAGCTGCCCATGTTTTAACAAAATAAACGGTCAGTTCTAGAAGTTTAACCACTGACTCACTTCTGAATTCTCAGTGGTGCAAAACCATCTGTGTACTTCTACCTTTTCCATACTTTATCAGCTCCTTGAAGACAGGGGTCATGTCCTATTATCTGCCTCAATATTTATGCAATAAAGTGCCTGGCACACAATGTTTAAAAAGATGTGTATTTAAAATCCACTGAACTGGATTGAATTAAATGGCTTTCTACATAAATAGCCTTCTCCTACTCTGTGTCCTTTCTTTTCTCTTGCTGATCTCTCAAAGTAAACAGAAGTTTCTCCAAGTATGTCATGTCTGAAACTCCCACTCTTTCTCTGAACCCAAATAACTCATGTGAAGACACCTATCACTATAGTTATATTAGACTCTAGTCTCAAATACACCCTGACTGTGGGTATATTTGTATGATTTAATCTTCATGTGAAATTGCTAAACTCAACATGGTATTAGAGTGTGCATATCTATTATCATTATTTGGGAAATTTTAATTGCTTGATTTTTTTTATATGAGGAAAAAGGCCCCTGTCCTCTTCCTTCAGTCCTCTAAAATATTGTCCATAATGGACTTATAGTCACATTAGTGCTTTTAGAAAAAGCTTATATCACAAGAACCAGCATTTGATTTCTCTCACTAGCATTAAAACATAGTTTAAACATTTAAAACAAACAAAGGCACTGCAAATAAAACAAACGATCCTAGAAATTCTAGCACGAGAGTCCCCACTTACGAAAACTGACTCACAAAGCTGTGCATGCCAGCATGGTGCGTGTAGCCTCTCTCTTTGTTTAGACACACTGTACATTCTCAGGATATCAGACAGGACCATATTAAACATAAATATATAAAGCATATCATAAAAATAATTTTAGATGAGTTTTATTTATATAACTTTAGGGGTTTACAGAACCACTCATTTCTTTTAATGAGTTGGAAGGACTAAGGTTTCATTATACTCAGGACAGAAATAAGAGACAAGCAATCTGATAAAGTCAAAAGCAGGGTTTTTCCTGGGTTGACTTCCAGATAGACGCCATTTAATTCTAACAGATTTAAGAGTCATTGGAACTCAAGTCAGGATGAAAAGTAGAATTTATCAAGTACTAGCCTTCTCCTTCTGAGTTCAGGGGCCTATTGCTGTCTGTCTCTTGGCTACCCTCTGTGTAATAAATGTGGGTTTGAGGAATAATGAAAACCAGCTGAGTGGTTGAAGGTACAGAGGCTTCTTTTCTTCTTATTCCAACTCAGATCAGTCTTACTCTTCATAATCTCTCACAGCTGCCAAAAATCCATTTTGTCTTTGCATGAGGGGAAGTTTCCATTAACAACTATTAGAGCAGCCGAGGTCAGACACCCAGGGTCACAGTGCAACTAACAAGAAGTTCCAAGGAAGGACAGGTCTACCTAGAGAGGAAGGAAATCAGCTCAGAAGCACTGGAACTTAGAGAAGCCCCTCACACTTCTCTCATTCCATGGCCTTTAGTGTTGGCAAGATGACTTCAAAAGAAAAAGCAGTATAATTTATGCATGAACTCATCAATTATGGTGGCTGAAAAAGATTAATTGAGTTAGGAGCTTACCTTGTGCAATTTGCCATTAGGGTTGCTGATATCTTCAGGCTATCAACCCTTGCCATTCTTTCTCTGGATGTAAATAAGGTAGTGATACTAACTCTTGGTCCTGAGGGAAGATTCTATAGTTCAACTCATAACATATTTAAAAGGAAAGAGGAACCTTCATTTCTTATTTATTAATACGTACTAAAATATGTACGTAAACATAACTCAGCACATACACGTGTACATATTTAGCATCCACTATGAGCATGTGTATGTCAGTGATATTATTTCATTTCATACATTTATTTATTCTTTCATTCATTCAAGCTTTAAATTCCATTCATTCACCAATATTTACCAGGTATTAGACATACCAATTGAAATTGTCTGAAGAAATGTGCATGGTTAAATTTTAAGATTAGATTCCAATTGATTATGATTCAACAATTTTAAAACAATGATCTTGAAAGCAAGGTCTAAACTTTACTTAAATACATTTTATTGTGGGGCTGAAGGAAAATGGAACTAGAAACTTGCGGAATTAAGAACTGGGCAACAGGGTTCAGAGAACTTTCTCTATACGTTTAGCTGTAATGTTTTTCTTCTTGTGTTTCACAACTATATCAATCCCAGTATGTTCATAATTGAACTCCTAATTTTTTGACTGAAATGCATTCCTTCAGTAATTACTTTCATGTGTATCAGTGACTAATCTCAAGTGAACTGCTAATTGTTGACTAACTGGGCTGATTTTGGGGGGAAAGCATGGGATAGGCTAAGCAGGAATCTTGTCCTAAAGGTCACTTCAAGACTGGAGAAATATAAACTAGAATTCTGCAGCTTCATTAATTAATTAATCGAAATTTGAGTTATATTGAAAAAATAACCCCCTCCTGGCTGTGTGCAAGTGAAGGTGAGCTCAGGGCTGAGTCTAATGTATTAAAACTGGAGTCTGATCACGCTCATTATCTGGGATAATTTTAATTGCTTGATTTATTTATATGGGTACAGGGCCCTGTCTTCCTCCTTCAGTCTTCTACAATATCGCCCATAATGAACTTTATTTAATTAATTAATTAATTTATTTATTTATTTATGTTATTGTGAATGGGATAGTGTTTCTGATTTCAGCAGATTCACCATTGATATACAGGAACACAAATGATTTATGAGTGTTAATTTTATATCCTGCTACTTTGCTGAATTCGTTTATTAGTTCAAACTTTAGTGGAGTTTTGGGGGTATTCTAAATATAGAGTCATTTTGTTGGCAAATAGGGATAGTTTGAGCTTTTCTTTTCCTATTCGTATCCCTTTAATTTCTTCTCATTTCTGTGGCTAGGGTTTCAAAGACTATGTTGAATAGAAGTGGTGAAAGAGGGAATCCCTGCCTGTCTTGTTCCAATTTTTAGAGGAAATGCTTTCAATTTTTGTCTATTTAGAATGATGTTGGCCTTGAATTTAGCATATAAAGCTAAATATCCTTAATATTCTTAATATCCCTAGTTTTCTAGTGTTTTGAGCATGAATGGGTGATGTGTTTTGTTGAATGCTTTTTTTTTTTGCATCTAATGAGTAATCATGTGGTCCTTGTCTTTAAATCTATTGATGGGATGAATTACAGTTATTGATTTCTGTATTTCGAACCAAATTTTCACCCCTGGAATAAACCCCACTTGATTATGGTGCACTGTCGTTTTAACATGTTTTTGTATGCAATTTTCCATCTATGTTCATTAAAGATGTTGGTCTAGAATTTTCTTTCCTTGATGTGTCTTTGTCTAGTTTTGGTATCAGGTGATACTTCAGAGAATGAAAAGGAAGGTTCCTTCCTTTTCTATTTCATAGAATAATTTGAGGAGTATTAGAGTAAATTCGAGTAAATTCTTCTTTGAAAGTCTCTAGAACTCAGCTGAGAATCCATCTCGTCCTGGGCTTTTCTTTGTTGGTAGGCTTTTTATTTTGTCTTCAATTTCATTCCTTAGTGTTGATCTTTTTAAATTTTCTGTGTCCCCCTGTTTCAATTTGTATATCTCATATGTCTCTAGAAATCTGTTAATATCTACATGATTTTCTATTTTATTGGAGTTTTAGATTTTCAAAGTAATTTCTGATTATTGTCTATATTTCAATAGTGTCTGTGATAATAGTTCCTTTTTCATTACAAATTTTAGTGATTTAAGTTTTTCTCTCTTTTTCTTTGTTAGCTTGACTGTTAATCAATTTTATTTATTTTTTTCAAATAACCAACTTTTTCTTTTTCTAGTCTTTGAATTGATTTTGTGTTTTCAATTTCATTGATTTTAGCTCTGATTTTAATTATTTCCTGTCTTCTACTGCTTCTAGTGTTGATTTGTTCTTCTTTTTCTAGGGCTTGAGGTGTAATTCTCTCATCACTAGATAGAGCCTCCAAACAAAAACTATAGAACTAATAAACACAATTAATAATTTAAACTTAACAGGTATATATAGAATATTTCATCCATCAAGGACCATATCTTAGACCATCAAGTAAGTCTTAGCAAATACAATAAAACAAATATAATACCTTGTGTTCTATCAGATCATAATGGAATACAATTAGAAATCAATGACAAAATAAAAAGTAGAAGCCATTGTACCACCTGGAGACTAAGTAGTATGCTATTGAATGATGAGTGGATAGTAGAAGAAATCAGGAATAAAATTAAAAAATACTTAGTGGTAAATGAGAACCACACAACAACTTATCAAAATCTCTGAGACACTATGCAGGCACTTCTAAGAGGAAGTTCATTGCACTGATTGCATTCTTTAAAAGAAAAAAGTCACCAAATAAATAACTAACGAAATGATTATTTCTTCCAAAATGAACTCTTGTGTTTTGGTGAGTAAAGACTCAGCTTTTCAGTTCATCATAATAATTCACAATGTCATGCCAAATAATGTGATATAATAAAAAGAGATGAATGGAAATGTTTATTATTTGGAAATATTTATTACATCATCGTATTTATTACATATTTTTATTTATTTTATAATAAATGACAAATCAGTAATTGGTCTTTAGAAAATTATATTTCCTTAGTCCTACTGCTTTTGAGTGTTTATGATATCTCTTTTTAAGAACACGTATTTTAGAGAGATTATAGAGTATACAGTATACTCAAAGTGGATATTCTGTGAGAAGTTTAGTTTATAAGCAAGTATTTAGTTGAATCTTCTATCCATTCTTAGTGCAATACACATTCATCGCTGGCTCCTCAGTTCAGCTCTCTGTACTTCACATTCTGCCCTTTCATACTTATTATTAGTTCCATTTTTATTTAACTTCTAATTAGTTTGGATGTTGAGAAAATGTAAGACTACCAAAATATTTGGATAGTTTGATTTGTGATTCCAGCTGTCAATGAAAAAAGTTAAATCCCCAATTAAATGTTTCAACTTCCCTACTTTAAGTAATTTCATACCATGAACAGCAATTGAAACACTATGGCTGCAAACTGCATCAAAGCCGATCTTGTCCATGGTGAGCAGCAGGCGACTCCCCGACATCGCTCACCCTAGGGTTGGTGGCCCAGGGTGGCTGGTTCAACAACCTACCGGAAGCATCAATGGTGTGACTTCGTGACTCTTCCCTGTGCCATTCTGACTATGTGGCCTAGTGTAAGGACACAGACCTCCTCTCAGGGTGACTGCCACCTCTCTAGGAGGAACATAGAGAGGGGAAATCATACACCCTGTGATACAGGACTTTTTCTTCCCACATCCTCCTTTAAAGGGCATGAAATCTCTGGGAAGCTCCCCAGGAGACCTCCTCTCACATCACCAGGGTGACCTGGAGGACAGAAGGGCGCGTCAGCTCAGGCCCACAGGGGGTCAGGTCTGAAGCAGTGGGAAAGACTCAGTTATGAACTGAGGCACGGCCACTATGACGAAGTGGTGAATGGCGCTGGGGCAGGGGGCAGCGGGCAGGCAGCTCCCACTCTGGGTAGCTAGCTGTGTTCCTCTGAGACTCCCTCATGACACCACATCACTCAAGTATTAATGTAATGATTACATCAAAACATTCTCCACCACATCCTGAGGCGTGGTTATGCAGCGTCCACTGGACAACTCCTGTGTGAAGTGGCCCAGATTGCACACACAGAGCTCTACCAGGACAATGAAGGGCTGTGACTGGCAGCTCCACCAAGACCGTATGCCTCAGGTGAGGTTGAATCCCCAGGGAAGAATCTGGGGCCAACAAAGCAATAGATGTCCACCTTTGTTTTTTTATTCTCTTACCAGTCTGTAAGAAGCTTTGTATTTACTTTGTGCAGATACTGCATGAAACACTATGGATCAAAAATAGATCTGGATAGGACACTGCTCTCAAGTGGATCCTAGCAGCCCAGTGAAAAACAAAGAAACAATCATAATAAGAGGAGCGTGTAAGTTGGACATGGATTTTGGAGGTCAAATAAGTGTTCCCACCAGCCATAGATGGTGCTGTCAAGAAGAAAAAAATCAGTCTTAAAATGTTAAGAGAGTCAGCTGAGTGCAATGGGGGAAATAATTGTGTCCGAATAAAGAGTCTCACAAATACAAAGGGCACGTGTGTTTGTGTGTAGGTGCATATAAGAGAAAGACAGGAAAAGAGCAAGAGAAGGGTCTGAGAGCTGAGCAGCGCTGAACTCCAGAGAGCAAACACCAAACCAAACCCCGAAAGCCCTGCAGTTGAGCAGCTGGGCCAAATCACATCGGGCTTTGTCTAGCAGACTTCTGCTCTTGAAACGGAGCCTTACATGTAAATTTGAGGATTTAAGCAGGACAATGGCACAGTTAGAGTTGCAATTCAAGGCTCATCTGGCTCAAATGTAAAAGATAATCACGCTAGAAATAGAGGTTGCTGAAGAGGCTGCTTTAAGTCACAGGCAGGAGGAATCAGACCCGTCGGAGGGAGAGGTTGGAAAGAAAGGGACACGTGGAGAAACACGAAGATAAACTTGACAGAGCGTGGTGACAGAAGCGTGGCAGAGGAACAATCCTCAATGAGAGAGGCGTCCGGGGATGGGTGAGCTTTCTGATTGGGAAGATTCCTCAGCAGAGTTGTCATTCCTTAGGAAGAGGAAGGAAGAGGAAGAGGTTTGGGAGTGATCCAAGACCAGCCGAGCACTCAACACCGACACGCCCAAACCAAGCAGACTGCCTTGCTCAGCTGCGTCCACTATGAGGTGGAAGTCCTTCCTCACATCCCATCTACGTTGGATCACCTGAGTGCACAGGTGCTCACAACCCACCCGTCCCACCCTCAGTACCACTCTGGACCTGAGGCACTTCCCGCAGTGACGTCCACCCCAGCTGTGCATGCTCTGTCTGGCCACCTGCTCCTGAGTCTCTGGTAGACGTAATTCTGTGTTACCGTGCTGAAAACTCCCCAGGCAGAGCAAACAAACAAACAAACAAACGTCCATGTAATAAGCACTCGATAAACGCTTTCTGAGTTGAACTGAGAAATACTATTCTTCATGGAATTCCTTTAAGATGAAACAATAGCTGCTCTGGGTCACCCTGTTGAGTTGAAGGTGAGGTCATTTTCTGCCAGTGAGTCTGACTGACTTTAATTAAACATTTTATACCCTTCATCTGCTGCTGGGTAACATGCCTTTTCAAACACAGGAAACATTAATCTGCAGATGAATAGTGTAAAATCTTTTTACAATATTCGGTTACAAGTAGATTATAATGCTAACCACAATATTTCTATTCCATTCTAGAATCGTGGAAGAATGCATGCTATCAATAGACACCTACAGCGAGGGTAATGATATGCATATGGTGCATTATAGCATCCTTATGCTAGTTTCAGAAACTGAGAAAACAAAAAGTCAGGAGTAGGGAATGTTATGACTTGAACTATGTGAGCATGTGCGTGAAGTCGGGCTTGAAAGGGAAGGTTTCCCATGTGGGAAGCACAAGTAGAAGCCCGAGGGGTTTCCCTGAGCAGTAGCCCTGTCCACCCTCACTTGGCTGAGCCTGTCTCAGCACTGTGGGAGTCCAACCCTGCTCTAGGTGGGAGTGACGTGAAGAAGGGAAGGAAGGCCACATGTGACCAGGCAGCAGACAGAGCCAGACCAGAGGGACAGGGTGGCACAGCTCTGCCCAGGACCTAAGTGTGAGGGTGCAACCCAGGTGGCCAGGTGGATCCACAAACACAGCTAAGACCAAGAAGTACTGGAACCAAAGTATCAGAAAGTCGAAGGTCAGATAACTGCACAACAGCTGCTTCCATCAGCAATAGGACCTGTTTCCTTCAACACTCACGTAGTTGTTTCCACCAGAGAATGTGCAGGAGTGATGGTGGAGTGCTGGGGTTACTTCCCCAAATGTTAGGAAGACTAGCAATTTATATTTGTTCTGAATTCACTATCAGTCACTGGTGCTAGAAATATAACTATTCTAAAATTAGCATGATGTAAAGTATAGAAATACAAGGGGTTATATTTGGTCTTCTTGTTAATGTTCATGAGTTGGGAAGGGTGAGAAAAATACAGATATTTTAAAAATAAGAGACTTCCATTTACTCCAGTAGCTTCCTTGATAATGTTTAAATTTTGAAATTACCAGTGGAAATGTGCTTTCTCCCCGGTGAGCTCTTACATTTTTGTCTACTTAGGTATTCATTTTCCTGTTAAGAAAAGTTTTTATAATGTCTTTTTGATTCTGATTTTATATCAAAACTTAATGATTAAAAATAAATAAATAACTGCACAAGAAAATAAGCCACAAATGAATGGTTCTGGAGCAGAATGACTGTCTTGAGTTTTAATCCCTTCTTTTAGTGGAGGGCAAGAGGAAGTGGTGGGTCTGTCTTAAAGAACTAGATGTACCAAGAGAAATGTATGTGGGGTCTCTACCACTTCTCACACCTTCCTTATCTGCCTGTGACACCACTCAGGATAAAGCTTTCCCATTCTATCTTAGTGAGAAGTGTTGGTAGGTTTGTGTTGGAGGATCTGGCTCAATTTAAATTTGTGCACACTGCCCAGGTTGGCAGTGAAGAGCTTCATATTTTCTGAAGACCACAGAGCTCCACATGACAGAACCCCTCATTTTCCCAAAAGTTTTCTCTATTAACATTCAAAGGTTGTGAAAAGTGCCTTTTTTATACACTACATCCATTTTTCATTCAATAGTTTCTGGCTAAGAAATTTTGCCCATATTTACTATCTACTGTTCTTTGAGAGCTCAACGTGTGCATGAGCTAAATATTTGACTTCTCTATAAGGCAGCATGCCAGGAACCTCAAATTTGCATGATTTAATCTTTTATTTCTCTCCTGCATTTCACTCATGACTTACACTCTGTCGTCTCCCTTATCAAAACCAATTCCAAATTTTCAGTATTTAACCTACAAAATACTCTTCAAATGCACTTGCATATTTTCGTCCACATTGATCCCATTGGGATCCCAGCCACTGTATTAGTCCTCTGCATTATTTGAAAGAGTCTCCTACTTATGTCCTAGCTTTCTGTTTCACACAACCAAATCCACCATCCACTTTATTTATAAAAGCAAAAATGAATTTTTAAAAGGATGCATCGTATATTTTCACCATTCAGTTTAGAATCTATTTCTGTATATCCTTTTCATTTAAAATTATCTTGAATCCTGCACCCCCTGGCCCATCCCTCTGCTTGCCCACTGACCACCTCCCACATGGGACTTGTAGCAGTTCTAGGACGTTCTACACTCTTCCAGATCACAGATTTTTAACATGATTTTTGCATATGCTAATTTTCCTGCCTAGAATGTGCTCCTCCCACTTTTCTTTGCCAACTCTTCTCACTTTTCATGTGGACAGTAAAACACTCTTTCATCCTCCTGTCCATCATTATTTCCTTTCAGAACACTAATTAACTTACTTCATTTTAATAAGTTTATTTTTTATTTGTTCAATGTCAGTCTCATTTGCTAAAATAGGCTCCACAGTAACAGGGACACCAACTGACCAGTTATGATTAGTGCCCCAGAAACCTACACATGCCTTGATGCTATGGGGCACCAGTCACCTGTGATAGGATAACGAGATCACTTTGTGTCCTTTAATATGATCAGAGTCTATTAATTTAATTTATTACTTCATGAAACACTTCAAACAAGATCATAAATTAAAGAACACTGGAAATTGTTGCAAAATACACTATTTCATTTAAGAATTTTTTTCTTTACATATTTTATTAGAAATATTCTGCTTTTTTCCTGCTTAATATGCAATCTCCATGTACACTCAAAAAGACACTGAAAATTATACTGTAAATATGACCAACATACCATTTTTAAAATCAAAAACCTATCAGGTGCTGTGTTAATTACACACTAACCAGTTTAAATGCTGGGAGTGCCCAAAGGACACAAGACTCTGATTTGCACTCCCAGATCTCCTATAGTAGAGACAAAAAGCAGTGAACAGCACCAAAACAGAGCTATGCTTCAAGAAGTTTCCAGAGACTGCAGGGGCAGCTGGTGCTTTCACAACTGGGCCAGGTTACACAGAGACACTTCCATCTGTCCCCAAAGCCTCTGCAGAAGACCTTAGTACCAGGATACCCACAGTAGACTTGTGCTAAGGATCTCCATGGTGAACGGATCACATAGATACATTCTGTGCCAAGAGTCCTAATTACTGAATTCTTCCCACTCCAAGGCTCCAAGGAAACCAGGTGCTAATCATAAATTCCTGTTATCATAACTAAACAATGCCAGCAGAATCCAAATAGTTGGGTCAACAGTTTTATGGTTTGATTACAAGCCAATAGTTGTGAAGTCAGGCATGTAGTCAGTATAGAATAGGTAGGATAGCTTTACTTACAGTCTGCTTGTGCAAATGGAACATAGCATGCTAAATGTTTTAAAAAATTCTTCCATGCACAATCATAATAAGAGGGCACTATAGCTTCTGTTTTACTACACAGTGGGTATCAAACTCAGAGAAGATAAGTGATTTATTTAGAATCAAATAATTTAGCTAACAGGAACCCAGGAAATCAAATATGTGCCTTTGGATGCTAAGTCCAGAGCCTTTTTTTTCTATTTCATTAAAACTGGCTCTATAGCGATTTATTTTCTCCATATTTTTCTGTAATACCTTTTAAATAGCTGACAGATATACTTGTCAAATTTTGATATTTACGTTCTCTCTGTATCTATTATCTATTCTCAGTACATTGTGAAAATTTGCCCTATAAATGTTCAAATGTCTTATCTATCCCCTATTTCTGTTCCTCTTATTTCAAAAGTGAATGATTAATTTCAGGTCCATCGATCAACTAATGATCTTCATACATCCCCAAGCCGAAGTATTTTTTAGGCTTCTGTTATTCCCCTGAAGATCAACTTTGAGAGAATGTGTGGAGTTGCCTTATACTATCTGGGAGAACAGAATAAATGCACACCACATTATGGTACCAGATTTACAAGATCCTGCAAAACTCCCCACAGTGGGTGATGCTAAGTGTCCATCTAGGAGTTTCCCCTAATTTGTTGACTTCTCTTTTTCTCCCCTTCTCCTCCTTAACAGACCTGCACTGAAAAATCCTTACAGTCCAACATCTTCTAGTATAGCAATCTTCATGAGTTATTCTCTGATTACTTAGTCATGAAGAATCGATAATAAAGATTTGAATTTAATTTCATCCAACCAACCATTGTTTATTATCCCTTCTAGGGGTTCAAGGAAATAATAGCATACATTTTTTTAATCTCTTTGTTTTGATTGGAAAATTAAGCATCATAAAATAGGAAAAAAAAGCACAGAATTCAGAATTAGAAATTATGGATTTGAGTCCTTTCTTACATTTCATCCATTCATTAACCTGTTAATTCCTTTATATAAAAATGAGCAAAAAAATTATCTGTTTATAAGAAAAAGAAATTATGTTGTGAAAGTAGAGATATTTTATAAACTAAATTGTACTGCTAGCTTTCAGCTACATTTGGTACATTTCAGCTACATTTCAGTGACATCTGAGCTCCACTTTGTGATGGGACACAGGATAGACTGAGCAAGCCCTTCTCCCTCACCTGCTAAAGCCCCAAGAGAAGGCCAAGGATGCAAAGGCTAAGTAAGAAGAGATGAGGGGCATGCAAAAATGTGAGGTTTGCACCCATTTCTGGAAAGTCAGATGGACAATGTAGGAGTGGGGGTAAGAGGTAAAAATACAGAAATAACAAAAATAATGTAGAATATGAACAAAGAAGGGAACAGGCAAATGGGGAGTTGTTTTCCCAGAGAGCCTGGCCACCTGTAGAGCTCGGGAATAAATATAGCCAGGTGGGTATAAATGGGGGGACGCCACACAAAGCCAGGGTGGGACTTCTCACTGCACTTCCAATTCCTACCTTTTTATCCCAGGGGATACGCTGGAGCCCCCCTCTATACAGAAACCCAACAAACCATCTTGTGATGAGGAGGTGCTTGTGCTGCAGGCTACAAGGTGCAAGCCCTGCCCCACCAGTCCTGCTCCTGCATACCATCTCCTGGTCACTTGTCCTGTCTTGTTCATGAATATGCACGGTAAATCAGAGATCAACAGATGTTTAAGGTGAATGGATGACAAATAATTGATGAGAAAACCAATAAGCAAAGTTGTCCCCAGAAGAAATACACATAATTCAGAAAACAGAAGGAAAAAAATTTCTAAGAGGATTTTTTTTTTCACAAAAAGAGAACAAATGGAGAATGAATCTTCAATGCTGGGCGGGGAAACAATCAGGTTAATGCTGTTTTGAAACTTTAGAGAGATCAGTTCACTTTCAGAGCCATCAGCTAGCCTCATAAAATATTAAATAAAGCAATTATCTAATACTAGAAATATGAAACAGTTGTTTGAAATAAAACATTTAAGATATAGACGATAAATTCAGATACTCATAACATGGCCTCCTTTATTACAAGGATTATTGCATTTGTCATCTCCTTCAACACACGACGTGAACACCTTCACAAAAAGCAATGATATGAAAAATCGTGGGCAGCAGTAGGAAGCGGCAGGGCAGCAGCCACTGGAAGGGGTCCTAGCGCCATCCTGCCTGGGCTCCACATGGATGACACTCAGGAGTACAACTAAGAAAGAAACTGCTTTTATGATCGCCCTGTGGTTCTAGGATATCCTCTCCCTTTTCATTTTTCCCCTGTGCATCTCCAGTTTACAAGTTTCTGTCCCCAGGTCTTCAAGTTCACTGATGCTGGGTCATGTCCAGCCTACTGAGGATCCGTTGCACATGTTCCCCATTTCTGTTACGGTGTCGGATACCTGGCCCTTCCTTTAGATTTTCCCTTAGCGGTCCGGCCCCTGTGCTGCCATGCTCATCTCTGCCCTCCTCATTAGCGTTCTCACATATTAATCTGGTTTTTGGTAATTCCAATGTCTTTGCCATATCCAATGTGGTTTCTGAGGTAGCCTTGTCCCTTAAGATGGAGCTCTGCGTTTTTCTAAAGCCAGGACGATGGGCTGAGTAAGCAGACCTAGTTTCACAGCCTTTATATTGTGATGAGTCAGGCTGTGCCTACTATTTGTTGTCATTATTATGTTAGGGGCTAAAATTTTCTCTAATGACATTTCTGCTTACCTTATTGTCCCTGAAGGTTACAGTGCCACTACCTGTAATCCCCTGTTCTTGTGCAGGAGAGAGTGGGGAAGGAGAAGGGCCTGACCATTGGGTCCCAGTCTTTACTGAACTTGGGGCTAGAAGAGCTGGTGCTCTCCATTTGCCAGATGGCTTTTGTCAACTCTGTTGGTCTCTTGAACAATCCCTTCAATACAGAATTTTTAAGGAGAATGGAGAACTCTTGCATTATTTCAAAATTACTACTTCTGCACCCTCCTACCTCACACCCGTGCACCTGACCCTGCTGGAAGCAGAGGAGATTTTTCTTAGCTCTTCTTGGGGAGAGTCTGGTGGGTCCCCTAGGAATAAAGGGAAACTGTGGTGTTCTGAGGAAAGAGCCTTCTCGGGTCCAGTGCACAGGAATTCCAGATGGACTGCTCACCAGGTTTTGGGGCTCCCTGTAGGCTATGAGGCCAGGTACCATCCACAAAGGCATTTGTTCTGTGAATCAACTATATAAGGAATCTAAGAAGAGTTGTTTGTTGATTCTTAGTCTGTTTTGACTTCTGTCTAGTTGTGAGGTCAGGAGTGATGATTTCTAGGGTCTTCGCATGTTGAACCAGAAACCAGAACTTCAGGAATCAGTTAAAAAAATCTCTGCCTAGCATAGGTATCCACCTAGTCCATCACTGCAGACTCTTTGGCAAAGTCAAAATAAGGATCAAGCAAGTTAGAAAACAAAACCATGTAGGATTGAGAGTAAAAGAAGAAAAAAGATAAATACTTCCTGACAGATTGAATATTAAACCATCTATCTAATAGCAAATTCATAAAGGGGTCTTCATTTGCCTACTTTGTTCAAAAAACAGTCTTTTTTATCTTCCTGCAATATGCATTTTTCTGTGGCCTTTATTTATAGTTATGTTACCTGCTGTTCTCTTTATGGACCAATTTACATCTTTGGGGAGCAGACAAGGAGAATTTCACAATGATTTAGGAACCAGCTGGATCCGGTAACTTGCCATGTTTTTTCTGTGCCTGGGAAGAGGATATCTGCTAGATGTGCTGGGCTGAAGTACACTTTGTCTTCACGGTGGAGGAGACATCCTCCTGAATGTCCATTCTCAACAGAAAATGATGCTATGGTGGTTTGAAAAAAAATCCAGCCTGTAAATAACAATTAGCTGAGCCACCCTGTGAGAATCAGGGGCTGTGTTCAGGCCTTGAAGGGAAAGCACGGGCCTGCACAGTCGGGGAAGCCACGTGGCTGCCATGGTCCTCTCCAGGTGGGTGAGGCTCCTGCTGAGGAAACACAGGAAGCATTAATGTCTGACAACTGTGGAGGGTCCCATGGTGGTCTCATGCCAAGCAGACTGAGGATACCTGAAGGAAAATAATGCTGAACCAGCTGGAGAGAAACCTAACACTAAAATTGTTACCATTTAAAAGCCATTCTTCAACAGTGAGAAATCATAATGCCTACCAACACCTAAAGTGCCAATTCCTTGTCTCCCTGGTATGGCATGTTATTAATAATTGACTGTCTCTCACTTCAATTCTGATAGATGGCATATAAGAGATGGAACATTAAAACACATACATATGTGACACACATAAAATTCTCATTTTAGAAATTTAAAAATTGACCTTGCTTGGGATCAGCTATATTACATTACTTCTATAGACCCTTCCCCCTTAATGGGTCAATACCACATCTGGCCAAATATATGCTCTGACATTAAGGAGATTGTGCCTGATGGCAATAACCACCATCATTCATATCTTTGGTTATCTCTCCATTGCTTTAAAATAAAAAAGAATTTTTAATCTAACATATGTAAGTTCTCATCTACAAGGATTTCCTCGTTTGGAACATCCTTAAGACTCATGCAAATGAGAATATAATAAAATTACGTACACTTCAGTTATATGTACCAGGTCTGCTTGATCTCCATCTGCTCCAGTCTGTTCTTGATTGAATCCACCACCACCACCTGCCCAGTGATTTGTCCACACCCATTCCTGCTCCCTTTGGTCACTTATTCACACAGTATACTGATAGACCTTTTCAAAAACCCTGCTGTCCTCTGCTGAGAACACACCCTGTCTCTCCATGGCTCTGCACAACCTGACCCTCGGCCTCGTTTCCCTCCTTCTCAGGTGAGGCTCACATCACCAGAAGGTCTGTGCATCTGGATTCCACTGCTCAGAGCCTTCTTTCTCCCAAACGTTGTCCTCAGTTAACTCCTACTCATCCTGCATGGGAGCATTTCTTGTTCCACCTTGTCCCCCTTAGCACCAGTTTAGGACTCCTATGGGCCACTGTCGGTTCCACATACCTTCCCTCCATGGAAGTCACCACTGGGGACGACCCAGCCATGACAACAGCATGCACCAAACAGATGCATTCTAGTCTGTCTGACATTCAACTCCAGAAGGCACCTGGGTGCTGAGAAATGTATTCCTGGCACATTTTAGACACACGGGCACACACAAGCATACATTAAGAAGACCAGAGAGAAAGGTTGAAAGAGCCCATGAGCTGACACCTTATAATCAACTACACTTTTTCAAGAAGTTAAAAATATCCTGGCATTGGAACTGAAATTCAGATGGTGATGTTTATTGTTATTGGCATGTGATATAATACTGTGATTATGTAAATTGCCCCATATTTGTTTTAAAAATCAATGTAGTTAATCCTTATAAATCACATACTCTATATTTGCAAATTTGTTTACTTGCTAAAAAGTATTGGTCACACAAAAATCAATACTCAATGCACTTCCATGTCATTATGGACATGTATGTATATAGAGCAGCAAAAAATTTGAGTAGCCCAACATGAACCTTCCAACTGAGACAAAACAAGAAGACCCCGAGCTTTCTTGTTTCTGGTCTCCTATAGAGAAGGCCAGAGGTTGAGATCAGGAGAAATGCAGAGCACGGGTTTGCAACCCAACCCAGGTCCCTGACATTGGGGTGTCCCGAGGCAAGACACTCAAGACTGTATTAAATAAAGGGGAGAATCCAGTAGACTGAGTTGCCATGACTTGAGATGATATGTGCAAGGTCTGAATACTGACATGTGTACCCATCTCTCTCTATACCTGCTCCCCTAGGAGCAGTGGCCACTCCTTAGTATTTCTAGTGATATTTTCCTGTATAACTAATGTGAATAATAAAATTTTAAAATTAAATGTGATTTGATATTACCAGGTCTCTGAACAACAAGGCCAGAGACCACACATTAAAAATGAATAGTTTTAATGGATAGTGCTTCAAGTTAAAATGAAGAAATTTATATCCTAAGATTAAAATAACTTTCTGAAGCCACACAGTATTCTTTGAAATAAACAGATCTTAGAGCTCAGATATGCTAGTTATTTTAGAAAGTCGCACTTTTCACAATAGTATATGGATTCTGTCTTTCTATCTCTGTTTTCAAGAAAGTAACCTCCAAAAGTAAAGCTGAATTAAGAGAGCCAGGACAGAGAGAGAACAGGGGCCAGGACTTGAGAGGAAGCCGTTTGCCATGGTGGGATCTTTGGTTTCTCATCCTTTTAAAGTTCTATCTGTTCTACAGAATAGAGGTAAGAGATCTGCCTTCAAGGGAACAGAGGGATGGTTTGATTACTTAAAGGAGATCTCTGAATGATGCTGGAGAAAGGACAGACTATCTCCTGCTTATGAATGGAAACATTTGGATCGTAATAGAACTTAAAATCTTGCAACTCATCTTGGAAGGTAATCAGACAAGGTTTTTATCAAAAGCAACTGGAACTATCAGTGGGAATATTAAAATGAAATAAGCAATTGGAATATTAAAATGAAATGTCTGCTTCTGGGAAATCTCAAAAGACAAGGGATATAGGTCCTCTGACCCTTCTCTCCTTCCTGCAACTTACAACCACTTTCCTCATTGAAAGTGGACAGAGGAGGAGGAGCAACCCCAGGGCTCTCGGCAGTGGACTCCCAGGGATGTTTCTGCTTGGCTCCCACACCCACGGGGGCTCAGGCCTGGTTCATTGCCTGCTGTAGCCTTCTTGACATTCTTAGTAGTTTCATCCTTGAACTTGTGTTTTGCAGGTGAAGTGCTCTGGAGAAGGGAGCTCGTGCTTGATGAGGACAGACACATGCAGTGAGCTCCAGACAGCCCACGCTTCCCAAAGCATTCTCAAGGCCCGATGGGGTCACAGGTACAGTGCCCAATGCACGGGAGCCCAGTGAGAGTGTAGCACGTACAGGCAGGTTGCCGTCAGTCCAGCAGCCTACACTTTGAAAAACAGGCTTCTGGTTCCAGAAACACCACGGACTGAAGAGCCCGATCTAGTCTTTCCTGCCCACGTCACTGCCTCAGTTAGCCCCTGACCTCTTAGATGAGACTGATGATGTCCACAGGAGAGAGTCAGGCCATCCAAGCCTCTCTCCTTCCTTTCCTTCCTCACTCGCCACTAAGAAGGAAGGTAGAGAGTGAGGGCAGATTGTGGGCATTTAAAAACAGAAACAAAACCACTACAGTCAGTTTGGTTCATGTGTCCTCTGCTCTGGATGTATGAGCTATGAAATATGAACAGTCTCATTTTATCAGTAAAATTAGCTCTATGGGTGAAACATTTTTATATGTGAACTTAACTCAAGTATATGCAATAACAAAAAAATGGTAAAATTAATGTGACTGATTTAAAATTTTGACTTCTGTTTACTTAGAATATTTTTAATTTGTTCTTGTTAATTATATATGACAGCAGAATGTGCTTTGATTCACTGTACACAAGTGGGGCACAATTTTTCACTTCTCTGGCTGTACACAAATAGAGTGACACAATTCCTGCACTCATACATGTGTCTAGGGGAACGATGTCCATCCCATTCCACCCTCTTTCCTACACCCACTCCCCTTCTCTACTCCTCCCTCCTCTTTGCCCAATCCGAAGTTCCTCTCCATTCATCCCATGCCTCCTCCCCCATCATGGATTAGTATCCACAAATCAGAAAACATTTTGGCCTTTGGTTTTTTGGGATTGGCTTACTTTGCTTAACATGATGTTCTCCAACTCCATCCATTTACCTGCAAATGCCTTAATTTTATTCTGTTTTAATGCTGAGTAATATTCTGGTGTGTGTATATATATACATCACAGTTTCTTTATCCATTCATCTGTTGAAGGGCATCTAGGTTGGTTCCACAGTTTAGATATTGTGAATTGTGATTTTATAAACATTGATGTGGCTGTGTCACTATAGTATGCTGATTTTAAGTCCTTTTGGTATAGACCGAGGGTGGGTAGCTGGGTTAAATGGTGGTTCCATCTCAAGTTTTCTGAGGACTCTCCACACTGCTTTCCATATTGGCTGCACCAATTTGCAGTCCCACCAGCAGTATATGAGTGTACCTTTTCCCCCACATCCTTGTCAATATTTATTTTTGCTTGTATTCTTGATAATTGCCATTCTGCCTGTCGAGAGAGAAAATCTTAGAGTAGTTTTGATTTGCATTTATCTAATTACTAGAGATATTAAACATGTTTTCATATATTTGTTCATCAATTGTATATCTTATTCAGAGAAGTATCTGTTCAGTTCCTTAGCCCATTTATTTATTGGGTTATGTGTGTGTGTGTGTGTGTGTGTGTGTGTGTGTGTGTGTGTGTGTGTGTGTTTTGAGCTCTTTATAGATCCTGGAGATTAGTGCTCTATCTAAAATGCATGTGGTAAAAATTATTCCCTTTCTGTAGGATATCTCTTCACCTGATTGTTTCTTTTACTGAGAAGAAGCTTTTTGTTTGAATCCATCCCATTTATTAATTCTTGATTTTATTTCTTGTTCCTAAGGAGTCTTGTTAAGGAAGTCATCCAACATGATGAAGATTGATGTTATATCCTCAAACTTGTGTTTTGCAGGTGAAGTGCTATGGAGAATGGAGCACATGTTTGAGCAGAACAGACACTATTATGTGTAGGGTCTTCGGTCTAATTCCCAAGTCCTTGATCCACTTTGAGTTGAGTTTGTGCATGGTGAGAGATAGGGGTTTAATTTCATTTTGCTGCATATGGCTATCCAGTTCTTCCAGCACCATTTGTTGAAGAGGTTATCTTTTCCCCAATGTATGTTTTTGGTTCCTTTGTCTACTATGAGATAACTGTATCTATGTGGGTTATTTTCTGTGTCTTCTATTCTATACTATTGGTCTACATGTCTATTTTGGTGCTAGTACCATGCCATTTTTGGTACAATAGCTTTGTAGTTTAGGTTAAAGTCTGATATTGAGATGCCTCCTGTTTTACTCTTCTTGCTAAGAAATGCTTTAGCGATTCATTTTCCAAATGAATTTCATCATTGCCTTTTGTTTCTATGAGGAATGATGCTGGGAATCACATTGAATCTATACAGTGCTTTTTGCAGTATGGCCATTTTGACAATAGTTATTCTTCCTATCCAAGAACATGGAAGATCTTCCCATTCTCTAAGGTCTTCTTCAATTTCTTTTTTTAGTGTTCTGTAGTTTTCATTGTAGAGGTCTTTCTTTGATTTCCATATGTTGAAACAAACTTGCATCTCTGGGATGAACCTCACTGGATCAGGGTGCACTATCTTTTTAATATGTTTTTATGTGTGATTTTCCATGATTTTGTTAAGAATTTTTGCATCAATGTTTACCAGGAATATTGGTCTGAAATTTTCTTTCTTTGATGTGTCTTGTCTGATTTTAGTATCAAGGGGATGAAAGCCTCAGGATGAGTTCAGAAGGGTTTCTTCCTTTTCTATTTCATGGAATAATTTGAAGAGTTTGGGTATTATTTATTCTCTGAGGTCTTGTAGAACCTGGCTAAGAATCCATCTGGTCCTGAGTTTTTCTTTGTTGGTAGGATTTTAATGGCATCTTCTATTTCATTGCTCAAAACTGATCTCTTTAAATTGTATATGCTTTTCTGATCCAGTTAATTGTTGGTGTCTTTGAGATTTTCTATTTTATTCGAGTATAAATTTTCAGAATAGTTTCTAATTGTCTTCTGTATGTCAATTGTGTCTGTCATAATATTTCATTTTTTATCATGAATTGCAGTAATTTCAGTTTTCTCTCTCCTTTTCGTTAGGGTGGCTTTTATTTATTCTTTAAAAGAATCAGCTTTTTGTTTTGTCGATTTTTTTTAGTTATTTCTTTTGTTTCAGTTTCATTGATTTCAGCCCTGATTGTATTTATTTCCTGTCTTCTACTACTTTTGATGTTGATTTGTTCTTCATTTTCCAGGGCTTTGAGATATAATGTCAGGCTGTTTGTTGACTTTTTATTCTTCTAATGAATGAGTTTAATGCAATGAACTCCTCTTAGAACTACTTTCTGGAGTCCCACAGATTTTGAAATGCTCTCTTGGAGTTCTCATTTGCCCCTATGAATGTTTTTATCTCCTCCCTGATGTTGTCTTTTATCCATGCATCATTCAATAGCATATTATTTAGTCCAGGTGTTGAAGTAACTTCTGTTTTTTATTTTATCATTGGTTTCTAATTTCATTATGTTATGATCTGATAAAATGTAGGGTAGTATCTCTATTTTTTTAATATTGCTAAGCCTTGCTTTGTGGTATAACATGTGGTCTAATTTAGTGAAGGATCCATGTGTTGCTGAGAGACAAGTGTATTTGCTTGTTGATGGGAGGAATGTTCTATATATGTCTGTTAAATCTAAATTATTGATTATATTATGGAGTTCTATAGTTTCTTTGCTTAGTTTTTGTTTTGAAGATCTATCCAGTGCTGAGAAAGGTGTATTAAAGTCACCCAGAATTATTATGTTGTGGTCTTTTTTATTCTTGAAGTTGAGAAGGGTGTTTAATATATGAGATGCTCCATTGCTTGAGGCCTGGATTGTTATGTCTTGTTGGTGTATGGTTCCCTTGAGCAGTATAAAATGTCCTTCCTTCTCCCTTCTGAATCATGTTAGCCCGAGTCCACTTTATCTGAGGATGGAAACCCCTGTTTGTTTACACAGTCCATGGTAGTGGTATGTTTTTTCCAATCCTTTCACCTTTAGTCTGTGGATGTCTTTTCCTGGGAGATGAGTCTCTTGAAAGCAGCATATTGTTGCTTTTTTTTTTTTTAAATCCAGTCTGCCAGTCTATGTTTTTTGATTGTAAAGTTTAGACCATTGACATTCAGGGTATTTACTGAAATATGGTTTGTATTCCTGGTCATTTTGGTTTATTTTTGGTTTTTAACTTGGCTTGGTTTCTCTTTGATTGGCCTTTCCTTTAGTATAGTTTCTCCCTTTGCTGATTTTTGTTGTTGTTTTTCATTTCCTCTTCATGGAATATTTTGCTGAGACTGTTCCATAAATGCTCATTGTAAATTCTTTTAACTTTTGTTTATCATGGAAGGTTTGTATTTCATCATCAAATCTGGTACTTAATTTTGGTGGACATAAGATTCTTGGTTGGCATCCATTTTCTTTCAGATCTTGGTATATGCTGTTCCAGGATAGCCTGGCTTTGAGGGTCTGAGTTGAAAAACTCTGCTGAGATCCGAATTAGTCTTCCCTTATATGTAATCTGACTCCTCTCTCTTGCTGCCTTAAGTAATGTTTTGCTATCTTTATTTGTTCCTTTTCTCTCTCTCTCTCTCTCTCTCTCTCTCTCTGAGTGATCAGTGTTGCCTGTATTTGCCCTCTTAAGTCATTCTTCCATTTGCAGATCATTTTAATGATGTACATTCTGAACTCCTCTGACATTTCTACCACTGTGCTGTCAATAGGCTCTGTTATCATTATTATAGCATCTTGGTTTGTTTGGGGCAATTTCTTCCCCTTTTTTCATGTTTTCCATGTGTCTTCCCCTCTAGCAGTACAGAGCTGGGGTATTTCAGTTTCTACATTATAATTTATAGTGTCTGTGCAGGTTACTAATACCTTGCCTTTAAGGGGGAGATCAATATTTATAGCACTCAATGCAAACAATATGCAGCCTTAAGTCAAATAA
This sequence comes from Ictidomys tridecemlineatus, assembly GCF_052094955.1. Classification (NCBI taxonomy): domain Eukaryota; kingdom Metazoa; phylum Chordata; class Mammalia; order Rodentia; family Sciuridae; genus Ictidomys; species Ictidomys tridecemlineatus. The sequence goes on along the minus strand of NC_135485.1, from coordinate 143,638,922 downwards.
TTCCTATTTAGACAATTATTGTTTTGTTGTAATAAACAGAAATGATGTGTTTGATTTTATCTACAACATAGACAGTAGGATTGCATAAGGGTTCACAGTTTCTAATGGTGGTCAGAGAGAGAATGAGGTGTGTGGAGGATGTGATGTTTATGAGGTAGGATGTGAGAATATCAAGGCATTAGATTATAGGGGAGTGAATGGGGATCAAAAGAAATTGGCTGTTATAGCAGGAGAAAAGGAGAAAGAGGTGACCCCATGTGAGGCTCTCTTTTGCCTCTGCAACAGGAAGATATCTATCAGCACACGTAGGAGGGACACCTCTGGTACAACCAGACCTGCAGGGACCTTGGTGATGGCTTCCAGGTCCTAGTTGTTGTCCCTAATTGGTGGTAGTGGCAGTGTCAAATCTGTAGGTCCCTTGATGTTGGCCCCAGCCAGTAACCCAGGGTGGAAGCTGCCCCAACTAACATGCTAACTAACTGACACTCTGAGCTTCTACTGTCGGTGGCAGAGGTGGCAGCAGAAGTGACCCAAGATGGTGGTGGAGGTGTCCCAAGATGGAGGCAAGCACTTTCAGAGAAGGGGTTGAAGGATGGTCTGTTTGGGGATGCAGCGCTGTGATGGCAGTGCTGTGGCAGGTAGCTGATTCGGGAGCCCGTCCAATGTCCCACAGAAGAGGCTACTATGTGAGAAGGACTATGGCAGCAGCTGTAGTATCCCAAGATGGAGTCAGTCTGGGGGGAGCCACACACTGGCAGATGGGGACCTGCAGCATAGATGTCCTCTTGCAAGGCAGCGCAGGGCAGGCTCTCCCACCTCCAGGGAGTTGGCGCTGTGGGGCGGGCTCTCCTGTATCCCTTACTTAGAATACTGATAGCAAAGAAAAAGTTCCATGAATTTGACAAAGAAACTGCGAAATTTATCTGCACTTCTCTACCTTTGACAGCATCTATTTCCATGCTTGTGAAAAAGGTGTGCAGTATTTTCATTTCACAGACTTGGTCCTGCCAGAGGTGATGGCTAGAGATCATTCTGTCCGTGGGATGAAGGGCCAGACCCTAAGAACAGCAGAAAGGAAAGCTGGAGGCAGGCTGAGGTGCACATGCCTGCGAGACCCAGGGCCCAGCCGGGGGCTGCTCATGCCCCGATTTGTCAGACTGAGAAGTGAAGTTCTGCATTGTTTAACCAACCATTCAGGCAGGCTCTTACCACAGCCCCACCTAACCTAACTCCTACAAGTACCGAGTTAAATAACAGGAGCTTTAAGAGGAGGAGTTCTGTGTTACACGTTTCTCATTATACACACCATCCTGAAGATTTTCTTAAGAAACCTGGTCAAAGAAATGAGTGACCAGATTTGTAATGAGTCCTAAGTGAGTAGCTGATTAATGATCTTGAATTGGTTCTGTTACGCATTAATTTATTTCTCAATTTATAATATCTAAATAGCCATGCACAAGGGGATTTGCTTGGATGTAGATCTTTGAATGTTAGTAAATTAAGTCTATTTCTTCGTCCTTTTTATGTTGCTAGAACAGAATACCTGAAACTGGGTAGATTTATAAAAAATAAAGGTTGATTTGGGCTCATGGCTTTGGAGACGGGAAAGCCCCGTGAGCATGGCACCAGTGGGGAGGGCCTCCTGCCGCCTCTGAAAGTTGCAAGCGAGCAGGCGACTTTCTGTCAGAGCGAAAACCTCAAGAGGAGACTCACCTTATGACCACCTGCTCTGAAAGCAACTAATTCAGTTCTGCAAGAGCTGGAACTCAACCACATGAGAATGAGAGGAACACGCTCCCAGGGCTCAGTCCCTGCTACCCAAACGCCTACCACTGAATCCACCTGCCAACACTGCCTGCAACCAGATGTCCACGGATGTTCAGAGGGGACCAGCCATATTCAAGCCACACGGCAGCTTTACATCCTATCTCTCTCTCTGTATCAATATCAATACATTATGTACCTATAAATATGTCTATATGTTTCTATATTTCTGGAGTATTCAGATATATTTCAGATATAGGAAAATGTCATCATCAAAAGAAATGATGACATCTAAGATTTTGTCCTGATGCTGATAGGAAAATTTTGTAAGACAGAGATAGGCAAGAAACCTAGTGGTATATGCAAAACAGAATGTAATATTTCAGTATTTGTTAGTCTACTATACAGGAGCACGCGGTAGGAATGTTCTTACTAAGGGAGCCAGGTTGTTAGAGGTGAGAACTACAGGATCAGTAAGGTACTAGAGGAGAGGAAGAAAGGAAGGAAAGAATGGAGGGAGGGAGGGGGAGAATATCCAGATTAAGGAAAATAAGGAACCAGATGATATGTAGATGTGTATTTGACAACCAGAGCAAGTCTGGTGATAGTTACACAAATAACCTAGTTCTGATTTATGTGTTTAATGTTTTCTGCAACCTCAGTGCAGATAGGTTACTAAATCATTTTTCATGTAGAAAGTAGTGAAATTTGGAAATTGGAAGATTTAGAAAAGATAAAATATCTGGCTAGGAGTAGAAACTAAAATAAGAAGCTAGATATTTTGGATTTCATTTTCATAAGGAAATGTGCTTTCATTAAAATAAAATAAACATCAACATTGAATGAGGCAGAAAGATGCTATAATAGTGTACCCCATGTCCCTTTAAGGAGAGAAAGACCATCATCCAATAACACTAGCAGAAATAGCCCTGAAGTATTATTGAAAATAAATTAGGAAGGAATGGGAATGAAGCCAATTAGGCTGTAACCCAGATAAGAGATGATGGGGGTTGGCTCACAGCACTGCAATGCAAATAAAGTAGTGAGAATAAAATGTAACAGAATCCAGAGCAACAGAATAGACTTTGAAAGGGATGTAGGTTTAGGAAAATGAATGTATTCATGGAGTGACTGCTATCTCCTCTTTCCTGGAAATATGCTGTAACTGCTACCTTAACTGAGTGATCAAACATGTTTCCTAACACAATAAAGAAGGATGACCAATGAATCATCAATGATCAGTTTTTCTCTGCAATATCAATTTCTCTTCCCTAAGATAACTATGCTTGGAATATTTATTTTCTCAGCTAACAGTACATTGCAAAATAGAGGCCCAAGTGCGTGTGTCAAAGGACTTTATTTTGCCACTAGGCCAATGACAATAGTGGCACTCTGTGTTCTGTAAAAATACACACCATGCACTCCCAGTAACACTAGTGGGGAGACTCAAATTCCGCTCTGGCAGTAGGGACATGACTGGGGTGTCAGACAGTGACACTGAGTTGCTGCTTGTGCCAGGCCTGCAGTTGCACTTCATATTATTACTTCTAATCCTCCCAGAAACTCTGAGGAGGTACTGAGCACCACTGTTCTAAAGGCCAGAGGTCATGGTGCAGTACGCAGTCAGGTTCTCAAGGTCACCCTGTGAAGGAAGAGAGTTCAATGCAACTCCATTATGGTCAACAGCAGAAAGGAGCGACGGAGGGGCTCTCCAGCAGATTGCCGCACTGACCGTGTGTGGAAGTTGGTGATGTCTTCTGTGGATCAAGTTTGCAAAGATTAAAAAGGTCCTGTTATTTCATGGACAACAGTGATCAAGTTGCAGTGTGCACTACTGACCGAGCCACCGAGAGCTGCAGATGAAGCCAATGGAAAAAGAGATTGTAAAGACAGATGGAGCCCTTGGATCCAGGCACAACTACTGCCTTATGTTCTTTTATATGATCCCCGTAAAAGTAGGTCAGCTTAGCTGTCTTACGCAGATGAAAATGTAATAAATGTTTACACAATTCATCACTTAAAGAATCTAAATTTAATTTCCTACTTGGACTTCTGTCTGTAATAAAAATATGGAAGAAACAGCATGTATTATTTACCACTTAAAGAATAAGTTATAACAGAGGATCTTTGAGACAGGAAAAATAGATGTTTCTATAGCAATTTACCAGTAGGAGTAAGTTATAAAGTAGGATTTTGAGACAGGAAAGTACATATTTCTATAGTTTGTTGTTCGAATCACCACAGCTGTCATTGTCATCAATATAGATCGATTTGGCCACGTGATTGATCTTGCCTATTCACCAATCAGCTTCATTTGAAAAGGTCATAACCACCACCTGGTTTGTCATCCTGTGGCCTTATTCTCACATCTCATGGAAATGTCATTTAACTGACCTTTAAAGGGGCAGCAAGCTTTGGAAACTGATGAATATAATTTCAATTTTTTTTCAGGGGTGAGAATATTAGAATCAGACCTCTGTGAAGTCTTTCATTATTTAAATGTCATTCACTGGCAACATGTCATGATGAATCCTGAGGGGTTCCCTGCCTTTCAGAGATCCTTATCTGTCTCCCACTTACTGAAATCTCAATGTTTAAGTTTTATTCTTTTCCTGTTCTGTGATTTAACCTTTGCCCTATAAACATAGTCCTTGAATGTTGATGTATTCATATAGGAATGTAAGTTACTCCTTCCCAAGAGCGACAGTGGTGAGCAGTTCGATAAGCAGTAGAAAGATCATTTAGAACTCCAACAGATAGATTAAAAGTAGAGATATAACATTGATGAATATTTTTTAAAAAATATTATTAAAGGCAAACTTTATCCATTTCATGATTTTTCAAGAGTCACTGCATTTTTTTATCGAGAGAATGCAAATATTTCTAAGTATTCCCTTCTTAAACTTTATTTTAACAAAGTTAATAGGCTAGTTCAGAAGAACTGACAGATAACTGCATGTATACAGTTATGATTATATGGGTGCTTCTGAAGGAAATACGTTTTCCTTTGCTTGGACATATTTTTGTGGCAAATACACATATTCATGGTTACATCTATGTGAATGTTGTAAGCATTAGCAGCAGTTGCCTTGAAAAGTAAACTTTGGCTATGTAATCAACATGAAAGAGAAGAAAATAAGAATTGTCGTTGGAATTAGGAACTCACTGAGGCTGAAGTCAAAGTCAGGATTATTCTACTCTGGACTAGAAATGCAAAATCAAATCAACAGAACTAAGATGGGGGTGAGGCTCAGAAGAAAATGTACTCTTTCTGTTAGAATCTCTTTGATTTCTGTTTCCTACAGTGTCTCTTCACCTGTCATAATCTTTGTTAGAAGAGTGTAATATAGTGTGTACATAAAACAGGCTTTTTTGCTTGTCAAAAGCTTTGAGGATCTTGATTTGCTCCCTCTTCTTGCTTGACCGGAGGGTTTAGGTGAAACCAGGATGTAAAAGTGAAATCCTGTCCAAGGATGTCAGTGACGGCATTGGGGTCCTTCTTCAATTTTAAACAAAAGCAAAACCAGAAACTTCAAACTGTCACTTATTCTAGTAAATTCAAAATTTCCTGTATTTAAATATTATTGATATTTCAGTTACAAGTGTCAGAAAGCAATAAGATAGTTTCATTTCTGACAGATTAGCTGACACTAGTTTCTGAGTCTTCCTAGTTTCTGAATTAAAGAAAAGTTTGATCCTGATTCATATTAAGTGTTGTCTTTTTAACTATTACCTATTTACCTCTTTTTTTTTTTTTTGGTACTGTGAATTGAGCCCAACAGTACTTTACTACTGAGTAACATCCTTAGCCCTTTTTATTTTTTATTTGGAGACAGGATCTTGCTAGGTCACTGAGTCTGGCCTTTTGATCCTTTTTGATTAGAGGTATATGCCACTATGCTCAGTTTATTCATCAATTTTTACACAAATATGTACCAGTAACAAGAGATTGAAAATGTGAATAAATCAAAGGTAATTTATTTAAAATATGTAATGCAATTTTTACTAGTACAGACAGGAATGCTCTAACCATATCTGCCATCAAGACTTGGTATAGTTATATCACTAGCTTTTTACCTATCTTAAGTATTTCCAAGTATGGTAGTCACCTTAACATGTAAGATCTAAGGATATTTTTCTTGTCAACCTGATCTAGTACTTTTTTGTTTCCCTTCAAAAATAAGGTAAACTCTTTTCTCCAAAACCTTTCACTAATTTTTTTTCTTTTCCATTCAGGAAAACTTAGGATATTTCCTTATAATTAACACATGTGTTAATATTTGAAAATAACTCATTTGAATGTTACCTGGCTTTTCAAAAATAGTTATTTAAAGTCAACTTCACTCAGAAATTTAAAGGTTTTGTTTTGTTTTGCCTTCTGGGAATCATGTCAATTATTGGAGCACTGATTTCATCAATGAAATAATTTGTCTTCTTATTTTTTTGCTTTCCGTCTAGAAGTTTCCAGAATGTTACATTTATCTTTGATGCATTAAACTTGCTCAACTTGTAGAGCAATACGTCTACATGCAGAGTGCTTTGCTGTTTTATTTTTCATTCTTCTCTGCCTTGGAGAAATGTTTTCACTTTCCAGTTGCCTCTGTCTCTCCATCTCTCCCAAATACTTTTCTATTATTTGTTAATCTTCCTCATCTATTTTCTCTATTAGCTACTTTTTGAAATTCCTTTTAAAATTCTTTCAGTCCATGGAGTTATCCTCAACAGAGGCTTTTCCTATCATTTATTATGATTTTAAGTAGAGAGGATTGATGTCTAAGCATTTGTACTCAGCTTCGTATCTCTAGGGCCATTTTAAAACAAAAATAAAGCTCATGAGGGTTATTTGCAGTTCTTTAGAGTGCCAGAGTCTCCTACTTCTATTCTTACTAACCTTTTGTTTTATTTGGTCTTACTTCCCACATCTACCCCTAAAATACATTTTAAAGTTAGCAAATAATGAAGAGGAATTAGAAAGATTTAAACATCTAAAACTTCCTTCTATCTTCACAGAACATTTTCAAAATAACATATTATACAGTAAGGGAAAACATTATTTGAAATATAGCTAATTTTAGGATAACTAAACTGGTGGACTCTACCAATTTGTTATGATTTGGGTTTTTAATAGATTAAATTATAACATATACTGTCTTACCCTTAAGTACAACACAATGACTCACTTGGTTCAGCCAACTGGCCCAAGCCTCCAATGGCTGCCTAAGCCCTGGGAGGGGCTGCCAATCATGACCTGCTGCTGCTTTCAGGGTTGTCTTTGGCTTTCTGAGCAATTTTCCATTTCATCCTCAATTATAGCACAGGGCTTTGCAAATAGCTGACTCTGTAAATGTAAGGGCAAGAATAGGTGATATATCAATTGAAGAAAGAAAAAAAAGAGAAAGAAAATAAAAATTTAAAGGGAAGCTTATCATAGAAAGATAACTAAACTAAGTGAGAGTTCTCTATATTAAAATGAAAAGAAAACTTGTAATTTTTATATTTTCTTATTTTGCAGCATCAAAATATCTGATCTCTTTATTATCAAGTATATTGATTGTGAATACATGAAAGCTTCCTCCAAGATCTCATTAGAGAGGAATACAGACACACAAAAACTATCCTGGAAGTTATTGTCAAAAACATCATTACATGTATCACCACTGGCCACTGAGGCGTGGAGTTCCATGATCCCAGTGTTCAATATGCCTATTATCTTATAAGTTGGGAGTAAGTAAAAAAAAAAAAAATGCTTTTACAATATGTGTGTGGAATTTGCATGAGAACTAACTTCAGTTAAAAAGCTTAATAATAACTCTCCCTATTTACTCAGGGACATTGATATTCCTTTTAAAACAACAATGGTGTCCTTGTGCAGAGGAGGGTTATTAGTCATGTAGGTGGCCTTGGGTACCCAGCCAACTAGAGTCATTCTCACCTGGCACAATTAACTAAATGAATTAAAGGAAGGATATGGGAGATCAAGCCGGGAGTTATTTTTGGTGACTCTTTCTGGTTTAGTCTGCAGTGCATGTGCAAGCATTCTATAGCCCCCAGATATGCACATTGTGCAACTCAAAGTCTGAACTTGCCATATGTGTGCAATTCAGAATTAAAACTAAGTTTCTTACCAATGGCCTTGGATTTTACCTCCAGCATTTGCCAGAATTGAGTGTAAATTAAGGGAAAAGATTAGCATAGACTCTTTCATTCTAACTCCTCTCCAAATCCTGAAGTTAAAGTCTATGAATTGAAAACATTTACTGTTGCTAGAACTGGTTGTCACTTTGTAAGAGTGATAGAGAGAAAACTGCAGATAAGTCATACAATTTGAAGAAGATGTCATGAAGATCTAGTTTTGCTTGGCATCTAGATGTACATATATCATACGTTTTCTCTAAAATTAGAATGAAAGTAAAAAAGCTGCTTTATTCACAAAGCAGCTCGATTTCAGCCAGGCAGGGTAGAATTGAGCCATAAGGTCGCATCGATCATGCAGAATTTTGTTTCCTTTTACAATTTAACTATATAAATGCCAAATTTAGTTTCATATGGGAAAATAAGTCTGAGGTTCTGACTAGACAACAGGAGTCAGTCAAGAGGAAATCTGGAGGAACAGCAAGTTTCTCCTCCATGTTTTAGCATATCTTATCTTTTCAGAAAAACACATTTGTAACAGTGCATTCTGTCATACTCAGTAGTGTCACTCAGTCCCCCATGTATCCTTGATCATCCCGTGCCCTCCACTCCCGCTCTCTTTCTCTTCTCTCCTGGTCTTCCTCTTATTTATTTATTTTTAACTGATGCTTTATAGGCGTGCACCAAGGTGAAACTCACTGTCATATGTTCACATTTCATACAGCATAATCTGGTCAAATTTATTCCACAATTTCTCCCTTTACTCGTCCCTCCTCCCACCCCCTCAACCCCCTTCCTCCACTGTACTGATCTCCCTTCCATTCTCATGAGGTTCCCCTCATTTCCCACTTTTCCTTTATTCTGTCTAACTTCCGCATGTGACAGGAAACATTCAACCCTTAAATTCCAGAGTCTGAATTATTTCACTTAGCATGTTCTCTAGTTACATCCACTGACCAGCCAGTGGTATACTTATGTTCTTCTTCATGGCTAAGTAAAACTCCATTGTGCAAATATACCACCTTCTCTTTATCCATTCATCTACTGACCAACACTTTGACTGGTTCCATAATTTGATTACTGTCAATCACACTGCTATAAACATTGATGTGCTTGCAGCACCACAGTGTGCTGATTTTAGTTCTTTTGGATCATTACCAAGAGTGGCACAGCTGGGTCATATGGTGGTTCCATTCCAAGTGTTTTGAGAACTCTCTATACTGCTTTCCAGAGGGATTATATTAATGTGCTTTCCCATCAACATACTTGCCAGTATTTATTACTATTTGTATTCTTGATGATGATCATTTAAACTAGAGTGAGATGAAATCTCAAGGTAGAGTTGGTTCTTTGAAATGATAAACAAGAATGAAAAAAACCCTTAGCCAAGCTAACCAAAAGACAGATAGACAAGACCCAAAATAAGAGAATTAGAGATGAAAAAGGAGGTTATCAGCACAGCTATCTCTGAAATACAGGGGGTCATTAGAAACTATTTTGAAAATTTATACTCCAATAAACTAGAAAACCAGGAAACATCAAAAAATTTCTGGACACATATAATGTATGAAATTGAACCATAAGGTGACATAAAACCTAAATAGCAATGTAAAGCAATGAGATTGATACCCTAATTAAAGTCTTTCAACAAAGAAAAGGGCAGGTCCAGATGGATTCTCAGCCATGTTCTATCAGACCAGACTGTTAATGAAGAACTAACATGGGTCCTGAAATTATTTCATGAAATAGAAAAGGAAGCAACACTTGACAAGTTCATTCAGTGAAGCCATTGTCACCTAGACACCAAAACCAGATAAAGACACATCAAGGAAAGACACTACAGACCAATTCCCTAAAGAACATAGATTGAAAAATCATTAATAAAATACTAGCAAACTACATTTAAAATGCATTAAAAACACAGTGCCCCCAAATCAAGCACGTTTCATACCTTGCTTAATCAAGATTGGTTCAACATATGAATATTGATAAATGTTGTGTACCACTTAAATAGAAATAAGGTCAAGAATCACATGATACTTTCAGGAGAAGCAGAAAAAAGCCTTTAGCACATTTTATCTTAATCCCCATCCTGTTTAGTATTTTTGTAGAGCTGTTAATTTTTCTTCCTTTATCCTATTACATCTCTATCAGTGTCAAAAGACAACATTACAACAAATTTAATTAGATCTAATTGTTTTTTATTCATGGTTCATAATTTGGCACTCTGCATCCTCCAAAACAGAATGAGAGCTCGCACTGCGCACTGGAGGAACAGTTGGCATTTTAAGACAGGAACAAGGAAACAGCATAATAGGATGGAGAAAAAATGCCTGATTACCATCAGGGTAACTTGTCTGCAGTGGTTCAGGCAGAGGGTTCTTCCTTACTAATCTGACTCAGAGGCCTGGAAACTCCTGTGCTCAGGAGAAACTGGTCAGATTTGTTATCTGCCTGCTTCCTGAAAGTCTCAGTCAGCTTTCCCAGTATTTACCCTGACTGAGAACATTCTGGCTTACTGGGGCCTGGTGGAGAAGCTCAGCCCAAACCAATGGCCTCCCACAATTTTGATTAACATCAGAAAAGTAAAACTCATATCACCTAAATTCCTCAGTTTGTTTCTACATTAAAAGACTGAACAGAATATTTGGAAATGGGTAAATTAATGTCAAGTCTAACACAGAGATTAGCACTGAGATCCAAACAACTCTGGAATCACCAGGACCTGACTCTGAATTTTGTTTCTACAGCTTTATGAGATGTATGAACTTGGGTAGCCGCTGACCTTCCCCAGACCTCTGTTTCATCTTGTCACTATTAAAAACAGCATTTCTTAACTATGTCATTACTATGTATGGACCACATACAACGAAAGTATTTAGAACAAGACAAAATAACAATTAATGGCTCTCAGCAATTTCTACAACTTCAATGATCTATTATGTGATACCTTTTAAAGAACAAGTTGTAGGCATTCACATAAATACACAGATATGCACATACACTTCATTAAGATATTCAAGAACCTCTCCATCAATGTAACACTTTTGATTTAATTTGTAATTGTTGGTTGTAAATATCAAGACCTTCCATAGTTGAGAAGTGGAACATACCAGCCAATACAGAATTTTCACAGCAGATCACCAGTGGGCCTGGGACAGTGCTCTCCCCCTTATGGAGCCACGATTCTGTTTCTTTTGATCTATCTATTGCCTGACTGAGAATCCAAAATCCAAAATTTCAGTTTGAATTTCAATTCAAAACTTTATGTCTATCCAGAGTTTTTCTCTTCCTGTTTGATCTTCAGACCGTAGCTTAGGCTACTCCCTGAATATGCCAAAGTCCCTTGTCTACATGAAAATGCTAATTGGAACTTGTTGTCCTAGTATGAGCCCCATCTGTTTCCTCTGGCTGGTAAATCTGGTTTGCAGATTTGAGGTCTGCTTGCCCATCTTGTTGCAGCCCATGATTTAACATGCATTTACATCAGTATGTGCACATATTCCACACGTATGTATATGTGAAAGTAACCAGAGGTTAAACTAGAAGTTTCTCAAATGGCACAGCGTGATTACCCACTCCACTGTGTTTTCCTAATAATTTAAAAAGTAAGAATATATTTCATTCATGAAGGATAAATAATTCGGGTATATTAAAGACTCTATCATAACTAGTCTGGCACATTGGCAAACTATTACTATTTATGAATGGAATAATCTGCTATTTTGAATTTTCTTTTGTCTACTGAAACTTACCATCATTACTACTATAAATTTAATACACAACCTGTCACAGAGGGCCACAATTCAGTTTGAACAAAGAACCATACATTGGAGCTCAAGATTATATCATGAAATTTTAGATTGTAAGTAGGGAAGAGATGGTTTGTAGATTATATTTCAGAGTCCCTGGGTCCGTTTTGTTAAGACCAGTCATATAAAGTGCTAAACCATTGTCTCAGACTTAGTCCCTCTTAATCCTATTTTGCAAATATCTATCTCTTATGTGCATACTTGAGTGCAACTGATGTATTTTTTTCTCTGTAACTTTGATGAGGGAAGGTAAGTATAATATTTTTACAGAGAACATAAAATCTACTTTTATAGGCTTATTTTGTTGGCATGTTAGAGTTGGTCTGTGCCAAGACAATTACTGCTTTGTTTTTAAATTTTTAGTGTTTGGATCCTGCAAATATGGCATAAATAAATGCCTACAAAATAAACTGAGCTTTAATTGTAAAGAAACTGTAATTATAACCTGTCTGAGTTTATACAGGGTGCTGTAACAAAATACTATACAATAGGTAGCTTATAAAAAACAACACTTGATCTCTGTCAAGTTTGGAGGCTGGGGAAGCCTGCAGATTCCATGTATTAAGGGACCATTTGCAACCTGCTCTCAGAAATCTCCTTCATGCGGCACTAATATCATTTTTGAAGGTCCCCCTCATGACAATCACTGCCAAAAGACTCCGCCTCCATCACCTGGGGATCAGAATTCCAACACATTAAATCAATGATCTTCTACTAAAATACTTATTTTATGAAAAAAAAATCATCAGTTAAAGTAGTAATCAATAATTCAGTAAGTATTCAAAACAGGCTAAAATTAAATAATTCAAATATATTCAAGGAGATTGAATGAATTTCCTCGGCTCATCCAAGTCCTTAGCTGAACCTTCACAGAGCTGTGCCATGAGCATTCCACACAGTGTGCCCAGATGCTCAAGGATAAGTAGAGAAGCAAACCAGCCATGGCACAGGCCTCACGCATCTGTCACTGTGCACTATTCCAACTGGAGTTCGTTTCTGGAAGGTTTCCCTTTTGCTGTCCCTTGCTTCCTGTGAGAAGTTCACCCCACTTGTTGGCACTTACTCTGGGGCTTGGATTTCTCTCCAAACAACGCTTGCTTCCTTCACTCTGGGTTTTGTTTAGGTCTGACTCACAGCCTGCACACACCGACAGCCTCCCTGGGCATGGAGCAGTGAGCAGATGGAACCCATTTCCCAGACATTTTCACTGACCTGGAATTCAAAGAACAGACACCTCCTCAAACCCACTCCTGAAAACACGCCTCCCGAGCCCTCACCACCTCCCTGTGTTCTCCGAGTGGCTGACATCTCTGGGATCAGCCCCAATAAAGAGACCTGTGCAGGGGCTGGGAACCTGGCCAACAGATGGAGCCTGCTTCCATCTTAGATGGGAACGACTTAGAGAGCTCTCCCGCTCCATTCTTCTGAGGGCCTTTTTTCTTCTTTTTTTTTTTTCCTGTTTTCAAATCAACTGTATCTTCTCTTTTGCAGCTTTGTTAGGGCAGAGTCACAGTATTCATAGACACAGGAAGGAGCATATAAACTTTAAAGGGAAGGCAGTACTCTGCTAAAAATCCCACTTAAGTGTTTTGGAAAAGCCGATGAACACACCCAGGAAACACAAGCACAAGTGAAGAATTAAACGTGGTTGGCACTGGACTTGTTGGACACTCATTCACCTTCGTCATGGCCAAGAGACTCCTCTCTTATTACACGAAGTTAACTTGAGACAGTTTAAAACCATTTTACTTACCAAACGTCATTCATATACAAATGTAATCACTGAGTGTAATTTGACTTCTGTTGCTTTATCATGTGGATCTGGCATAGCAGCATTATATGGATATTACCTAGTTTCACACAGTCTCCTTCTTTGTGAAGACAATCGTCTTAACATTTGCTCACACACACACTTAATAAAAGGATTACTCACCATTTCCATGCAACCAACTGGTAAAGTACTTGCTCCTTCCGGTTTAGTAGGAGCTCATAGTTTCTAAGTATAGAGAAATTTTATGTCTGCTTTCAACCATGCCTTTATTATTTGCTGAATCTAAAACTTTTTGGAAAGATTTTTTTCTTTTTTTTTTTTTAAGGAATGCAAAGAATAATGTTTGAGATTGCACAAAAATTCAAAGATTTGGTTCTTTTCCAACCCAGGTAGCTTCAATCATTTTTTAAAATATAATCTAAAACAGATGATTACATTAGGACATATGAAAAATGATGTATAGTTTAGTGCCAAAGAGATAAAAAGATTAAGCAAATCATTATGATTTAATACATGAAAATTGTATCCTTCATTATTAAAATATGAGAAACCGTTGCAAAACATTATACAAAATAAATAATCACCGGAGGACGTATTAAAAACAAATAAATAATCCATCTTCAGTCTGTTAATCGGGCAGTTAAGGAGACACCCACCAATGGAGAAATTCTTTAAGAAGCCCAAGTTTTTTAAATGATAGAAACAGGAAAAGCAACTTCAAGACGGTTCAGCAATGTCAGTTATGAAAGCCAGTCCTCTGAATAATATGTGCCCATGGACGAAGCCCTGTTGCCCACTGAGAAGAGCAATGTCTTCAGCCAGACCCAACACGTGTCCAGTAAACGGGCACCTGAACTTTGTGGTCCTTATGAGTTTAAGTGACAGTGAATCATGGTGCTTCACTGTATTTAGGCTTAACATCTTTTTTGAGAATATGGCCATAAGTAAAAAAAAAAATGTTATTTTATAATAGATATTCAACATTTTTAATATCTTTCAATGCACACAATGTTCCTAATATCAAAGAGAGCATAAATGATAAAAAATAAAGAAGTGAATTTTTAAAGTAACATATTACAGTGGGGAAGAGTAACATCAACTCCCTATTATTTTTATTACCATTAAAATCATTGATACATTCATTCATTAATTAGTAATTATATCCACATACAAAAACTAACAAAAATTCAATTTGGTTCTAAAATGTAGTCTTATATATATTTTTTAAATATAAAATGCATCAGAGGATAAAATTGGAGTCCTTTGTCATCTTTCCTGGATTAAGATAAGTTAAGAAAATAAGGCTGCATAAATCTATTTCGACAATAAAGATGGGAATACTATATTAGAAATCACACTTTCAATGTATGAAATAAAAATTAATAATGTGGGCATGTATATATACTTTCTCAGGTATCATTTCTTATGATGGTCTTATTTATAAATATCTACTGAGCATGTTTATGGTAATGTGATCTATTCTGTTTTAAAAATTCACTTGCTTTTCTAAATTATATTTACTGAAAATGTTCAGAAGAAGACTGCCATTCTTAAGCCTAAATTCATTTTATGTTGTAATAGATGCTCCGTCACTCTAGGCTAGCAAGCATTTGAGATGCATTCTCTTCCTTCATCCCACCCATCTAGATGTTATTGATAAATACATGCCTTCAAGGAGGTCATTAAAACCAGAAGCTCTGATTATATGTTACAAAGAAAATTTTAAAATGAAAAATGTTATTCTGAAGGAGAAAATATGGAGATTGAAGAGTATAAAACAAGAATTGTTTAACATTTTCCATGTTGGTTTGCTTTATTTTTAATTTACAATATTTTTATTAAAAACACATAAAAGAGTAAGATGCTATTGCTATGACTTAGACAATTTTACATCAGAATAAAAATTCATACAGGTAGTTTAGTTCTTTTCTTTCAATACATTTCTATATTCTTGGCACAAAAGTAATGATTTTTTTTTTAGTAAAAAAAATCGTAACTATCCCTTCTGAAGAAGAAGAATAGAATCATTTGATTATAAAATAAAGAAAAAACATTGAATTTATACCATGCAGTTAATGTATAAAAGAAAATTGAACATTTTGAAAAAGATCAATATAAATGAGTTGCTAGAAACAATGTATTATTAGGTGTGGGCAAGAAAAATATGAAATTAACATTCAGAAGACTGGTCTGTTCAGTCGCTTCAATGTTTCAAGTCTTTCACCTTAGGTCAATTGAATAGAAGACAATGTATTATTGTTGTGGTTTAGAAAGTAAAACAAGAAAGATACTAAGTTTTAAAGGTCAGTTCAAACAAGACACAAAGATATATGTACACATAGCCATGTACACATTTCTTACTCTATCTTCAATGTAACTCAATTCTTTCTTCTAAAGATAAAAGAGACTTTCTTATACTTACCAAAATCTACTAAGGCTTCTTGTGTTACAATTTGTGTCCTAAACTGCTCTTTAACATCTGTTTTCCTGGCTCTTGGCTGCTTTGTGTTTAGTGCCCAGAAGACAATAGCTGAATGAGCTCTGGCAAAGCATGAGCAAGGCAAGGTTATTGTCTTTATTGTTCACTAAGCTACAACTGTACAGCTGCATCAAACAGCTTATTCCTATTAAGTTTACTGCACACCAAAATCCCTGTCTTATCAGCATCTAGTAATACAGCAACTATTTCCTCCTACCTTAAGAAGACTGCTATTCTTAACCCTACACTCAGTTTTATGTTGTGATAGATGCTCCGTCACTCTAGGCTAGCAAGTATTTGAGATGCATGCTCTTCCTTCATCCATCCCACCCATCTAGATGTTATGGATAAATAAATGCCTTCAAGGAGGTCATCAAAACCAGAAGCTCTGCTTTTGATGCACTGTAACTTTATATGTCTTCCCACATAGAGAAATGGTTCCCACTGCTCAACATTTCTTTTTTTTTGGAATTAAAAGAATGAGTCTTTGATAGTTCTTGACACATAAACATCAACATCACTATTGTGTAGAATGTACTTTCTTAATAATTTTGAAGATCTGCTCAGTCTTTTCTTTTCTCTTTGAAGTCTCTGCAACATTTTAAGAAACCCTAGTAATTCAGGAGTCATTCTGGACAAACCACAATCTCACAACTTCCTCCCTTTTTTGACTGGCAAACACACCAACACACAAGAAGATCATATTCTTAAAAGAAAACAAACTTATACAGGTAGTTTAGTTCTTTTCTTTTCTTACATTGTCAAGTAATACTTGCCTTCAGTTCTTCTTCAAATGAAAAATATTCCTCTTGGGTTAGTAGAAAAACTATAATTTTTTTCCATGAAACTATAAATCTGCTGTTGGAAAACCAATTATCTGGGTTTCATAACAAAATTGTCTTTGCTCTTTCACCTTCTCCTTAACAGCAGCCATTCACAGAAAAACTCCCAGAAACAAAGTTCTGATCATTTTATGATTACCTGTCCTTGAATCTCTCCCCCATGCTTCTTTTTATGTAGTATTAATAGGAAGAGAATGAAGAACACCATGTCAGCATCTGTGACTCTGAATTTGACCACAGTGAGTGATTTTCCATTTTTCATTTGAAGATGATAAATTATTTCACCTCTCAGTTATTTTCTTCTGGTTATTTTCTAAAATTAAATAAAACCAGTCCTTTATACATATGTATTCATAAACTTGCATATCTTGCATGTTTGCCATTGAGACAACTGCTTTCCAAAGTAAGTAAAATCTTTGGCAATCGGATCTTCTATTGACAACTTCATAGAAATAAATCTTTAATCAGAGAACACTGTGCACTCTGACATCATTCTCATTCCTTTGACACCATTTCCAATGATTGGGGAGAGTACTGAGAGATCCACTCCAACTCTGTCATTCACTTTCAGGATGCATCACATCCATCAGTTCACAACAACCTTTGACTTAGACAATTATAGGCTATGAAGTGAAATAGGCCTGTAAGGACAGGTGTTCATCATCTCTCTCACCCAATACACAGCCGGACAGCTTTTGCTTCCCTACGTATATCAGCACTCATCCAGACCTCCTAGAGCACCCTGAGCTAGCTCACCAGCCTCACCATCATCTTGGCATCTTCCTCCCAGATTAGAACATAGAGTCCACAGGGTGGGTCTGGCCCTCATTTTCCATCCCCTTGATTGCAGCCTCTCTGTGTCCTTCACTGACGCCCAGCAGTCTAGTGCGTTATCAAACACTACCACTGTTGATTCTCCAAGAGCAGGAAGCAGCAGCAGCAGCAGCAACCACAGGTAGCTAAGGCAAACCTGTTTATCAGACTTGCTGTAGTCAGGGAAAGTAGCTCTTTGCAAAATATTCATAATGCCTCAAAACGGGAAACTAGGGAAGAGCACATATGGGGATTTTGGGCTCTGTCTAGAAAATTTTGAGGCTAGATGGTATTCAGTGAGAAATCCACTGGGATCTGGCAGTTTATAAAACTCTGTCTTGGGGTTGGTGCTGGAAGTCCCAGTGAGGTAAAGATCTTAGAGTGAGCCTAGGACAGCAAACTTGAGTCTTGAAAATAAACTGTTTTTTGGTTAGCCATCTTGCCTTGCAGGAATAGGTATTTTTTTGAAGCAAAGAGCTAAATTAGTCATTCACAGATGGCACTGTTTAACTGAGGGACAGAAATGTCTGCACACTGCCAAGATTGTTAAGAGATTCGCTTCAGTCCTCACCAGGCACTCCTAAAGCCATTTTGATATCTATTCATGTTTCTTGATGTTCTTTTCTATAGATAAAATCTAGACTCATTGTGGTGCTCACAGTTTAATATTCAGTAAACGGTTTTACCTGGAATGTCATCGAACCAATCACATAACTGAAAGCTATATAGGATAACTTTTTTACTAGTTATATAGCTAATGATAAAAGAATCTAATTTAAAATAGTTATGCTAGTGTATTGGTTTGGATGTGAGGTGTCTCCCAAAAACTCACCCATGAGACAATGCAAGAAGGTTCAGAGGATAAGTGATTGGGTTGCAAGAGTCTTAACTCAATCAGTGATTTAATCCCCTGATAGGGATTAACTGAGTGGTAAACAAAGTGGTGGGGTGTGGCTGGAGGAGGTGGGAATTGTGGTGTGGCTTAGGTTATATATTTGTATCTGGCAAATGGAGACCTCTCTGTCAGCTTCCTGATCATCATGTGAGCTGCTTCCCTCTGCCACACTCTCCTACCATGATGTTCAGCCTCACCTAGAGCCTTGTGGAATGGAGCCAGTCTTCTATGGACTAAGACTTCTGAACACTCAAATAAACTCTTTCTCCTCTACAATTGTCCTGCTTGGGTCCTTTTAGTCGTAACAGTGAAAAGGCTGCCTAAATGAGCTAGTAATATTTTGTACCTTTAAGATTAATTCTAACCACTAGGTTTCTATCCAACATGTAAAGTTCATTCATTAAATCAGTTGTAAAAGAGATCCTAGTTTGATGTCTGTGTATAACAATGAAGTTACCTAGAGCACATTTGATTTGAGAGTGGTTGGAATTAAAAAACGACTTCCCTGAGTATTAGTAATCTTTGAGCTGAAACTTGACATTGGTGAGCCCACAGCACAGGCAAATGCTCTGTAGGGAAAAGGATAACATACTTTGTTCAACAGACCAAAGAAACCCAAGCCCTTTGTGGCTATAGATAGAGAGCAGGAGAGAGTGTCAAGGTGATGCTGAAGCTGGGTAGTAGCCAGGCTGCCATGACTGGATATGAGGTGTTCCTCAGAGCTCCTGCTAGTGTGGGAATATTCAGAGGTGAAATGGCTGCATTGTGAGAGCTCTGACCTAATTGGTCCATCCTACTTGATTGAACTGAGAGGTAACTGCAGGCAGGTGGGGCATGGCTGGAGGTGGGTCACCGCAGGTGTCCCTAGAGGAGTGGAACCTCTTGTGGACCCGTATCCCTTCACTCTCACCAGGAGTGGAGCGGTGTCTTCTGTCACGCCCTTCCACCATGATGTGCTTGGTGCTCCACCTTCGGCCCAGAGATAGGGAGTCAACCATCGATGGACTGAGACCACTGAAACTGTGAGCCCCAAATACAATTTCCCTCTTCTAAGTTGTTACTTCAAGGTATTTTAGTCCCATAAAAAGCTAAATAAAACACAGGCAATGAAAATCATTTTAATAGGCGAAAGTAATTTGGGGCCTTACTCTAAATATAATGTGAGGCCATTGATGAAGTTTTGATTTTGGAGAAATTCTGGCTGCTCAGTAGATAATTGATATTGCAGGTGCAACAATCAAGATAGGGAGACCACGTAGAAGCTAGGGTGCTAATCAAGATGATGGGAATGGGTTTGTGGAGTGACAACAGAAAGGGAGGAAAGTGGAGAAATACGAGACTCTTAGAGAGGTAAGTGAGGTAGGGTCTTCCCTCACTATCAGGTGTGTGAGGACAGAAAGCATCAGATTGTGCAGCTGTGCGGATGCTGGCGTCCCTCCCTGCGCACAAGGTCACCGGGTGAGCATGGGCTTCTGGATGATCATCACAAGTGTGGCCTTACACATTGTGTGTATGGAGAAGTGTGAGAACATGGAAGTAGAATGACAAAAAATAATTGTGTGTGTGTGTGCATGCACACACATACACGCAGGGTCCACTAAATTCTGCTCAGTGGATATGTATTTGTCAGTAATGATTTTACACAAAAAAACCCTATAAATATGGGTAAAGTCACCTGGGCTAAATAAACTGATTTAAAAGAGCCTCGTGGAACTGCCAACATGGCTGCCCAGAGAAGCGTGAGACAACTGGAGCACAGAAGTGAGCTGACACATGTGGAGATGGAAGGAGCCAGCTCTGCATCCAGGGGCACAGGATCAGAGAACAAAACCAGGAGAAAGGGCTGTCCCTACTGAGGCAAGGTGCTGAGAGTCAGCAGGCAAGGACAGAGGTGCCACTGGACTTCAAAATGTGGAAATCACCGGCAACTTCACTCTTTAATAATGCAACTTTAAACTGGAAAGTCACTGAAAAAGTAAAACAAAATACAGAATTTAAGTTACTTGTGATAAAGATACCATTATCTAGAAAACGCAATAGAGGTAGTGGTAGAAACCACAGTTCTGTTATTAGAGACAGATAGCTGAAGTTTGGCCATTTTGTGGCAATATTTATAGTGCTTAATGTTGGCTGTTAAATGAGGATCTCAAATTAATCATTTTAGTGCTCTATTAATATGTCATCAATATCTCTTCACAAAATAAAAATAGTCTCAATTTTCTATGTTGGAATGACTTTAAAGTGTAAATATTTGGAACTTGGCTTTGGATAAAGACAGGAGGGAAACCCAATGGACTGGATTCTGAAGCAAGTCTTCCTAAGAACACATGACTTGAAATCTGAGATCAGAGGAGGAGACAGTGGAATCTCCTATGGGTTCTGTATTCTTCCATAAATTGCCCTCTAAAGAAAAATGTAACTGGCAGAATTCTAGATGAAGGTAACGGTCTCAGGATTGTTGGTCTTGTATTCAGTCTCTTTTGTTTTTCCTGTTTGCCTCCTCTCCCTTTTCTTCTTACGACAGTGCCAACACTGAGTATGTAAGGGACCCCTCGGTTGCTATTTCTTTGCAGGACATCGGTGCACTCTCATGTGTTATTTTAAAGGTCTAATCACAAGGAAGGGAAATGGTGATTACTTCTTCAAGACATTGGAAACTATCTAAATCTAAACAATTTAAGAGTTTCCTGGATAAGCAGCTATTTTTCAAGACTATTTTGCTCAGTGTGAGAATTATGCTCTAGTTTATGATAAAGTATCATGAGACTGATGATTAATAAGAAATCAAGCCTTTCTGGAACCCATGCTTTGCTATAGTAATTACAGCATGAAAAATGTAGTATAGATTGTGGATTTCAATTATTTGGGAATCATTGGAAATGCACTGACTTTTAATCATTACAGATCACCATTTTTTTACGGTAGAGAAGTAGATTATTTCCACATAAGGATGTATTTTGGGATGTGGATTAGCACAATTACATAACCATTATGTAAACAAGATGTTCATTATTTTCTTAGGCCATACTGTATTATTAATTATTGAAGTTTGGAGGTTTGTTTTTTTATTTTGCTTTGTTTTATTTTCTGGGGGAGGACAGGGCTTTAACCTTGAAATCTGAAGGTTTATTTCTGTTAAAAAATACCAGATTCTTTATTCTTTTTGCCTTGCCATAAATAGTAATGTGCAACTTTGGTTTGCATTACTTAAAAGCATTCTGTAGAAAAGATTCACATTTAGAAGCCTTTTATACCACATAAGTTTTAGTTTTCTTCATTTGTGAACAAAATTTATCCCTTAAAAAACTGGATTCATTTATAAAGGAAAATATTATACATACTAAAAGCAACAGCAACATGCAAAAAACATAAAAGTTTGATGAGAACATTTTCTTATTTGGTACCAAGCAAAAGGCTAGTAGTAAAATGAAAATCATAAGTCAGGAGCAGTAGAATTATCCTGCTTCAGTGTCTCTTGCTGAATGAGCCTGATCTTCTCTCGGAATGTCTCTCTGCAGCACTGTGTGCACTCACACCTGACTGGGCTTCTCTTCATGT
Organism: Ictidomys tridecemlineatus; assembly: GCF_052094955.1. Taxonomy (NCBI): domain Eukaryota; kingdom Metazoa; phylum Chordata; class Mammalia; order Rodentia; family Sciuridae; genus Ictidomys; species Ictidomys tridecemlineatus. The sequence continues at coordinate 143,616,856 of NC_135485.1, read as the reverse complement.
CTCATTCCTCAGGTTGTCTACTCTGCACCTCTGATCTGCTGTTAATCTCACCTGGTAAATTTTCCATGGCACCGACCAGGAGGTGGGCTCTGTGGTCTCATTGACTTGGCTGTGTGTCTTCCATTTCATTCTTCATGATGTTCAGGTTTTCCTTTGAATATCTGAAAATGTTCATGATATTAATAACAGGAGTTTAAATGTAATTATCTGCTGAAGAATGGGTATACAAATTGAGACAGGAGAAATTAGTTCTAGATATCTATGTCCAGCATGGAGGTTGTGGTTAATAAGAACAGATTGTATACATGAAAATTGCTGAAAGAGTGGATAAGAACTGTTTTCTCCTCACAAAATGATAAATTCCCCCCAAATGATAGTATGTCAACTGATCGATATTAAAGTTTGACATCATCATTCCATAAGGTAATCTATATTAAGTTTCACTTTTTTCCAATAAATACATATGATCAGAAATAATAATTCAATAATTGTCAAAAAATGTTTATACTATCATGCTGTCACTTCTGGGTCTGTTTGTATTACCTATTTTTCCTTCTTATGTGCTTAACTTGCCATGTTTCTGCATGGCTGGGAGTTAGGCATTGTATGTTTATGTTGTAAATTATTTAATTTTGTTTCCTCCTGTTGAAGTTTGGTTTGTCAAGAAGGTAGATAACTTTTAATGCTTGAGGATTTGTCTATAAATCTTTTTTGATGTAGCTGAGATAGCGTTTTCTCTATGAGTAGCTTAAATTAACAGGAGGCATGGTATTTCTGGAGGCTGTGAATATTCCTCCTCAGAATTTCTCTATTCAGATGGAATGGAATTTCACTATTTTCCTGGTATAGAAGTCTGGGTAATTTTTGACCTCATAATTTCATGAGAATTTTTCTTTGCTTGGTTTTACAAAATTTAACACTACTATGTGTGCAGATTAATATCAGCCAAAGCCTCAAAGGCACCTCATGCATGTTTCTGGAGATAGTCTTGCCAAACTCCTCTTTGCTCTTTGCCTTGCAAATTTGTGCCCCAGCTTTTCAAAATCTAGGTGTTTCCAAAGTCAATAGAGACACTATGCTGTGCTTCTGATCCCCCTGTGACAGATCATAGAACTGCTGGCAGGTAGCACCTGGGAAACTGCTCTGATGCACCCACTGGGCCCTTTTCTCAGGAAACTTACACCTGACTTCTGGTAGTCTTCATCTGTGAAAATGGCATTCTTGTATATTCTGTCCAATTTTTATGGTTACGTTGTGAAGACTAGTTATATATTAGTCATACTTTATTGGCCAAAAATGGAAGTTCAAATATGTGTGTGTGTGTGTGTGATTTATTTTTAATAAGAAAAATTAAAATCTCTGCTTAGAGGTGCTTTGAATGGGCTAGACAGTGACAAACTCAGAAATTTATGATTCTCACTCAGCCAAAAAATACAGAATCCCTAAGCTAACTAAAAACATTTTAGTTTAATTTTTTCCCAAAAATGCTGATGAGACCAATCACCAATCTTCAGAAATACAGAATCCCATGTGCTGCAGGGCTTGCAGAAATCATCTACCTGCTGATTTCTCACAGTGTAGGAGTTTGAGCTCCACTGAGGCATATGCACAACTGTGACCTCAAAAGACGTCACTGGAATGCATGCAGAACACCTCCCAGTCAATGACAGTTGGCACAAAATAACCCAGCATGTCTGCACTAGCTTTTAAGGATTTTTTTTTTTCCTGGGGAAGCCTGTAAGCAGAAATGGTTAGGTATTTCTCACTAGTTTAAAAAAAATAATCTTGCATGTTGAAAAAAATGAATCTTAGAAGCTGAGAAACATGTTAACAAATCTTGAAAATGAAAAAGTAACAAGAAGAAGAAGAAGAAGAGGAGGAGGAGGAGGAGGAGGAGCAGCGGGGGAGGGGGAATGAGGGGGAGGGGAGAGGGAGGATAAAGCAGGAAACATCTGGACTTCTCTAAGAAGACTTTGACTACTTATTTTCCAGTATTTCCAAATGCCCGCTGAGCTGAGCAACTGGGAGCTGACCAAAGTTCTGTCAGAGAGCTCCCAGAGAAGATGAAGCTGAAATATATCCAAGATTTTCAGAAGAAACAGGATATTGAAGAAAAACTGTTTAACTCCGTGAAGATTTCTGTAATTTGATCCAGAAATCCAAGAAATCTGTTATCCCCAAGAACTGGGGAACTGAAATCCAAAAGAAGGTTCAGGAAATGATGGAGAAGTGAGGTCTCTTCCAGAAGTCATGACTTCCAAGAAGATGAAATTCCAAGACAGCCCCAAGGCCACCTGTGAACAGATACCACAGATACCTGGGTTTGTGTCTGGATAAGAAGCTGCAGGAGGTGCCTGAGGAAATACGTGGTAGAGGTTTGCGAATGCTGGTTGTTAGTTCTGCAGATCGTGAAAGAACATTATAAGAGCCAGTCTATAGAACTGCACAAACAGTACAGGGTAGACGTGGGCATTTGGCTCAATTCGTCACCTGTGGTGTATGGTGCATGTGACAGTCTTCATCCAATACACACGACAATATGAACATGAAAGGAAACTCAAACCCCAAGTTCAGATGCACAACAGCAAGGAGTCTGGAGAGGAGCAGGGGCTGCCAGGGCAGATTTGTTAAAGACCTATGACACCCTCAGAGGTATCAGAAGAAGAGTGAAGGAAGATGGGGCAGAGGGTGCCCAGCAGAGAGGTGACAGTGAAGGTGGCAGGCCTTAGGGCCACGCCTCTTGCTCATTTTCCTCATTGTTCTCTGACTGCACCTGAGCTTTGTTCTCCCTGTAAAATGCCCAAGGTCTCCATGTGAAAAGGGGAGAACTCTTGTCTCTGCCTCTTTTTATCCTAGCTCATAATTTTCCCTCTTCCCCCCCTTCCTTCTCAATACAGAGGAGGACAGACTGGGTAGATGGGGACCTTAAGCAGTTTGCTCTGTTTCAGGTCGAAACCTCCTTGGGTAATAAATATAAGCATCAGCCCCTCCCCCCACACCTCTGATACTACCAGCAGAGGAACCTCATGCAACCAAGAGCCTGGGAGTACATAATGATATTGGGTGGGGGGTGCACACCGGATCAGCCTGTACAGCCTTCGAGTAAGGAATTTTACTCTCATTTTTTGCCTGTCAGTGGTGGTAAGTGACACTGATGAGTGTGTGATTCCTGTCTTCCTTGTGACACTGTCCCTAAGGACTCTTGCACTACAACAGAGTGGGGAGCATTTGATAGGAGACAGGATAGGTACCCTAAGAAAATGTTCAGATTCCTGGTGTCTCTCCCCCTACTTCCTGAACTGACCACCAATACCTGGGAGAGAGCAGAGCATACAGCAATAATTCAATGTATATAATTAACTCTTAGCTCTCAACCAGACTTTTCTCATTAACTTGGAAAAGCAGAAACTAAAATCCTTTTAAAACTCATGTAATTTTATGTGAAAGAGCTCCTTGATAGAATTGATGCTCTAAGATTTTGGGAACTGCTTCTCCAAGTGGTATCTGAATTTACTCTAGGCAGAAGCTCCAAATCTTTCCTGCTGCTCCAGGTGAATGAATCTCACCTTCAGAATTTAATACAGATACATAGATAAAGACATAGAAATATATAAACATAGATAAATACACTGTCAGTTACACTGTCTGGTCTGCCTTGGATTCATGTGTTATTATCACATTGCTTCGATCCTTTTGGTTTACTGGTGTTTTTGAATGTGTGCTTAAGACTAGTACCTTTTATGTTCCTTGTTATTTTCAGTTTGTCCTCATGAATATTAGAATCACAAAAGTAGAAAGTTTTATTTGAAAACCATGAATTTCTATGTTTATTTTTATCTTAAATATCTAGTAAATTATTACTTATGAGGTCTTTTAGATGATCAATCTTTTTCAGGAAATACTGGTAGTATTTACAACCTTTGAACCTCTAATTTCTTTCTCCATCTAAATCTGTTGGATATAATCCCCAGAACTCCAAAACAAGGTTAAATAATAGCAGTGATAAGTTTTGTCTTGCTTCTAACTTTCAAGCGAATTCTTACAGGACTTGTAACCATGAAAATTGTGCTGACATATACATTTGAAATAAATTATAGCATATTAAAAAGGAAAATACTAAAATATTCCAACATATTTACCACTCTGACATGCTTTATTGCTTTCTCCAGATTCATGATTCAATCTGGTATCATTTTTTTCACCCTGAATATTTAAAAAATATTGCTCAGAATATATATTCACTGCTGACAGATTATGTAAGGTCTGGTTTGAAAAAAATATTTCAAATAACCGCTTTTATTAATAAACTATTTAAAAAAAAGTTTTATGTCCTCAGCAAAACTGATAGGAAAATACAGAGAGCTCCCATATATCTCTATTCCCACAAACAAACAACCTTTTCCGCTATCGATATCCCAAGTATAGTGGTGCATTTCTTATAATTAATGAACCTACAATGGCTCACTATTATAACCCAAAGTTTATGGTTTACATTAGGATTTATGACTGTTTTTTCACTTTTATAAAATATTTTTACTGGATATAGAATTCAAAGTTGACAAACTTTCTATTTTTTATTTTTTGGTTTGTTAGTTTTGATTTTGTTTCTATAAATAATTTTAACTATGATATTCCATTAACTTATGACTTTTTTGTTATTTTTGATAAAAGGTTAAAAATTTATCTCAGTCAATTATGTGTGCTGTCATTTATAAGAACATACTTACTAAAAACAGTAATTCAGTGATACTTGTTAAAGTACGTTAAGAGAAAACATTTACTCAGTAACATCACCATAGGCATAGAGATCATGGAAATGGGATTTTGTAGTGGGGAGAGAGGTTGGGAACTTCAAATAAATTATAAGCAAGGGAGAAGTTATGGCCAAGGAGCCTGGTGAGAGTCAGTGGATAGAAATAACTAAGAGAAAACATCATCCATCAGCTGAACCAAATAGTAGGAAGATCAGCCATCGCCTGGGAGAACTGCAGGGTGAGGAACCTGATCAGATATCCAGTGATCAAATACTAAAGGTGAGAGATTCTTACTAAACAGAAGATAAAGGAGATGTTTCAATAGCCTAACCGAATTTTGATTAAGCAAAGAATCTTTGTCACACTCTAATGACAATCTTTTTTTCTTTGACTCCTTTAAAATGTTTTCTCACTGAGACAAAATTTCATCAGTTTTAACATAAAGTACCACGTGTGTGTGTGTGTGTGTGTGTGTGTTTTGGTGTGTGTGTGAGTGTATATGTGTGTTTGTGCTACCCATCTTGGGATGTGTTGAGCTTAGTGAATATGTGGATTTTTCATTTATAAATTTTTAAACCATTTTTGTAGTTATTTCTATAAATATATATTTTCACAGTTCCTTCTCCTATAACTTCCCCTGCTTAGAACTCATTGAGATTATCCCATGAGTTGCTGAGAATATTTTTTCCTCCAAGCAGGCTTATTTTTAAGTTTTATTTTGCATTATTTAAATTCCTTTGTCTTCCAATATACTAATTTTCTTCACTATTTTTTCAGTACAATTACTGACTTTTTTCATTGCACAAAATGTCACAAAAATTCTATCCCCATATTTCTTCTGACTTTATTTTACATTTTCAGTTTATTGTCTCATTTTGTTAATATTTTATGGATGATGAAATGACTGTTGAGTATTTTTTACTGATTATATTATTTCTATCATCTTCATGTGTGTTTCTAATGATAAAGTTTACTTCTAATTATGCCAATTTACTGTTTTTATCATGTCTTAATAAATTTTAAGTGAATGCCACACATTGTCAATGCAATATTTGTGAGAATTTGAAATTTAATAGCATCCTCTAAACATTATCAACAGTTGTTTTAGGAGGTAGTTAAACTAATTGTAGATCAAGTCAGTCAAGACTTGTAAAGATGTTTTAGGGCAATTCAAGAATATCATTTGTTTTAGAGTTAGTTTATTTTTAATACTATAATTTGTCTCTTCTAAAGTTGTCCCAGTAACATTTTTTTCTCTGAAATATCAAAATAACAGGCTGATATTTATTATTATTCAGTTTAAAATCTTGGGAATTCCTGTTGTGGTTCCATGTAGTTTCATCATATGCATAGGTATACTGGCATTCAGCTAAAGGATTGAGAAACTCCTGCACTGTATTCTGTAGTTCTTTTTCTGCATGGATCTGTTATTTAGTACTCTTCCCTATAAATTCCAGCGTCAGATTTTCAAAAGTCTTATCTATTTCTCCTCAACTTCAGAAGAACATTGCTTTTTAATTGAATTTTATTCCTTTACCAAATTTTTAAAATTACACACCAAAAAAGAAATCATGTAGCTTTATTTTTGTTGTTTCATGTTCCTTTACCTCAGTGTTACATAATTCTACATGACTCATTATCCAGTTTCTGAAAATGTTTGAATAAAAGACATATTTTATATAAATTACTCCATCATGGCAACCCATAGGTCACTTCTATGTCTACTTTACAAGGTTATTGCTAGGATGGATGCCCTAAGGTGATTTCCAATAATATCTGCCTTTAGTGTTCAACCCTTTGCATATGATATTCTCTTGCATGTGAGTATTCCAGCCAACAGAATATGGCAAAAGTGATGATATTATCACATCTCTCCACATAATACATTGTTATGACTCTCACTCTCCCATAAAACTCCTTTGAGAAGCAAGGTACCATTTAGCCATTTGAGAAACCAATATGAGTCAAGAACAATATGTGACCTTTAGGTTTTTAAAAGAAAACAACAACAACAAAACAGCTACAAACAATGAAAACATGAAGTGAGATAAAATGAATTCTTGTAGAAAATGAGATTGAGGAACCTAGGTGAGATTGAATGTGTTTTTCTTCCCAAGTGAGCCACCAGATGATAATGATAACGCAACAGAGCCAATATCTTAACTGCAGCCTGAGAAAAGATTACCTACATAGCTGAATTAGAAATGGAATCCTGATCCACTGACACTGCACAATACTGCATATTGCTTTAAGTACTGTTTGATTTAATTTGTTATATAACAACAAATAGCTAATAAAATATCCCAAATACTTCTTCTTTAAAGTTAGGATAGTTAGGTTTGCTGAATTAAAGAACTGTATTTCAAGTTTGTAATCACTTAAGTTCACTTTTTGGATTTAAATTTTAATTTCACAGAATACTATTTGGGTAAATGAGAGATGTGATAGTTAAATCTGAACATCAAATTCCTGTTCTTTAGATTCCTCAAATATCTGCCTTTAATACATTTATTTTAAATTTTCACTCTGGAAGTAGACTTAAATCATTATAACATTTTCTTCACTTCATATATTTGTAAAATAAGACATATAATATGTTATATTTTGTAATATATTCTACTAATGCCTTTCCCAAATTAAAACGTACATTTTCTGACCTAAATGGTGTTTATTCCTTAGTAATGTTAAAAAAAAATAAAACTCATGAATTTAACCTGATTAAATGGAAAATACACAGCCATATGCAATATTAGGATATAATTTAATCTATACATCACATATGTTGGAATTTTCAGATAATATTTTAAAATAACTATAATTTATATGCTTACAGCTCTAATGGAAAAAAATAGTCACTATGCAAAAAAAAAAATCTGGATGACTGAATCAAAGAGATAGAAAATCCAAGAAAATATCTGAGAGAGAGAGAGAGAGAGAGAGAGAGGCAGAGAGAGAGAAAGAAAGAAATCCTAGAGATACAAAATAGTTTAACAAATGAAGAATGCCTTCAATGTGCTCATTAGTGCACTCCACACAGTTCAGGAAATAACTTATGAAATGAGATATTACATAATAAGGGGATTAATTTTAAAAGAAGATATAAAAGTCCTTTCAGTTAATGCACTAAACAACAGATCATCAGATTATATGAGACAAAGCTGATAGAACTGCAAAAAGAATTAGAGAAATTCAATATAAACACTTGGAGACAATAACACTCCTCTGTTAGGAATGGCAGATCCCACAGGCAGAAAATCAGTAAGGGCATAGTTGAACTCAAAAGCACCATTAAGAAACAGCATATACTTTGTATCTGTAGAATAAGTATTCAGTGACAGCGGGACGTACATTCTTTTCAAGCTCACATGTAAATTCACCATGACCCACTGCATTTTAGACCAAAAAATCACACCTCAAAAAACCTACAAGAGTGGAAGTACATATTGCATGTAATCAGACCATAAGGGAATTAAACTGGAAGTTGAGAGCAGAAACATAGCTGGGAAACACCCAAACCCTGGGATTTTAAAAATTACACTTACAAGTAACATATAACTCAAAGAAGAAATACAAGGCAAGTAATATAATAAAGAATACAACATATCACAATTAGGATGAAGCAAAAACAGATCTAAAACAAAAAGATATAGCATGGAATGCATATGTAGGAAAAGTAGAAAGGCATAAAAATCAACAATTTAAGTTTCCCCATTATGACAGTAGCAAAAACTCAGGCAAGGTAGAACATGCCTATAATTTCAGCATCTTGGGAGGTTGAGGCAGGAGGATCCCAAGTTTGAGGCCAGCCTCAGCAATTTAGCAAGACCCCATCTCAAAATATAAAATAAAGAAAAATGTCTGCAGATGTAGCTCAGTGGTGAACACCCCTGGGTTCATTTCCCATTATGAAAAATAAATACATGAATGACAGTAGAAAAAGAAGAGCAAGAGCAAATTTAATCCAAAGTACATAGAAGAAAATAAATAGTAGGACTTAGGGCAAAAACCAATGAAATTGAAATCTAGACATCAATAGAGAATATCAATATAAAGAAAAACTGGTTCTATTAAAGGTCAATAACACACAAATTACTACTATCAAAAATTAAAGAGGGGACATCACTACAGATCCAACAGACATAAAAAGAATAATCAAGGAACATGAACAAATCTATGGCCTCAATAAAATGGCCTGATTCCTTGAAAAACACATTCTGCCAAAACGAACTGAGGAATAAATACACAATAATATAATTAATGATAATTATAAAGCAACAGGCCTCAATAGTTCCACTGGTCATTCTATCAAACATTTAAGGAAGAGAGTCACCAATTCTTTACAATCTGTATCAGAAGCCAGAAACAAGGATCACTTCTGATTCATTCTATGTTTAGCATTACCTTAACACAAAGCCAGACAAGAGTAATACAAAACCAAACTGATATCTCTCATAAATATTATATAAAAATTCTTTAAAAAATATTGGCAAATAGAAATCAAAAACAGAAAGACTTACATGCCGCTCCCAAGTAGGATTCATCCCAGATCTTGCCATGCTGGTTCAACACTTGAAAACCAGGTAATGTGAACATCAGAGCAGCAAACTGAAACAAAATCCGCATTCTTGTATCAGTAGTTGAAGAAAAATCATTTGATAAAATCCATTGATATTTCATGAAAAAAAAAAGTGTTCACAAACTAGGAACAGAAGGGAATGTCCTTTTTTGATTACAGAAATCTAAAAAAAAGAAAAGGCCCCAGGCAACATTATACTTATGGTGGAAACCAGAAACTCTTCCACTGAATGGGGGACTGAGGAGGGATGCAGCCTCTTGTGCTCTGCTCAACACTGTCCCAGCAGCCCAAGCCAATGAACAGGAAAAGGACATGAGAAGGTATATTTAATGGGGAGAAAGATATAAAACTATTTTCTACACAGAAAATCTGAAGAAATTAAGAAAAAACTTCTTAGAACTCATAAGTGATTGTGACAGAGTTGTAGGACAACAGATTAATATATGAAATCTATTACTTTTTTCTATTTCAGCAATGACTGAGTTGAATTTGGAATAAAGTATGATAATATTATCTAATAACCTCCAATGGAAAACTACAATTGTAAAAATAAGATCTATTTGAGGAAAGCTACAAAACTCTGATGAACAAAATCAAATGAGAACTAAATAAATGGAGAAATAATCCATGTTTACGTAAAGGAGGACCCAATACTGTCAAGACGCCATTTATTACCAACCTGATCCACTGTCATCCCAATCCCAGTAAATTATTTTGTAGATCCTGAGAAACTGATCTAAAGTCTATATGCAGGCAAAAGGCCCAGAATAGCCAATACTAAAGTCAGATTCTATTTGACATCAAGATTTGAAATAGAACTGCTGTAATAAACATTGTCATAGTATTGGCAAAAGATAGACAAATGAACCACTGTAACAGAACAAGAACCCAAGACAGGACCACATAAATAAAATAAAATCTTTGACAGAAGAACAAAGGCAAGTCAGTGAAGAAAAGGTAGTCTTTTCAAAAAGGGTTCTGGCACACCTGGACATCCACATGCAAAAAGAGAAAAGATAAGAAATAATTTTGACCTTGCGCACCTCACAAGAGTTAACTCAAAACAGATCATAAACCTAAATGCAAAAATTTAAAACTCCAATATGGTAACAGGAGAAAATCTAGAAGACCTAGTGTTAGGTGATGTCTTTTAAATCCCACTCCAAAGGCGTGATCCAAAAAGTAATAGCTGGTGGACTGTACTTCATTAACACTAAAACCTTCTGCTCTGAGACAAAAACTATCAAGAGAACGAGAAGACAAACTGCAAAACTGTTAACCAAAACATACATAAAACTCCAAAAATTCAACAATAAGAAAACAAAAGCTCACTGAAAAAATGAGCAGAAGATCCGTAAAGAAACCTCACCAGAAAAGATTGCTGGTGGGAATGCAAATTTTTACAGCCTCTTTGGAAGACAGTTTGGTAGTTTCTTACAAAACTAAAGATACTTTTGCCACATGATCCAACAATCATGTTCCTTGTGAATTGATAACTTGTATCCACACACAAAACATCTGCACAGGGATCTTTATGGTGTTTTTATTGTGACAAAATTTAGAAGCAAGAACGATATCCTTTCATATGTGAATGAAGAAACTGTGGTACAGCAAACAGTGATGTTTTATTCAGTGAAATATAGACATGCAGAGACACGGCAGAAGCCTAAATGAATATTATTGGGTAAAAAAAAAAAAGCAAATCTGAAATGTCCATTTACTAAATGACTCCAAAGGCATAACATTCTGGAAAAGGCCAAAGAACACAGATAGTAAAGAGATTAGTGATTCCTAGGGGTAGGGTTGGGGAGTAAATGGCAGGCATTGCTGCTTTTTGTTTTGTTTTTGAGCATTGAAAACTCATCTGCTTGTCACTATAATGTTGAATACATGCCATTTGTCAAAACCCATAGACTACAACACCAAGCATGAGCTCTAATGTGAACTCTGCATTCAGGGTGATCATAACGGGAAAATTAGGTACATGGAAATACCATACATGTCGCCTTCTGGTAGAGAAGACTGTGTGCATGTGGTTGGCAGTTATATGGGAACACTCTGTTCTCTCTGATTAATTATGCTACAAACTGACAACTCTTCAAAAAATAAATTCTGTTTAAAGAAAATAGCATGATTAAAACATACATTTATATTACATAGATTTATAATAAAATTCATACTGTTAAAACCCACCAAAAAGTAACTTGCTTAATGCAACATTTCCCAAATGTATGTTACTGCTAGACTCATATATGCAATACTTTTTTATATGCTCTGAGACTAGGATTATATAATTATAATTTTGGTGAAACATGGTATTTGAATATAATAATGGTAAAGAAATTTCATGGAATTCTGTTGTACATTTTACTGACTTTTTCTACATGAACACACACATATTTATGTATATGTGTATATACATATGTGTGTATACATTTCACTGAAATTCCATCTTTATACAATTAATTATTTAAATTACTTTTTAAATAGGCAGAAAATTTAAAAAAATGACATACATAAAGAATAAAAATCAAAGTAGATGTACTTCTATTTCCTGACTGTTGGTGTCAAGCCAGTTTTACTGTGGAAGGATATATCATCCATGAATCCTTAATTATCCCACTGAGGTGAGGGTTTATACATCCCTAATTCACCTTCTACACACACACACACACGTGCGCACACATACACAATCATGACCACCTTATTTGTGATACGCCTAGCAGGTACCTCTGCCTCTTGTGCTTCTGATTGGCCCCGCCTGGTTTTATGTAAACCCACTTCCTCTCTGAAACTGTGTTTGCCATATGACTATTTATTTTGACTTGACCCTCTGCCACTCAATTGCAACTTGGTTTCCATCCCTGGCACTTAACATTGTCCTTTTTATCCCGTCTTTGTTTCCTGTCTCTTTCTTCTGACTCGATTTGGAAATTTTGCTGATGACCTCAGGCTGTGCACTTGGATCTCACACCCTGTTTGCTCCTTTCCTGTTGCTACAAATCATTAGACTCACAGCACATCGCCTCTCTTTGGACTTGCAATATCTTGCTTTCTAACCTCCTGGCTTGGACCTGTGCCTGCCAGGGGTTCACTGTCTTCAAGGTCCTTCCATTTGGACTCTTGATCTTGGCTTTCATGGGTCTGCCCCAGCTGGCTCTCTGACAGTTTCCAATACTTAGCAGACATAAGTGAAGGCCTCCACTTCCTGCCACAGTATTTGTGAAGTCAAACCTAATATCTCCTGTAAACCCACAGCACCTACATTCAATAAGGTGCAGTCCTGTTTTCAAATGGCTTCTTCTGGGTGAGGCCTTTCCTCAACATCTACTTAAAAGGCAAGCTTTTTCTCAAGCCTACAGCTACTTCTTCTTCTACTGATACACTTTTTAAAGAGCATGTGTCCCCGTTCATCAGACTCTAAGATAGACACCTTATTTTACATATCCTCTGCTTCTTTCCCTGGGGCATAACTTTTACGGCTTCAGGGCTTCAAGAGTTGTTCTCACTGACACATCCCATTCACCTACCAGACTGGTCTGTAGTGGGCACTCCTGCTGTGCCATACAGGAACATGAACTCATGAATAGGACTGAATGCATGTGGCCTGGCCTAGGGGAAGAATGGAGCAACCCACAGTCTCCACTGTAGAAAGGCCCAGATCTTTCCCACACCAAGTTTGGTTTTCTAGACATTTTGGTTTTCACTAAAAACTTGGAATGGAATCTGTACTCTGGGCATCCATGGCTGCCTTAACCATTGAGAATTGTTTTCAAGGGAAACTGAAGTTTTCAGTTTATTAACAAACTCCTTGAAACAAAGTAAGCATCCTTTGTAAAGAAAAATGTAGATTTCAATGGAATTATTGAAAATTAAAGGCACTATAACTTACTCTATTTTCATTATTCATTCCATGAAAACAAAGTCAAATTACTTAGTAATTCTAAACCTAAAATCTCTTGAATAGTGTAATTTATTTTTCATCATTTTTGTTCTGCATTTTTTTTTACTAAAAATGAATTTTATCCTTTTTGAAATGTTTCAGTTTGGAACCTCTAAGTTGAGAGGAGAGATCACTCCTCCTTCAATATCCATTTATGATGATTACACCTATTTTAAAGAAGATTGACTCATAGAAACGACAGTGACAGGTCCCACAGAGCCCCCTTATTCTTTCTGATCACTGTGGAAAAAGTAGATATATATTGCTCAAGTTGAAGACTATAACCAAAAAGTTAAATCTTTTCTTTAGGAAATTGTCCTCTGGCACATAATAAGGAAAAATTAAAACTAAATATTTCAACTCCACTTGAATTTATTTTTCCACCAGAACACATGAAATACACTGTGTTTTCTTAATGTTTTAGTTAATGGTTCTTTTGCTTTCAAATACGTTACAAAGTCTCACATCTTGTATGTATGTATATGCACATATATAATTTTTAAAAATTACATCATGACATATTACTAAAATTTCATTAAATGGTACTTTAACTGAATTCTTGAGGTAGAATCAAGGATATCACCTTCATGATTAAAAAAAAAATAAAAGCTCAGTGTTTAAGAGAGGAAAATCCAACATAGAAGCAAAGCTGGGTTTGACTCCTTGCTAACTGGCCACACTCCCTTTGGATTTTTAGGATTGTGGGGGAGCAGCTATAAACCCCAAATCACTTCTCAACTTTTATCACTCATTGTCCCTTCACTCTGTTAAAGTGCTAATTTGAGTTCTTCTCCATATCCCTTTAATTTTTTTCATCTGTCTAATTGCTCTGGCTAGTGTTTAAAGAACTGTGTTACATAGGAATGGTGAAAGAGGACATCTCTGTTAAAGTTGCCTGTTTGCTAACGCAAAGGCCACAGGAATCCTGCGTAGGAATCCAGGCTAGCGTCTTTGTTAAGAACAACGTTTTGGTTTTGGCACTTTGGCATGCGTAAGGAACTTCTGAACAGCCTCGATCTGTCAGAATTTATGAGTCTTCGTTTGTGGGTCAGTTTATTCAGATACAGGTGATTTTCAACTCTTCAGTATAATACACTGACTTTAGGCAATTTTAACACATATTTGTAGCCTGAGGAGGCTAGGAGGGTGACGTACTGATTGATAGATGGTGACATTTGTATAGAAGCCCTTATTTAGAAGCTCTAAATGTGTATTTTGTGAAGTGAACTTTGTGATGGTCATGATCCACAATGTCTGTAATTCTAAAGGCAACAAACAGCGTCTCAGGGAAGGGCAGAGACACATATGAGCTAGACTTATATTTGGGGTATCTATGAGACAAGAGGTTCTCAGGGTTTTAATCTTAATTTTATTTGTTATATCTGACAGCAGAATGCATTTCAATGCATACTACACAAATATAGCACAATTTTTCATATCTCTGATTGTACACAATGTAGAGTCACACCATTTGTGTCTTCATACATGTACTTAGAGTGATGATATCCATCTCATTCCACTACCTTTCCCACCCCAAGCCCCCTCCTTTCCCTCCCCTTTGCCCTATCTAAAGTTCCTTTCTTCCTCCCATGTTCCCTTGACCCCATCCAGATTATGGATTAGCATCCCATTATTAAAACATTTGACATTTGTTTTTTGGGATTGGCTTATTTCACTTAGCATTATATTCTCCAACTCCATCCATTTACATGAAAATGCCATGATTTCATTCTCTTTTAATGCTGAGTAATATTCCACTGTGTGTGTGTGTATGTATGTATGTATGTGTATATATTTTATAAATATACACATTTTATTAAAATATATAATATTTTCCTTATCCATTCATCTACTGAAGGGCATCTAGGTTGGTTTCACAGTTTAGCTATTGTGAATTGAGCTGCTATAAACACTGATGTGACTGCATCCCTGTAGTATGTTGTTTTTAAGCCCTTTGGGTATAGACCAAGGAGTGGGATACCTGGGCCAAATGGTGTTTCCATTCCCAGTTTTCCAAGGAATCTCCATACTGCTTTCCATATTGGCTGCATCAATTTGCAGTCCCACTAGCACCAACACTTATTGTTGTTTGTATTCTTAATAGCTGCCATTCTGACTGGAGTGAGATAATATCTTAGAGTAATTTTGATTTTCATTTCTCTAATTGCTAGAGATATTGAATATTTTTTCAAATATTTGTTGATTGATTGAATATCCTCTTCTGAGAAGTGTCTGTTCAGTTCCTTGGCCCATTGATGGATTGGGTTATTCATTTTTTTGGTGTTAAGGTTTTTGAGTGCTTTATATATCCTAGAGATTAGTGCTGTATCTGATGTGTGTGTGGTAGAAATTTTCTCCCATTCTGTAGGCTCTCTATTTACCTCACTGATTGTTTCTTTTGCAGAGAAGAAGCATTTTAGTTTGAATCCATCCCCATTTATTGATTCTTTGTTTTAATTCTTGCACTACAGGAGACTTATTAAGAAAGTTGGGGTCTAATCTGACATGATGGAGATGTGGGCCTACTTTTTCTTCCATTAGATGCAGAGTCTCTGATTTATTTCCTAAATACTTGATCCACTTTGAATTGAGTTTTGTGCATGGTGAGAGAGAAGAGCTTAATTTCATTTTGTTGCATATTATGGCTTTCCAGTTTTCCCAGCACCATTTGTTGCCTCCAATGTACTTTTTGGCACATAGAGACAAACTCACATAATTACAGTCATCTTACTGTAATTATGTGAGTTTGTCTCTATGTCCTCTATTCTGTACCATTGGTCTACATGTCCATTTTGGTGCCAATACCATGCTATTTTTTATTATTGCTCTGTAATATAGTTTGATGTCTGGTATTGAAATGCCACCTGCTTTTCTTCTTGCTAAGGATTGCTTTAGCTAGTCTGGGTCTCATTTTTCCAGATGAATTTCAAGACTGCTTTTTCTATTTCTATGAGGAATGCCAGTGGGATTTTAATTGGAATTGCATTAAATTTGTACAGTGCTTTTGATAGTATGGTCTTTTTGACAAAATTAATTCTGCCTATCCAAGAACAAGGGAGATCTTTCCATCTTCTGAGGTCTTCTTTAATTTCTTTCTTTAGTGTGTTGTAGTTTCCATTGTAGAGGTCTTTTTTTATCCCGTGGCCAGCACAGGCTTCATAAATGAAGGTTCAGCTACGTGAGAAATCCAAAGGGAGTTTGAATTAAAGAGACAGGCTCTCATTACCTTTAAACCAGCTCCAGGACGGCTTCTCCTAGCTCCAGCCTCCAACTACCTATTATGGTAGCGAGGTTTACTGAAGAGACCAGTGCTCGAGAGAGAACATGCCAGGGAGAGGACTTTTATTGGGGAACAAAAAATTCTGGGGAAAATCCATCCAATGAAAATTAAGGGGGGCAGTGTCCTAAGGTCAGGTGCGATGATTGAGTCTTCAGGGTAGTGGCCAGACACGCCTCCACACGGACAAGCCCTCTGACTTGAGAAGGGTGGGGAAAGCTCTGGAACAAAGATGTGTCTAAGCGCCTCTAGCCCAGTCACAGAGGTAACTCAAATCACGTGCGAGGATGGCCTCCCACAGTCTTTCACCTCTCATTGATTCCCAAGTATTTCATTTTTTTGAGGCTATTATAAATGGTATAGTTTTCCTCATTTCCACTTTCAAAGGATTTGTCAGTGATATACAGAAATGCCTTTGATTTATGGGTGTTGATTTCATATTCTGCTACTTTTCTGAATTCATTTATTAGTTCTAGAAGTTTTCTGGTAGAATTTTCTGGGTCTTCTATGTATAGAATCATATTGTCAGCAAATAGTGCTAATTTGAGTTCTTTTCCTATCTGTGTCCCTTTAATTTCTTTCATCTGTCTAATTGCTCTGGCTAGTGTTTAAAGAACTGTGTTAAATAGAAGTGGTAAAAGAGGACATCCCTGTCTTGTTCCCATTTTTAGAGGGAAAAAGACCAAATTTAAGAGTTATTGGGATAGAGCAAGGCATAGATTTACAGACCAAAGGAATAAACAATCTATTCAATGAAATAAATCAGAAAAACTTCCAACATGAAGAATGAATTGGAAAACCAAATATAAGATGCTTACAGAATGCCAAATGTCCAAAATCACAACAGATCCACACCAAGGCACATTATAGTGAAAATGCCTAGCATACAAAATAATAAATCTCATGGATTTTGAGAAAAGAATCAGATTACATATAGGGGGAAACCAATTAGGATATCTGCAGATTTTTCAACCTAGACCCTGAAAGCTAGAAGATCCTGGAACAACATATACCAAGCCCTGAAAGAAAATGGATGCCAATCAAGAATCTTATATACAGCAAAATTAAGCTTTAGATTTGATGATGAAGTAAAAATGTTCCATGGTAAACAAAAGTTAAAAGAATTTATAGCCAGAAAGCCTGCCCTACAAAATATGCTCAGCAAAATATTCTATGAGGAAGAAATGAAAAACAGCAATAAAAATCAAAAGAGGAGGTATTACACTAAAGGAAAAACTAATCAAAGGAAAAACCAAGTCAAGTTAAATATCAAAAGTAAAGAAAAATGGCTTGGAATACAAATCATGTCTCAATAATAACCCTGAGGGCTGGGGATGTGGCTCAAACAGTAACGCACTCGCCTGGCATGCACGGGGCCCTGAATTCTATCCTCAGCACCACATACAAACAAAGATGTTGAGACCACCAAAAACTAAAAAAATAAATATTAAAAAATTCTCTCTCTCTCTCTCTCTCTCTCTCTCTCTCTCTCTCTCTTTGTCTCTCTCTCTCTCTCTCTCTCTCTCTAAAAATAATAATATTAATAACCCTGAGTATTAATGGCCTAAACTTACCAATCAAAAGACACAGACTGGCAGATTGAATTAAAAAAAAAGATCCAACAATATACTGCCTCCAAGAGACTCAGGGTTTTTTGCCTAATAGGAAATAGACTTGGATAAGAAATATTGTTTTCTGTTTGACAATTTCATTCACTGAGTGTGTTGATTTTCCTTGCTTTCACTGGATTTATCCTAAAGAGTTCCTGCTATGGTCAATAGTTTTGTGAGAAGTGCAACCTCCTTCAGAGGATTGGATTTGGTGAGTTACTGAAGACAGTGGAGGCCACCATTTTCCATGAACAGGACATACCATGCCACTCAGGATTGTCTATCCTTCACGTGCCACTTTTCACCTTTGCAAACAGACATGGGTGGCAATCTAAGCTTGCAGCACGCATCCTCTAGAACCCTAGCTATCTGTCCATCATCCTCTAGCATGATGGACAGATAGCTAGTGTTACAGGATGGAGCTTGGCATGATCTTTGTTTCCAAGAGCCCAATATTCAGCCAGTAACTGTGTCATTGATGGTGGACTGCATAGAGCCAAGAAACCACATTATTGAACAGAATTCCATGAGCAACTCATAGTCCTCAATCAAACAGCATGTCTGTGTTCAGGAAATGCTGGATGTCATTAAGTTGCTGCTGGCAAAGGCGGCTTGGGGAGGTAGGACCACCGAGATACCTCGTGGGTCAGATTACTTATGCACGATAACTTACCTTCCTTATTTTACACTGGGCAACACAAAAAGTTGCTGTCATTTTTGCCTTAATCACCCAATATGACCTAAAACACAAGAAGAAAAAGATGGTTTACTCTACTACCCTTATTGTCATCCATTCTTTTAATTTCCATTATTTTCTGAAGTGCCAGTACATCTTTTATAAATGCTCCCATTTGGAGACATTCTGCTATCTTTTAAAAGTAGGCTTGTGAACATGGACACAAAAATCATCTGCTTTCATTTGAGCATCTGATTTGGTCAGTGTTCTGGATTTCAGCCCTCCTAATGTGTGTGCACTGCGTGTACTGGTTTTCTTTGACCTTAATTTGCATTTCACTGATGACATGATGTGAAGATATTTTCATATGATTATTTACTATCTGGTTATATTTGATGAGGGTTACCTTAAAAGTTTGGGGTTCATTTTTCTTTATTTTGTAGAATCATTTTTTTTTTTACTGTTGAGTTTTAAGGGCTTTTTTTGTAAGTATTTCACTTAACAGTTCTTTGTCAGATGTATCTTTTGCAAATATTTTCTCTCAGTCCAAGCTTTATCCTCTCATTCCCCTAACATTACCATTTGCAGAGAAGAAGTTTTAAATTTTAATGCATTCCAGCCTATTAATTGTTTCATTCATGGATCATGCTTCTAGTGTTGTATCTCAAATGTCATTATCATACTCATGTCATCTAGATTTTCTCCTGTGCTATCATCTAAGAATTTTATATCATGTGCATTTTGCATTTAGATCTATGATATATTTTCAGTTAGTTTTTCTGAAGGGTGCAAGGTCTACAGCTCGATTCACCTTGTTACCTGTGGAAGTCCAATTGTTTCAGAACCATTTATTAAAAGATTATCTTTTCCCACTGGATTCATTTGCTCTTCTATCAAGGATCAGTTATCACATATATGTGACCTGATTAGAGTCTCTGTTAAGTCGGTCTATTTGTCCATTCTTTCTCCAATACTAAACTATTTCTGTCTTCCTTTACTGGACTTATAGTAGGATAATATAGTTTTCTGATTTCATTATCCTTCAGTATTGAGTTGGCCATCAGGGTCTTTTGAACTCTCCATATAAGCTTTATAATTGGGTTGTCATTATCTGTAGAAAAACTTGCTAGGATTTTGTTTGGCTTGAATTTAATTCCTAGATTAATTTGGAATTTACCAACCTTTTTTCAATATTGAGTCTTCATATCCTTGAACATGGAATATTTCTCCATTTATTTATTTCTCATTTGATTTTGTTTATCTGAGTTTTTTAGTTTTCCTCATCTTGGATATTTTAATTGCATTTATAGTGAAGTATTTAAGTTTGAGGACTGCTGATGTAAGGACATTGCACTGCTGATTTTCTTAAATCTTGATATAACAAGAGGTTTTCAATTGTACTCTTAGACTTTTTAAAATTATGTTAGAACACTTTGGATCCTATTTTAGGTTAGTTTTAATAAGCACTTACCCTGTTTAGTCTCATCATGTAGGTTCTGGCATCCTCTCTGGCTCCCGGATGTGACTGCTGGGAACCAAGCAGTCTCGACACTGGGTTTGGCCATTGCCATTGCTACAGGCTCATCAGGCCACCACTGTGGACGGTATGTGGCAAGAGACAGGTTTTCCTGACAAGGGTAGACCCAGCATTGCAAAACCAGTTTAATCTCTTAAAAATTAAAGCCTCTGGAAAAATGAAATCTTTTGGAAAATTAGCCCCACCACTTGTGTGATTTTATAACTTTTGTTCCAATCATCTTGATGTCTCATGAGATATTTGTATTTAAGCATGTCCCTATGATAAGATATAGTACACAGCTAATAGATGTTTTGTGAATGAATAACAGCCATAGGTTGCTTCATGGATGGCAAACTATTCTACACATTTTATCTCCTGTACTTTATGCTTTACTCCTGCCATTGGTTTTACGTGGTCATTTGAAATAGTTTTCTAACCACTTGAAAAGTGTGTAAAAATACAGAACTATTTTAAGCCAGAAGTTCTGCTTTAAAGCCTTATATTACACTGTCTGCAGTCTAATTTCCTAATTTTTGAAAAATGAGTAATAATAGAATTTTTCTTTTCAGAAGATCAAATTAATATCTTAGAAGCCTTAAGATTTTTAACATAAAGTTTCTATACAAATATAAATATAGGGTTTTGCTTTCCTTTTTGTTTATTTTTGGCTATAAGAATTCTGAATGGAGTAGATTATATTTTCTAGACATTCAAGAATGCATTTATCACATTATTCATGCTATGAGTATGATAAATTTTAAGACTTCAGTCTTTATAAAAACAATTTTCAAATCTCTATGTCTTATTTATGCAATTTCAGAAAGGTGAACAATTTTCTTATTTTGAGATTGCTAGTACAGTCCTGCTTAAAATAGTAGGACTATAGTAATAAATAAATCCTACCATAGTGCTATATACTCTCAATGTTTTTTATTAAATAATTAATTAGAGTGAATAAGATGCCTCTAAGAAATACCCTTCTTTTGAGCTTATATAACGTTTTGGAAGTATTGTAATACCCCATTTGAAAATATACCACAGAGCAGTAGTAAAAAATCCAGCATGGCACTGACATGAAATCAAACTGTAGACCAGTAGATGAGAACAGAGAACACAGAAATAATGAGCACAGTGATAGTCATCTGATTCCCGACAAGTTGACAAAAGGATACATTGGAGAAAAGAGAGCCTTTTTAACAAATGGTGCTGGGAAAACTGGACACCCACATGTAGAAGATTGGAACTAGATCCCTATCTCTCACCTGTACAAATCACAACTCAAAATGGATCAAAAACCTAAATGTAAATCATGAAACTCTGGAACCACTGGGAGAAAACATAAGGGGGACCCTTCAAGATACAGGCACAGGCAATGACTTCCTGCATAGGACTCCAGTAGCTCAGGAAATGATAGCAAGAATTGACAGATGGGGTGGCACCAAAATTAAAAGCTTTTCCAGTAAATCAAACAATTTGCAGAATGAAGAGACAATCTGTGGAGAAAACCTCTGCCAGCTACTCCTCCAACAGAGGATCAGTAACAAACTCAAAAAGCTTAACATACTCACACACACAAAAAGAAACAAACAATCAATAAATAGATGAACTGAAGAGATGCTTCTCAATAGTTACATGGGAAAAACATCCAATATCTTTAGTCATCAAGACTAAGCAAATAAAAACTACACTGACACTCCAAATCACCCTAATAGAATATTATCACCCAAAATACGACAATGCTGGCAAGAATACGAGGAAAGGCACCTGTACACGCTCAAGTGGAGTGTGAATTGGTACAGCCAATGGAAATCAGTGTGGAGGTTGCTCCAACTTCTGGGAATGTAACCAGAACATGACCCAGATAGACCACTTCTTGATGTATAAGGAAAGGAATTAAAGTCACCATATTATAGAGAGAATTCATACTCATGTGTAGGGCTGCACAATTCACAACAGCCCAGTGATGGGATCAGTGGAGGTGCCCGTCAATAGGTGGATGGACAAATAAAATGTAGCATAGATTCACAGTGTTATTCAGCAACAAAAAAATAATAAAATCATGTCATTTGCAATAAAATGGAAGGAATGGAACATGATCAGGTTAAGTGAATAAGCCAGACTCAAAAAGACAAGGATCATATATTTTCTCTCATGTGGAATTTAGGGAGAAAAAAAAAAAAGATCGCATGAAAGTTAGAGGGAAATAACTGGAGAAGGGGAAGGGATAAAATGGGGAGGGGAGGCTATGGGAAGGTAATGGGGGACAGTATGACTAAATGTGCAGATAATGCAAGGTGAAACCCACTATTCTATGTAACGAATATGTACTAAGACATAACCCCACCCCCAAACCAAAGAAAAGCCCTTCCTTTCTGCTTACTTAAGTTTAGTCAATATTTTGTCTTTATCTCTTTTCTCACTTCTAATATTCCCCTATAGATAGCAGACATTCATGTCACTATCTAGTAATTCTTTCAGGGTCTGGGGCATAACTCAGTGGTAGAGTACTTGCCTACCGTAGGTTGGATCTAAAACTGGGAAAAAAATCTGTTTTGTATCTTTCAGATTGAGTTTTGTGTAGAGTGGAACTCATTATTATTTAATACTCTTTTTCATACTTTGAACCAAGCCAGGCATCTATCTCATCTATTTTCTCTTTTAATTATAATAATTTGGGGAAAATTTAAAGGAATGAGATATAGTGCGTAACAAGAATAAGTTTAAAATAAGCTAAAGCTATTCATGACCTATCAAATTTCTCTCTTGCAGTACAAAAATAATTTTATGAAATCAATTCTGGGACTTCAGTCTGGATGACCTAAAAGATTAGGTCACCCTTCTTTGCACTAATGGTAGAGATTTCATTTGAATTCTTCTTCACTTAAACTACTGCTGACCTACCTGGCTGGTGTCTGCTGCTCACACACAGCCCATGTTATTGGGATTGCCTTTCTTCCTGGATAATTTTTCTTATCCTTTTATAATTCTGTTTTTCACTGCCTTCTGCATTTTGGGTTATCCCATGGTCCCTTGCTCTTTCTTTTGAAGCACTTCCTCTCTAAGTTCATTGGGTATATTTCTGGGTGATAAGTTCGTGGTTCACGTTGAATATGTCTCTCCATCTTTCCTGTTATTGAAAGATACATTTTTTTTTTGTTGTTCAAAGTTTTACACTTACAGCTATTGTCTATCAGTACTTTAAATAAATTATTCCTTAATATTCCTAACACTATTTTTACTGCTGAGACACAGAATATTTTTCTTATTCTAACTAGTGTGTTAGTGAGAAAAGTATGTATTATATAATTGTAGGATTACTTAAAATATCTTTAAATCAGAATACTTAATTAGATATATTTTCAAGGATTAAAAAAGGTTAAATATAAAAGTAGAAGCAGCAAAACTTAATCTTCTTTAAGTTGTTAATAATGTGCATTAATTTTTTTCTTATTCTAACGAGTGATTTTTAGGGAGTGGGCTGCGCAGGAGCTGGGTAACCTGTCAGTTCCCCAGCTGCTTCTCAGACATTTGCTGCTATTTGTTGTTTTGCTGCTTGTCTATGGAGTGTCCAGGTGGGGACTGGCTTCAACCATCCTGCCTGGACTGCAGTAGATTTCAGCATTTTATTTGTTTATAAAGTCCCTTCATTATAATATTGTATATTAAAACAATAATCCAAAATAAGTAAGAACTATTTAAACACAGTTTCCAAATGATATATCATAGCTGCTAAAGGAAAATATAAAAGAACACACTGACTCATAGTGCCACAGAAAACCAAGACTCAGGAATTATAATATCACCACACTAGGAGCTAGGAGTCTTTCTACACCCATATTTTCCTAATGTAATTCTAGATGTTTATGTAATAATTTATTACCATCTGTTCTTAAGCATATCTGTATATCCTGATATGTTTCTGACCAAATTCATTAAAGAAAATCAAAACAGAACAAAATGAAAATAAACTAGATTATTTTCTTGTTCTTCCTCAGATGTAAGATTTTTATTACGTGGCATGTTTTGGTATAAATAGGTTATTGGTTGGTCTTTGTGTAACAAACAAAAAATTTCGCTTATTATACTTTAGTTCTTAATAGAAATAACAATCTTTATATGCTACTTTGTGTAGACAGTAGAACTAATTAGTATACTATACAACAGATTTTATTTGTACTATAAACATCGCTATGGGCTAAGGATCCAGGGGCCTTTTCCCTCTTGAGACTATGGAAGAAATGCACATGACAAAGAGAAAATAGACATACTTTAAAATTATCAATAGGATTCAGGAAGAATTACCATGAAATAATTTCATTTCAATTTTTCCTTTGAAGACTCAGAATCTGTTTACTTTCTTTTCTCTCCTTTCATAAGAAAAGTAAATCTTACAGAACTGTATAATTACTTAAAATAACTTTAAATCAAAATACTTAATTATATACATTTTTAAGTTAAATATAAAGGTCGAAGCAGCAGAAGTTAATCTTCTTTGAATTGTTAATAATGGACATTAAAGAAAACCAGGAAAATCTTGAGTTTTGAACTTAAAAAATGGATACTTGCTGATTTCAGGCAAGTTCTGTTTCTATTAACTTCTAAATATGCTAATTAGGTCTCTTGATTAATTTTTAAATCACAGAATTTTAGGTTAACCCATGATGGTGCGGTTTTAAAGATGGATTCGGGAGACCTCCTCTCTGTCACCTCTGGTGTGCTGGGAACAAGAGAGGCAAACAACCATTCTGCTTATCCAAGAAGACAGTCAAAAGAAAACAACCACGACACAGACTCTCACCATCCAAAAGTATGGCACTTTTTAAAATGGTCTCTTGAAGTCAGACATTCATTTATTTCCTAATTGGTTCCACAGAAATACGTTCAAGTGCATTTCATTTCAACACACGTAAAGTCACACCTCATTGTTTCCTCAGACCGAATGTGAACAATGCATGGACCGCTACAGAAAGAAGCTGACTCAGACACTCTCCCTTTGCAAACCTCCCACCAAGTCACTTATGCACAATTGAGCCCAGGGTCAGCAGGCCATCGAAATGGGAGCAAAATGTGGAAAGAGCAAGTCAAAATATTTAAAAATTTTTCAGGACCAATATTAGATTTATACATTTTGGCCTTTGTGGCTGCCTTCTTTATAAACTAAAAATGAAAGTTTTGTAAAAATCAATGTACTTGGATATGCAGTTTACCTAGAGGGCATATTTCATCATTTTTAAAGTGTATTTTGTTTATTTATCTTAAGTTCAGGAGGAAATGATCATCGAATGACTTAAACCGTCACATACTGAAGTAGTGAAGAACTCTCAACATAAAATGGCTGCTTGTTTTTCTCACTCTCTTTCAAACTTCATATTGCAACTTTAATTTCCCTTTGAAACCAGGAACACATACTGCTCCATGAAACTATAAGGTTGGAATCATTATTTCTTACCCTTCTCATATTATGTTTTGAGGTTGTGATCCATTATAAATAACAGTATTATCATCTGGATCTTATTAAATGTAATAGAGACAGAGTTTGGGAAAATAGCCCTTTTTTGCCTATTAGTAAATAATATTGATTCTTCTTTACACAATTCACTAAAATTCTGCAACACCCAGTAAAAAGAGAAAAAAAAAATCTCTAAAACTTTGCCCAGCCTTGTGTATAAAGTTTTACTTTCATATTTTAATTCAGTGATTATTTTCATTGTTTTTTGCCATAATAGCTATGACATTACCTACTGACATGAAATATTTTAAACATCCATAATTAAAACCTAGGGGGAAAAAGACAATAAAACTTCAAAACTGGTTTAAAGCTTTGCAGTAATATTTTACTGCCAAAGAAAGCAGATAAGACTTACACACTGTTCTGAAAACTGCAGGTAACTAATTCCCATGACAAAGAAGTGAAGGGAAAGCACATTCTGCATTCTCCGGGCAAAGCGTAAGAGGTTTGCAGTAGACCCGGGCAGGTTTCAGCATTAACCTGTAAGGGACACACAGAGTGGACTGAGGCTGAGGAAGTATAAAATACTTAAGCGTTTCTGGCAGCCACTCCTCTGGAACACGGGAAAAGCTCAAGTAATAGAACAGAAAGACACAGGCAAGAGTCTGAGCTCTTTCCTGATTCACCTTTAGCCTGGCATGGGCTCTTCCTCCCCTGCACAGCCTCCCTAACTAGGCCTAGATCACCCCTGACCTTCTTGCTGAGCAAAGCCCAGAGCTTCCTCCCTTTGAATATATGCACTTCTGATTTCCCTCCTCCCATTCTGTCACTGATTTCAAGAGGTAATCTGCAGTTCATCATTAACTCAGAGGAAAATGTGTGACCTCATGGATCCTGGAAATTGTAAAATGCAGTTGGGGGAAGAACGGGCAGAGGAAGACAGAGGCCTGCACACCACTAACGAGGAAAACTTGCAAGTTTCCTGGGCTTTGCCAAGACTCATTGCTTGGAGCTTTCTGTGAATGTTTCATGCATCAAGAGGGACGATACTACGTGTAGGTCAGGAAAGCCAGTGCAGGGCCCAGCAGCCCGTAGAAGGCACTCCTGCCACCTGGCCCAGCTTCACATTCTTCCCGTGCCCCCTTCAGGTGGGCAGTTTGAATACTGGGCTTATGACTCTGTGCAGAACAAGGAGAACATGTTTTTACCAGTGTCCATAACTTAAAATGTAATAGCCCCCAAAGACACCTTGACCAAGGCATCCTCATGTATTTTAAAATATCAACAAAAGCAGGTTGTATGCAAAATATTCTATATATGATCCTCATTGAGGGTCAGATCCTAAAAATACTTTAAAGACATCTGTGCAAAAATTCCTAGAATGATAACCTAGGAAAAATCCTAGACACTATCGCATAGCTATTCTTACTTCTTTCCCTGCACTTCATGAAACTTGAAGTGTTCCAGAATTTTAGATCCTAGCCAAAGAAGAACAAAGGTCTGTGGCTGCAGGTGGCTTGCCTGAGGTTTTGCGGGGGTGTGCCAGTAGATTCCCCGGCCATGCCAAATCATTTGGATAGGTGACAAAGGAAAGAAGGAATGTTATTTTGGGGGTCATATTTTTGAAATAATACTCCAGAAAGCAACAGGGTCCTAGAGATGCATGAGTGCGGCTGCACTGGTGGGAGGGAGAGTGCGGCAGGGCCGGCAGGCCAAGCAGAGTGCCCCAGACAAGGCTCCCTCAAGACGGGCTCTCTGGAGTCCACGGTGCCTTCTGGAACCACCCTGTTCCAGCACCTACTGCACAACAAAGGCTGCTCTGCCATAAGTTAAGAGAGTCCGTGATTGTTCATATGCAAAAAAGAAAACAACTTTTATGTGCCCTCATTGTTTTTACTGTTAAACTCTTAGAGCACAGATAAGGAATCCACAGTTTGGTCTTCATGTCTATGTTGAATACACTCCACCAGATAAAATGCACAGCACAGTCTTTCCCACTAAACTGCATTGATTGAAATCTGGCCTTATCACTCAACACAAGAATTTTCTAAGAATATAGCAGTACTTTCTTAATAATGAGAAAGACATTCACTAGTTTTCAGTGTCAGGGGTTTCTCTTTTGCCATTATTTTTTTGTTTTACTCTGTACTGACAGCCATAGTGTGAATGACATATGAAACAATCATGCAATAAAATGTAAGCAGCACTTACAAAATTGAAATAATCTCAATTCTGGATGCATGGTTTACCCTGAAAGGCTGTTATTAAACCAATGGCCTCATAAAAATCAATTGTAAAATCTATCAGACCATTAATGACCATGATTTCTATTGCTAGAAACACATCTTAGATTTCTTGACCTGAAAGACATTTAGCCATGAATGTACCAAAGTTCTGCAAAAGACAGTGGTATTTTGTCCAAATTTTCATGAACAAAGAAGGGTTAGACTGATCCAACCCCATGACTAACTTGTGACAGTGACATCTCAAATCCATGTCAACAATAGTTTGTATCCCAATAAAAATAACTGACTTTCGCACTAAGAGTTTGGTTGTTTCATTTAATGAAATGGAAGGACAACCACTGGGTGTTGATCTAATTTCTTCTAGCTGTGTCACTAACAGGCTTGAAGTACTACCTCCCTCTGATTATTCCTCTGTCCACCTTAACTATCAACAGGGTGCATTTCCTATTCTGGCCTACACTGTACCTTACTGTGCATGTCACCCTGCTTTCCAGACTGTGTGACACACAGAACATTGCACTCAATGTCCCTGAAAGTCTCCCAAACTTCTCCCAGCTTCTGGAACATGATGCAACTGCACCTGTAGTCTACCACACATACATGCATACCTGAGAGACCCTGGGCTTCTGAAGATCTGAGTTTTAGAACAAAAGACATTTTTATTTATTTTACTTTGTGCTTAGAAAAGAAGGTATTTGACTTATTCACCCTTTCTTGACTGAATTGCCATCAAATTTATAAAAGGCATGACAGCAGTGTTCCTGTAAACTGTGTCTTCTAACACAACTTGTTTCACTAGAGGATAAAATGATACCAAGTTATCAATATTTCCCCAAATGTCAAATTATTATCTATGATAAAATATTGAAAACAAAGAAGCACCACTAATTTGACTCCAGTGAGATGTTTTGAAAACCTACCATAAAGTAATGCCTATTTAGTCTGTAGGCAGCAGTAGTTCTCACTGCAAAAGCCAACTTGCCTTCTCCTCATTACCTCGCCTTATTTAATTCAGATTCCTTTCCTTTATTGTCATGGCCATTAAAGCATAACAACAAAAAAGTCTCTGGCTTTCCAAAAGCATTTGAGATTGTTGGGTTCAATTTGGGTTTCAGATTAATTTGGGCTAATTACATAAGTTGTTGACAAATAAACATTCAAGAAATTTTTATGAAGGATAATTTTGGCAAACCACAATAGCCTTTAAACTTTGCTTTAAATTAAAATTCTAGCAGTTTATTATGTTACTTTGAGCCAGGATAAGGCAATAAACCACTCTCATATTCAAAAGAATGTTTCCATTTAAAATTTACATTTACAAGTCTAATAAGACGTTGGAGCTCATTCTATCCACCAAAAATCTACTGGCTTGCATAACTTAGCTTTATTAGAAAGTCAACTCACAATGTTTCTTGAATCAATTCTGCTAGTTAATAGTTTTTGTTTTATGATGGAATTTTGTAGGTTAAATTAGAAATAATGATGGAATTCTAAAATGGTTGCTAAGTAGTTTAATATAGGCAGGTCAGCTATCATGGAGATAATTTGCTCAATGAAAGATTCATCTATTAAATGTTTTTAATTTATGTTACTTTATGATTAATTTAGTTTGGAATATTTTGTTATATATTTAGTTTTAGAATGTAATCGGCAGAAGCATTTAGAGGACAATACATCAAGGTCATATGGAATGTTATTTTATCCACAAGAGATGGCTTATTAACCATAGGAAATATTATGGCTATTAAATATAGTATTCATTGTATATAAGGAGTACTCAGTTACAAACCAGTTCTCTGAGATTATAAATTGCAATCCTATTCTTGCAGAGTTTCAAAATTCTAAGTTATGGAACGTAATTGGTAATTTAAAAAGTATTTAAATGCTGAAACATCATTTTGGCAACTGAGTTTCTTCATGAAGAAGATCTAATTTGAAAAGGCATACCTCCAATTTTGGGTGTAGGTAAGTTACTCTCTGAGAGCCGACTGTTGCAATTCTCTCAGAAGATATGACCAGTATTACACACAAGCATATGTCAGAGATAAAAGGAAAAATAACTAAAGCGGCCAAGTTGATATAAACTGAAATTGATTTCTATGAAACCTGTAAAGATCTACATTTCACTCATGACGAGTAATAAAAGTGAAAAAAGAAGAGCCTTAGCACGAGAGCTGAGCTGGACTCCTCCAAGGCCCTGGGGCATTTCTATTCAACTCTGTGTGTGTTGTCATTTATCCAGGACCCTGTGAGCAGCAAGCATTTACAGACCAGTTACAGTCTTCTACTGTATTTTTCTGTAAGATACTGCAGAAAATGCTTCCAACTGTGCAAAGATGTTTTCATGAACACAAAGAACGCACACACAGACAATGCAACAGGAAAGCTTCCCAAGGTTGGGAAGTAGCAGAGATACACTATCAAAACTCCAATGAAAGAGAGAATGTCTTGTCTACTTTGTGATGAGTTAGTGACCATGGATAATCTTAAATGAAAAGGAAAAGATAAAAGATACTTAAAACTAGTATATAGACAAGCTGTAGAGAAAGACAATCTCTGCTGCTTACTACCTCTCTATGTGTGCAAATAAAATAAAAACTATCAACTATCTATGGTTAATCAACGTAGGAAAATCATTCTCTATTTGAACAGATGAGGAAATGAATACTTACAGATGGCATTTCAGTTGCTCCTGATCAAAAAAGTATGTGAAGTGGCAAACTTGTGATCTGAAACAGAACCTAATTTCCAGCTGATATCAGTACTGCCTCTTGGAATGGTTGCGTGGATTATATAATGTTTGTAAAATACCAGGTGCCTGACATTACAGGCATGCTCCACCACACCTGGCACAGACATTATAGACATTGATTGTATCTTTACCTTTTGATTTGGGGGCAAACCTAAGTACAAAAAATATTGTTAGGAAATTAATACACAATGAGCAGAATGGACGTCACACCTCCGAAGCAGTGCACTTCAGATGGTATATAGTCAGCCACCACTGCCACTGTGACCACTGGAGGAGGGCAGAGCTGAGCAGCATGGTTTGCCTTCCTGGCATGTCTGTGTGTATGTGTGCAGGCATGTGTTGACTAGTTCTGTGATCAGCCCAAAGGGCCTTACATCTGAAGACATGGTCTAAGATTTTTCCTAATATTTCATAAGAATGAGACTCCCTTCAGTGTATTTTGTCATAGTCTAAATCTTGAGATATAGCAAAAATTTAGAGAATCAAAAATAAAGAAAAATAAGAAACAGACATCTGAATTATATTTTAAAAGAGAGTGAGATTGGCCGCTCTAAACTCTG
This sequence comes from Ictidomys tridecemlineatus, assembly GCF_052094955.1. Taxonomy (NCBI): domain Eukaryota; kingdom Metazoa; phylum Chordata; class Mammalia; order Rodentia; family Sciuridae; genus Ictidomys; species Ictidomys tridecemlineatus. The sequence continues at coordinate 143,585,494 of NC_135485.1, read as the reverse complement.
GTGTAAACGTTTCTGTCATTTTGGACATCTGTATGGAAGGGTGAAAGATCTGCCTGCCAGATCTGCCCTGGCAACCTGGAGACCCATCTATCTGGTCCCTGACAAAGAGCCGAAACAACAGCATTTTGGTAAATTAAAACGCATATCAATCCTTAAAGTGAAAACAAATGCAAGACAGCTTCTCCTTCCTGCTATAAATAAGAACAAATTGCTTCCCAAATAAGAAAGTAAAATTTAAACTTCAGATAAGTGAGGTAATTAAATAACCATAAAAATAAGAAAGCTGAATTTCATCATTCCATAAAGAATAAAATACAAAAAGTGTGTTTACATATAGAACTAATACTTCAGCTAACATTTATTGCTCACCACAGTTAGGTTCTGTTCTAGGGGTTTCCATGTTTCTGCTTTGCTCTGTGAGAAGCTAGTGCAAGGTGCAGAGAGCCCAGCACAGAGGCCAGCGCCGACAGTGAGCCAGGGCCTCCTGCCATCCTTCAGGAGTGGGAGCCTGGAAGAGAAGCCTTTGGCTTGGTGGAGCCTTTGGATAGGTACAGCCCTGGCTGGCACCATGGTGGGAGGAGCATAAGAAAGCTGGCACCTGGATGAGAAGCTCCCAAACTCCAGAGACACGAAAAATGGAGATGGAAAGTAATGTTTTAAGTCACTAATTTGGGAGCTGTTTGTTAGGCAGCAACTTATAAGGTAAGTTGAATGACATCAAAGTGGGAAATCTGAAAATTAAACCCAGGAATGCTGGCTTCACAGTTGGGCCCTGCAGACAGGATGGGCATATTTAATGGGAATCATTTATGAAATTCTTCCATGTGCCAAGAACTTTCCTGACACTTAAAATAGCAACAATCAGGAGGTCACATTTTCAGATCCTACTCAGGTTCAGATGGGTCCACCATGTCACCCAGGTGAGGACACACAAATGTCAAGGATTAAATCAAGGATGAACCAATTGGTGAAATACGAGAAAAAGCACAGATTTGATATTGTCATTTTAGTGGTATTTTATATGAGCTGCAGTGCCTACAGGAAAACTGAATATTGGATATAGTGGCATTCAAAATAATTTTATGATAAAAGCTTATAAATATTATAGGATGATAATAGTAGTTCCACAAATGGTACGTAAACAAACAGATTAAAAGAAGAAATTAGTAAGTAGGCAAACACTAGATATGAGGTGAAAGATGGAATGTCACCTCACTGAGGTAATCCTATGAAATCAATCACCTCTTTGCATAAAGTGCCACATAGTAAACAGTTTAGGTTTTACAAACCACAGTTTGTTTTATTTGTGCAACCCAGCCACTGTGTGCAAGCACAGCCATAACCAATGCATAAATGAGTGGCCATGGATTTGTTCTAATAAAACTTTATTTATAAAAAATGTTTTGTGGGATGAATTTGGCCTGAGTCATAGTCTGCTGACCCCTTGTCAAATAAAAGGAATTTGATATAAAATAAGTGACAGATACCTCCATGGTGTATTTAGTTGGTCAATTGCTTTAACAATTACTTTATATTATTCTTATTTCCAATTTACTCAATGATCTTTGGAAATAGAAATGAGGACATGTAAGAAAGTACCAAAAATTAACAAGTATCATTTAGTTACACTCCTTGAACAGACATGAAGACACCTAAAATTTCCTTGGTGGAAAACAACTCAGCACAAAGCAGGATAAATCCGTGGAGATCTCAAGGACTGATGGGAATCAGCAAAGCTGGTCAAGGTGAGGCTACAGCACAGCCACTGTCCATGCTGCACTCAAAATGAGGGCTCTAAGGTGGTCATTGAGAGGAACACACTTGCTGCTTGCTACTTACACTAAGATTATTATGAGTTATATTCTGTAGTGTTTCTGCTAACAATAAATTAGCAAGCATAAAACTATAGTTCCTAATTTTCCTCTAATCACAACATTTTGATCAACCCATCAGTACCTAACCTTGCTTTATGTTTGTTTCTGTTTAACTCATCTTATTTAAGGCATATATCTTACAAATTAGTAAATGTGTGGTCATGGTTGTGTAAAATCAAGGGAATTTAAGGGCATGAATATCATTTATATGTCTCTAATTTATTTTAGTTTTGTGCCAGAATTTTTGTAAGACAAAGGAATCTGATCAATGTTGAAAACCTGATCTTACAATCCTTTTCCTGTTTAATGCTTGCTAGGTATTTTTAAAATAATTCCTCGAGCTCCTGTTCTGAAGAACCTGCCTAGCTGCAACCTGAACATTTTTTAGACCATATTGCCTTCTGAAAAATGTGCACTAGCCAGGAGTACTCATGGAGGGTTTAAAATGGTAATGTGGGGCATGTGACCACAAATATCTTGGGTTTTTAGTCCTACAAGTATGCAGCGTCCATTGTGTTCTCATTGTAAGTGAGAATCTGCATATTTAGGTACTTTTTCTTCTTTTCCATTTCCATAGCCTCATCCTCCATTGCAGCTGTGAGTGTTACAATGGTGGGGCAGCCTCACATGCAGATAAGCACAGTTTTTCTTCTTTTTTCTGAATGTAATTGAGCCATTAATATAGATCTTATAGCATTAGTCTCGGGCCTGAAAGCTTACCTAAACTGCATTTTCTCTGTAAGGCCCATCACTGACTCTGAGTCTAGTTACACTGGAGAGTGCCTTGGAACTCAACTCTGCATCCATTTTAAACAGTTAAGACCAGGATCAAAACATACACAAAGGCTTTAAAGAAAAAGTGTCTTTGACCTCAGATGGGAACATGTGCATAGCTAGTCAAAATGTCCATTGGTCCTTGCATGGCCCAAAGTGACTGCAAAAGCCCAAGGAATATTGACTTTGGAGTTACAAATTATATTGAGTAGGTAAATTCATAAATGTGATTCATCAGTAATGAAGAAAAACGTTACAGTATATTAATCCATTTTGCTTTCATTCACTTATCAAATATTTTATGTGCATTTGATGCATGATGATAAACACTGACTTTAAAAGAATCCATGGAAATTTGCTCTGTTAGAAATATACAGGTCTATGCAGTAGATATTTTGTGTCTTTGGGAATTCTAATACATAATTTGTATTTTTGGATAATGCTAGATGAGTATGGAAAAGGGAAAATAAAATTTTATCTGCTTAATGCTAGAAGCATTATTTACCCTATGTTTATTTTCATCCTTCATATGCATGTGCACTCTGGCCAACACTCTCCTCACTTTTACATTCCATATTCTTCATGGCATTGTGTAGAAATAAATAGAATGACACTTATTAAACAAGTTTTACATTAAATAACTTACCTAGATAAGAAAATTAAGATTTTTCCTTTATAATTATGGACAGTTGGTACAAAGTTGATGGACAGAGGAAGAATTTTTTCTCTGCAGGGCTTAGTATAATTTATTATTAATATATAATTTCTTCATTTGAATATACTATCCAAGGTTACTACAATGGTCACAAATCAATGGCAAAAGTATATTTGTGAATAAGACTTTAAAAACTGAAATATTCCCTTTTTAAAAAGCTAGTACTTATTTAATAATGTGATTATTGAAACTTACTATAAATCAGGTTAATCTTATTATCTAATAATTTAATTAAATAGATTTTACAGTGATATTAATTACATTAAGTAGTAATATTAATTAAAAACTTTTCTTAATGAATTTTCTTAACGAATACTCTTTTATTAAAATATATATTCTTTAATCTATTTTAGTAGAATATAAGAAATCTATTAAAGCTATTTAAAGAAGAAAAGATGTAAAAAGTTAAAAATATGATTTCATACTGTTACTATATTTTGTTTTATATTCTTATGTAACTTTCTCAACAATAATCCATATGCTGAAAATCCAACCAAACCATGAGGTATTAAGCTCCTTGAGAACAGAGATTTTATCATATTCATATTTATGTCACCAACATTCTGAGCAAGGGCTGGTTCTTAGTAAACAGTTGTGTTATTAAATAAATGTTAATTTTCTTTAAAAATGCAGAATTTCAGTTTTTAAAATTTTATTCAAAGTAAGTTTCTAACACCTTAAAAATGAATTCTGTGTCTATAGTAGATGAATAAAATGAAATAGTAATTACTGGAAATAATTAAGAATGTATTCATAATTAATTGAAGCAAACTCTGCATGAAAAAAAATTCTGCCTTCTCGCCATAAAATTTTGAACACCCATTTGATCATCTTAACTAAGGAAACAAAAAGATTTCAGAGGTTTTGGACAAAGCATGAAATTGCAAGATTTTTGTGTGTAAGTTGATGAATTTATCATCTTCCTATAACATTGCCTTCTTAATACGTTAATTTCATGTGAAAATATGTAATAGAATAAAATAATTAGGAGTGCATAAGGAAAAAAGGTGTATTAGTGAAGTGTCAGTTTAGATGTGCTACAGAGTTTAGGTTAAGAGTCACAGTAAGAATTTCACCAAGGAGCAGAAAAGAGCCAGTGAAGACTATTGAATCCAAGCATAATACCTTCCATATGCTTAATCCCTACTGACTATGAAGGAAGTCATACAGCTAGCTGACTGCGTCTCAGTTAGTGCTGCAGTTTGGATCTTGACTGTCACCCAAAGGCCCAGGTATTAAAGGCTTGGACCCCAAGGTTGGAGCTGTTGATGGGGGGAGTAGAAACTAAGACATGGGGCCTTAGGGGGAAGACTTTAGGTCATTGGGAGTGTGCCCTCCTAAGGGACCCCGGGACAGAGATTGTTCCCCTCACTCTCGTTTTCCAGCCGTGAGGTAAGTGGTTTTACTCCACCACGTACTCCTGTAGTAACTCACTGCCTTGCCACAGGTCTGAAGGTGGCAAGGTCCGCTTGGTCATAGAATGCAACTTCCAAAACCTGGAGCCAAACTAAGCCTTTCTTCTCCATAAGTTGACTATCTCAGGTGTTTATCACAGTAATGAAAAGGTAACAAAATGATTAGGCTTTTTCTTCCTAGATCACACACCTACAGAAAGAAACATACACAATATGTTCTAGAGTCACATAAAAGACTGTTACAACTGTCTGTCACCATTAGGCTATATATAATATGGGAACTCAGATTTAGAAGTTTAAAAGAAAAGTAAAATTTAGTCATCAAACTTAAGGATAAAAGTAGTTTAAATTTTAGTTGTATTACATTGTAAATAGTAATATTTACTCATAGTGCAATTAAAATGTTAATTGATGCTTAGACTTTTTCTACCAGTTCCAATTTCACTTTCAAAAATACAAAACAAACAAAAAAAACCCCAATAAATTATGGTGTATGTATGGCAGAATATTGCAGGGCAGTTCTGGGCCTGGATCCCATGAGACATCAGAGACAGGGCTGAGAAACTTGAATGCTGATGGAGACTGTTCAACTTTCATTGAGACTTATTTTATTTTACTTTTCTATTCACTAACATCTCTACCATATTTGGATCAGGGTGTTTTTTATGCATCACAGTTTGGAGGGCAATGATATATAAGTGGTGTTTTGCATTTTTGTTTTATTTTTATATTTTTAATTTTTTCTCTTTTTTCATATTCTTCCTATCACTTGTCTGTTTTCTTGGATTCTCTTTCCAAATTTTCTCCAACCAACAGTGAATCTCTGTTGGGTCCTCTTCCCCTCTTCCTGTGAATATTTGCTTCTAGCTCTCTTTTCCTCCCTTGTGAACATCACATACTATGCTACTTCTGTTCTCTTGCCCACCATTTGAAATTGTAAACTGTTTTAGCAAATTTTCTGTTTATACTGTAGATAGCTATTGAACTCATCATTTTGGTTTAATGCAAGACAGCAGTAGACACCTTAGTGGGAGCAATTAGGTTGAAAGCTATATATTGTTTACACTGAGTGCTATTGATATTGGTCTCACCATTAAAGGTGAAGCAGCGAAAACCTTCAGGGACACTATAGGTCTACAGGGTAGAATTTTTACTGCCTTAGATCCGTACTGCTAGATGGAAAAAAAAAAAAACATAAACAACACACACACACACACACACAGAATAAAATGCCTCAAACAAACCAAGATGCTCCAACAACAGAAGCCACTGATAACGCAGTAGAAGAAATGTCCAAGAAGGAGTTCAGAATGTACATAGTTAAATTGATCTGTGAATTAAAGGATAGTATAAGGAATGAAATCAAACAAAAAATACAAGAAGTGAAAGACCACTTCAATAAAGACTTAGAGATTGTGAAAAAAAGCCAAGCAGAAATCTTCAAAATGAAGAAATCAATAAACTGAATTATAAATTCAATAGAAAGCATCACCAACAGACTACAGCACTGGGAAGACAGAACCTCAGACAATGAAGACAAAATGTATAATCTTGAAAGTAGAGTTGACCATGCAGAGAAGATGGTAAGAAACCATGAACAGAACATCCAAGAATTATGAGATAACATAGAAAAACCAAATTTAAGAGTAATTGGAATAGATGAAGGAGCAGAAACACAAACCAAAAAAATGCATAATCTTTTCAATGATATAATAGCAGAAAAATTCCCAAACCTAAAGAATGGAATTAAAAATCAAATACAAGAGGCTTATAGGACCCCAAATGTACAAAATTACAGCAGAGCCACAACAAGACACATTATTATGAGAATGACTGACACAGAGAATAAAGATAAAATCTTAAAGGCTCTAAGAGAAAATTAGGTATAGGGGGAAACCAATTTGGATCTCAATGGACTTCTTAACCCAGACCCTCAAAGCTAGGAGGTCCTGGAATAATATATTTCAAGCTCTGAAAGAAAAGGCATGCCAACCAAGAATTTTATATCCAGCAAAATTAATTTTTAGATTTAAAGATGAAATTACAACCTTCCATAATAAGCAAAACTTAAAAGAATTCACAACTAGAAAGCCTACACTACAAAGCATTCTCAAGAAAACATTCCATGAGGATGAAATGAAAAAAAAACAAAAGTGAAAACCAGCAAAGGGAGGATCTACACTAAAAGAATATTCAACCAAAGGACAACTAAGTCAAATTAAAAATCAGAAATAAGTCAAAATGACAGGAAATGCAAATAAGAACTCAATAGTAACCTTGAATGCTAACTGCCTAAACTCAATAATCAAAAGACATAGACTGGCAGATTGGATTACAAAGCAAGACCCAATAATATGCTTCTTCAAGACACTTTAAGAGTCTTCAAGAGACTCACCTCATGGGCAAAGACATCCACAGGCTGAGGGTGAAAGGATGGGAAAAAGACATATCACTCATATGGACTGTGTAAAGAAGCAGGAGTTTCCATCCTCATTTCAGATAAAGTAGACTTCATGCCAAAGTTAATGAGAAGAAACAAGGAAATACATCTTAGACTTCTTAAGGGAAGTATATATTAATAGAAAATAAATATTTATGGCCCAAACAATGGAGCATCTACATACATCACAAACCCTTCTCAATTTCAAGAATCACATAGATCACAACACAATAATACTGGGTGACTTTTACACACCTCTTTCACTACTGTACAGATCTTCCAAACAAAAACTAAACAAAGAAACTATAGAACTAAATAATATAATCAATAATTTAGACTTAACAGACATATATAGAATATTCCATCCATCAATGAGCAAATGTACTTCCTTCTCAGCAGCACATGGCTCTTTCTATAAAATAGACCATATCTTATGCCACAAAGCAACTCTTAGTAAATACAAAAAACAGAGATAATACCCTGAATTCTTTAAGACACAATGGAATGAAATTAGAAATCAATGATAAAGTAAAAAACAGAAGCTACTCTAAGAAATGAAGACTAAATAATATTGAATGATGAATGGAGATTATAAAACAAATCAAGGATGAAATTTTAAAAAAATCCTTAGACATAAATGAGAACACTGATACGCCTTATCAAAATCTCTGAGACACTATGAAAGCAGTACTATGAAGAAAGTTTGTTGCACTGAGCATATTCATTTAAAGAATAAAGTCAACAAATAAATGACCAAACATTACATCTCAAAACCCTAGAAAAAGAAGACCAAATCAACACCAAAAGCAGAAAAAGCCAGAAAATAACTAAAATCAGAGCTGAAATCAATGAAATTGAAACAAAAGAAACAAATGAAAAAAATTGACATAACAAAAAGTTGGTTCTTTGAAAAATAAATAAAATAGATAACTACCTGGCCATGTTAACAAAGAGAAAAAAAAACAGAAAACTCAAATTACTAAAATACAAAATGAAGAAGGAAATATCACAATGGACATGTCTGAAATACAGAAGATAATTAGAAACTATTTTGAAAATTTTTACTCCAAGACAACAGAAAATATTGAAGATCCCTGACAAATTTCTAGAGACATATGACCTACCCAAACTGAATGAGGAGGTCATACATGACATAAACATATCTATTGCAAGTAATGAAATAGAAAATACCATCAAAAGCCTCCCGACCAAGAAAAGCCCAGGACCAGACAGATTCTCAGCTGAGTTCTCAAGACGTTCAAAGAAGAATTGACACCACTCTCCTCTAAGTAATAGAGGAAATAGACAAGGAGGGAACCCTTCCAAACTCATTCTATGAAACTAATATCACCCTGACACCAAAACCAAAGGCACATCACGGAAAGAAAACTTCAGACCACTATCCCTGATGGACATAGGTGAAAAAATTCTCTATAAAATTCTGGCAAATCACACACAAAAACATATTAAAAAGATAGTGCTTCATGATCAAGGGGGGTCATCCAGGTGTACTGGCACCCCTCCTCCACAGAAAACCTTACTAAGCTTCTCCAGAAATCTTCAGCATAATTGATTTTAGGACTATCAGCAAAGGAGTCTGTACAAAGGAGTTCAATGTTGTTAAACTTCCTATTTTCCTGTTGCTCTGTTTTACTTGGCCATTTGCCTGGAAGAGATCAGCACTCCAGGTGCTGAACGCCCCTTTTCCTAGTTTTTCACAAACATTTATCCAGTATAGTAGTTGTAAAAGTGTGCTTGCAAATCCAAAATGTGATTTAAGAAAACAGACAGATCCTTTAACAAGGCCTCTGACCTTGAGCAGGGCTTGCTTCACAGAGATGTCTACGTTTCTAAGATAAGAAAAGTTACCCATTGGGCTCCATGGTAGCCGCTGGCAGGGGAGGGAAAAGGGAAGAAGGAGCTCTCCCTTCTCAGTTGTTGCCCTTGAAGGTTTAACTTGCCCAGAACATGGAAAAAAATAGCTGCTTTGTGTGAACTTCTGAGCCCCTTCCCTTACATGCACAATATAAAACTCTGAAACTACCTGAACTTGGGGTTCAGGGGATTAATTGATTACAATGAAAGCTGTGCCCTCTGAGCCTGGCTTTAGCCAAATAAAACTATTTCCTTCTATCTTCAGTTCCCTGCCTTGTCTGTCCCCTACAAACACCAGGGATTCCGGGTTGGCTCAACATACAGATATCAGTAAAAGCGATTCATTATATTAATAGACTTGAAAAGAAGAATCATAGAATCATCTCAATAGATGCAGGAAAAGCATTTGACAAAATACAGCACACCCTCATGTTCAAAACACTAGAAAAAGTAGGAATATAAGAAATATATATATATATATATATTATATAATATTATATAATATATAATACCTCAACATGGTAAAAGCTATATATGCTAAACCCAAGGCCAGGATCATTCTAAATGGAGAAAAATTGAAAGCATTCTCACTAAAATGTGGAACAAGGGCAAGGATGTACTCTTTCACTTCTATTCAACATCATCCTTGAAACTCAAGCCAGAGAAATTAGAAGAAAGAAATTTAAAAAATGCAAATAGGTAAAGAAAAACTCAACCTTTCACTATTTGTTGACGACATGATTTTTTTTTAAATTTATTTTTTAATTGTAGCTGGACACAATACCTTTATTTTATTCAGTCATCTTTATATGGTGCTGAGGATAGAACCCAGGGCCTCACATGCGCTAGGCAAGTGCTCTACCACTGAGCCACGACCACAGCCCGTGAACCACAACCCCAGCCCGACATGATTCTATATATAGAAGATCTAAAAAAAAAATTCTACCAGAAAACTTCTAGAATTAATAAATGAATTCAGCAAAGTAGCAGGATATAATATCAACACCCATAAATCAAATGCATTCCTATAAATCAGCAATGAATCCACTGAAAGAGAAATTAGAAAAACTACCCCATTTACATTAGCCTCAAATGAAATAAAATACCTCGGAATCAATCTAACAAAAGAAGTGAAAGACCTCTACAATGAAAACTATAGAACACTAAACAAAGAAATTGAAGAAAACCTCAGAAGATGGAAAGATCTCCCATGCTCCTGAATAAACAGAATTAATATTGTCAAAATGGCCATATTACCAAGAGTCATATAGATTCAATGTAATTCCTATTAAAATCTCAATGACACTCTTCATAGAAATAAAAAAAGCAATCATGAAATTTATTTGGAAAAATAAGAGACTCAGAATAGCCAAAGCAAAACTTTGCAAGAAAAATGAAGAGGCAGGCACCACAATACCAGACCTAAACTGTACTATAGAGCTATAGTAACAAAAATGGCATGGTATTGGCAGCAAAATAGACTTGTAGACCAATGGTACAGAATAGAGGACACAGAAACAAACCCATATAAACATGTTTCTCTCATACTAGACAAAAATGCCAAAAACATTCACTGGAGAAAAGATAGCCTCTTCAACAAATGGTGCTGGCAAAACTGGAAATCCATATGTAGCAAAATGAAATTAAACCTCTCTCTCTCACCCTGAACAAAAATCAACTCAAAGTGGATCAAAGACTTAGGCACTAGAACAGAGACCCTGCGCCTACTAGAAGGAAAAGAGGCCCAAATCTTCACCATGTTGGCCTAGGATCTGACTTCCTTAACAAAACCCTAAAGCACAAGAAGTAAAATCAAGGATCAATAAATGGGATGGATTCAAATTAAAAATGTTCTTCTTGGCAAAGGACACAATCAATGATGTGAGAAGAGAGCCTATAGGTTGGGAGGAATCTTTACCACATGCACCTCTGATAAAGCGTTAATCTCTAGGATATATAAAGAACTCAAGAACCTTAAGACCAAAAAACCAAATAACTCAATCAATAAATAGGCTAAAGAACTGAACAGACACTTCTTCAAAGAAGAAGAAATACAGTTGATCAACAAATATATGAAAAAGTATTCAACATCACTAGCAATTAGAAAAATCAAATCAAAACTTAAGATTTCATCCCACTCCTGTTTGAATGGCAATCATCAAGAATACAGACAACAATAAATGTTGGTGAGGATGTGGGGACAAAGGCACACTCATACATTGCTGTTGGGATTGCAAATTGGTGAAACCACTATGGAAAGCAGTGTGGAGATTCCTCAGAAAATTTGGAATGGACCCACCATTTGACCCAGCTATCCCACTCCTTGGTTTATACCCAAAGGTCTTAAAATCAGCATATTACAGTAATGCAGCCATGTCAGTGTGTATAGTAGCTCAATTCACAACAGATAAACTATGGAACCAACCTAGGTGTCCTTCAATAGATGAGTGGATAAATAAAATGTGAGATATATATATATATATATATATATATATATATATATATATATATATATATATATATTTATTTATTTAGTGGAATATTACTCAGCTGTAAAGAAGAATGAAATTATGGCATTTGCCAGTAAATGGATGGAGTTGGAGACTATCATGCTAAGCAAAATAAGCCAATTCCCCCAAAACCAAAGGCCAAATGTTTTTTTTTTTTCTAATATGCCAATGTTAATTCACAATTAGGGGAGTGCAGCACTAGAGCAGAATAGAGTTACCTTAGATTGGTAGAGGGAAGTGAGGTGAGAGGATGGGTGCAAATGTGGGGATAGGAAGGATAGTAGAATGGAACAGACATTATTAGTTTATGTATATATGTGACTGCATGACCAATGTGATTCTGCAACATGCACACTCAGAAAAATGGGAAATTTTGTCCCATCTATGTATTAGATATCAGAGGGCATAAATGCATTCTATTGTCATGTATTACTAATTAAAATATAACAAATATAAAAAATAAAAAATGGGTTAGGAAAGCAGTCACTAGATGAAGCTCATAGTTACATTATGAGAATATCAGGCACAAAAACAGATTTGCCACATATTCTTGATGCTTTCTAGAACAGAAGAAGACTTGACAGTAGTAAGGTTAAAATGGTCACCTCTGTTGATGGGTTCAGGAGTCAGGTCTTGGGTAGGTTTCATATGGGATGGTATGCATGAGCACTCTCAGGTGCTAGAAAGGTTTTCTATCCTGATCATGTTGTACCTCTAAGGTCAATGCACTTAATGTTGGTTATCCTGAGTGGAAAACCTTAACGGAGCACCTACCACCTAGTAAGCATTAATAGTAACCATGTTAGAATCCATTCATATTAAGTGAACACACAATCAAAGGTAATACATTTAAATGAAAAGTGGCTTCCACCGATTCAAAATATTTAAGAGAAAAATTTAGAACATCTCAATGTTTATCACTTCAGTGAACATTTGTGTATATGGAATTCTAGATATATAACATGCTTCCAAATATTCTGTGCTATTTATTTGATATAAGCAAGCTGCCCATATATGTGAAAACACATGGTATTGATGCCTCCAGGCATCAGTTGAGCAAATCTGGGACAAATTTAGTAGATGGACAGTTGATGTCTCTCCAGGAAGGTGAGATGCATACAGCTGCGCTTTGCACAAATACCACGGGCCTTCATCTTAGTTCAGGTGAAAGGCACCTCCTACAGTTGTTCTGCACAGCACCCCGAATATATGTACCCAGATATATATACAGGACTTCCCACAAGAACCCATGGTATTTCTAAAATTATCCCAGTATGCTTTAAATGTTATGTACTGATGTCTTTTTCACAATGAAAAGTCACTTCACAGAGAAAAATTGTTTTACGTCTTATGTATGAAATAGTCTTAGGATTTTCAGAGGATCAGTTCTGTAAGGTTATGTTATGCTTTTAAAATCAAGACATAAAATTACCTGTCAGTTTCCTGCAGGTATTACAATAGGACTGTGCATCTGATGTGAATATGAAGCCTACAATTCCTTGACACAACACAAAGGTAACTGTATAACATTTATCTAGAACTAGTAATGGAGAACTGAGACTGTGTGTTTGTATATACATGCAATTTTAGGTGCCTATAATAGAGAATGATCAAACAAATCAGAAATTCTTAGGAGTTGGTTAAAAGATTAATTAAAAAGTATCATAAGACATCATACTTTAGATGTCACACCAGCATTCAGAATTAAAAAGAAAAGCCCTGTGCAAAAACAGGCAGAAGAACATTTTCCTGGCCTGACTTCCACTCCATCGAAAGTCTTCCTCGTTCCTATGAAACTTCAGTCAATACATAAACTTGAGAGAGAGAGAGAGAGAGAGAGAGAGAGAGAGAGAGAGAGAGAGAGAGAGAATTTCAATATTTATTTTTCAGTTTTCGGCAGACACAACATCTTTGTTTGTATGTGGTGCTGAGAGTTGAACCTGGGCCGCACACATGCCAGGCGAGCACACTACCACTTGAGCCACATCCCCAGCCCCTCACTGTTCTTTTTTAACTAAGAAGATGGACTAGATGTTTTTCTCCTGGAGTTTTATTTACCATATGTGATCGAGAAATGGAAGCTCTCATGGAAAACAGTTTCTTCTCAAGGTAGGCTCCCAGGCCCTGTGTGGAATGACAGGAGTCTGACACTGTCCGTAATGTTGGGGGTGCTCCATGTAAAGCATATGTCACCTAAAGACACTTCCTGTTGTCAAGCTCATCATTAACCAGGTAATGTCAATAGTAGAAGAGCAAGCGTATGATTTGATGCTGAACCAAGTGCTGGACTGAAATTGGAGTGAGGAAGTTAAAGCCGTGGCCAGGAAGAGAGGGTGGAAACTCACAGGGCCCAGGAGAGGAAGGAGGAAAGAGTAACAGTCACACAGGCAGGTGAACAGGCATCTAAGAAATGGGAGGAACCGTGGTGCACAGTGAACTCAGCCACACAGGCCTAAGGGGGAAGGGGGAACATCGAAAGTAAACATTCATAAAATAGAATCAAAACTCACAACATGACATGGAAAAAGTCAGCATTTTCTAAATCACTTGAAGTACATATGCAACGTATATACTTTTGGAACAAGATAAAATAGACTCCAAATAAATGTTACTCAAAATATGACATGATTTCAGATTGAAGTAATTTATAATAAAGTAGTTCAAAATATCTTGGTCAGTATTAAAGGGGAAATAAAAAGATATCAATAGTGTTATAAAATCAGGGGTCCCAAGCCAACATGTTAAGCACTGCCTTTCCTTTGGAACCTGCTCTCTTCCTTCCAGTCTCCACTTTGCCACTGCAGTGTCAAGTTTGCACTCTACAATCCAGTGTGGATTTAATCAGGAAGAAAACCAAAACACAACAAAAACCAAAAACAACTATCAATTTAGATACTACTCCACACCTCACCATGATGGTTTCTGAGGCGTCGTCCCAGAGATTTGAAAACCAAGGACTGACAGGGAGAGCCACACGCTCCTGGACTGTCCTGACCAGACAGGCTGCCTTCGCCTCTTGACAGGGAACAGGGCTCAACTCTGCACTGAAGCTAGAGGACGGACGCAGGGATAGCGCTGGGTGTCTTCCCAGGGTGGACGTGCAAGTCTTGACCAATCCAGAATTCTTACCCTGGATCAACTTCACTGTAGAAGACTCTTTCCGTATTTCTACTCAAATATGCCAAAGCGAGACTCCATGCAGATCATCACATCCTGTTTGAAGGTGTCTCGCTGCTGAGGCTCGACTGTCACATCTGCAGTGTGGCTGAGGGGGCACACACAGAGGAGCAAGGTGCTGACTGCATCCGAGGAGCACCAACCACCACAAAGTCATTCCGTGTGTGGGTACCTGTTTGTACTGCTGATACGTATGTAAGGTGTTTTATTGTTTCAAAACTTTCATTACTGAACACATACACACACGTATCCATGTGCACATAAGCAAGATTTACTTTAATATACATAAGAAAAATAAAATTGCTGGGATTACACATATTTGGTTCTTTTTAATTTGTTCTAATTAGTTATGCACGATAGTAGAACCTATTTTGACATACTATGTGAGTATAACTTCTCATTCTACTGGTTGTACATGATATAGAATTACATTGGTCATGTAATGATGTATGCTCATAATATCTGAGTCATTCTACTATCTTTCCTATTCCCATCCCCCACCCTTCCCTTTATTCCACTTTGTCTAATCCAGAGTACCTTTATTCTTCCCTAGTCACTCCCACCTTACTATGAATTAATATCCACATATCAAAGAAAAAATTTGGCCTTCGATTTTGTGGAATTGGCTTATATCACTCAGCATGATGTTTACCAGTTTCATCCATTTACTGGCAAATAACATAATTTTGTTCTTTAAGGCTGAATAACATTCCATTTTGTGTATATATATATATCAGCATCCTATAGTGATGTAACCACATCAACATTTATAATTTATAATCTAAGATTTCCTTTATCCATTATCTATTGAAGGGCACCTAGACTGGTTCCATAGCGTTGCTATTGTGAATTGAGCTGCTATAAATGTTGATGTGGTTACATCACTATAGGATGCTGATTTTAAGTCCTTTGGGTATAAACCAAGGAGTGGGATAACTGGGTAAAATGGTGGGTCCACTCCAAGTTTTCTAAGGAATCTCCACACTGCTTTCCAGAGTGGTTGCATAAAATTTTCAGGCTCATTAACAATGTATGAGTGAAAACTTTTCCCCCATATCCTTCCCAACATTTATTGTTGCTTATATTCTTCTAATTGCCATTCTGATTGGAATGAGATGGAATCTCAGTATTGTTTTAATTTGCATTTCACTGATTGCTAGTGATGTTAAACATTTTTTTTCATGTATTTTTGACCATTTGTATTTCTTCTTCTGTGAAGTGCCTGTTCAGTTCCTTACCCCATGTATTGATTGGGTTATTTTTTTTGGTATTAATTTTCTTGAGTTATTTATATCTTGGAGATTAATGTTCTAACTGAGGTGTCTATGGCAAAGATTGTCTCCCATTCTGTAGGCTCTCTTTAACATTCTTGATTATTTCTTTTGCTTTGAAGAAGCTTTTTAGTTTGACTCCATCCCACATATTGATGTTAAATTTTACTTCTTGCATTTTAGGAGTTATGTTAAGAAAATTGGTCCCTAAGCTGACATGATGTAGATTTCGGCCTAGTTTTTCTTTTATTAGGCACAGGGTCTCTGTTCTAATGCCTAAGACCTTGATCCACTATGTTGTGCATGGTGAGATATAGGGGTTATTTTTATTTCACTACATATAGATTTCCAGTTTTCTCTCTTCAACCATTTGTTGAAGAGGCTATCTTTTCTCCAATGTATGCTTTCTTCCAACAAACACAAATTGAATAATTTTCTTCTACTGACAGTAATTTATAACTATTATTAAATGTTTTAGTATTTTCCAATATAATGGGTAACACAGTTTCTTTCTATATTTAAATTTTTCTAATTATGAAGTTGAGTTTCTATTCATGTGTTAATTTTCCATTTGCATTAACTTTCTTTGGCATCTACATTTTTGCCACTTTTCTTTTAAATTGTTGTCTATTTTTCTTAATGACCTCCATGAAGTTGTTCTATTATATAGATATAAATACTTAGAAATATGTGGTTTTGGTGTACTAGCCTGAACTGTTGGAAATGTTTACATCAGTTTGCTGCAAAAATTTTCAAGAACAGAAAGGAATCCCTGAGCTACATTTAATAAAATTGAGAAGCCAAAACTTCTTGGTATAATAAAGAAAAAGAATTCAAAGTCTTGGTAAGAGTGGAACATGGGAGTGCTTATATCAAGTCAAAAGTCTTAAGGACTTATTTGAAATAATATTTTATGCAGTTGATACAGCTCAGATATTTAGTCTTTATTTTACATCATCAAACACAAATAATAACTACTTTTATATCTGAAGCCTCAGGATTTATTTATTACCATCATATATATATATATATATATATATATATATATATATATATATATATATATCTACTAATGTGATTGAAGAAGTACCTGTGTGAAGTCTACCCAACAAAAGATTGAATACTGAAATGATCCTTTAATAAGCTCCGTAAGAGTAGTGCAACTCAACTCTGGGCACTGCTTTGACACTTTTAATATGAAGATCTGATTATGCTGCTCCCGAGACATCATGGAATCATCTCATTGCCCCAGAGATCATCACCCTTAAGGTGGACTCCAGGGCCTCCCTGGACTTCTGCTTCACTACGATGGTGGGGTTTTATCTGAGATGTCAGTCATCCTCCCTAGGATTAAGGACTGTGGTGAGAGGGAGGGTCATGTTGGGAAAGTCTGCAGAATAAGACCACAGGGTAACCAAGGGGAAGAGAGGTAGAGAAGCTCAGCCCCAGAGAATTTCCTAAGAGGGGTTCTCAACCATGTCCCGCCCAGGTGATGGAAATGGGTTCCCCTTGGTGACATGGGCTGCCTGTGAAATAAAAGCTAAGAGTGATGAAAAAAACCTCAGGACACAGAAAATATTCTCAGAAAGTGGGGGTGGGACAGGCCAGCCAATTATACAGATTGAGCTTCTATACTAGAAACAAAACGGAGCCCACACTTGCTTGCTTTACTTATATCTGGGAACATCAAAGGCCTTCCCTAGAATGTACTTCACCATAAAAGGTAGAAGCTAGGCTGTCCAGCCAGGTTACACCCATCTCCAGAGCTACTATGAGGGATCTGCCTCAGAGAGTGGAGATAAAGGCCATGTGCCTTGGGCCATCTATTGAGTGAGAGAGAGCCAAGGATATTTCCCAGGTTTAAATCCAAAAATCTCCCTGGCTGCCATACCAAAAGAAGACCCTCAAGTAATACACCGGTGGCTTCCCAAAAAGAACTATTTGAGGTATTCATATTTCATCCAAGCTATTCCCACAGATGGGTGGCTGTGAGGGAGGTTCCAGGATGATCACTCATTGATCCAACCTCCACCACACAGACTTACACATGAGCTTGAGGAGCACAGATGGCAGAATCAAACTCTTTCCTAAAAGTAATATGTCATGTATTAGGAACACAAAGCACACGTGCTGGAGGGGCCATTGGAGGTATGCTAAGGCGCCTGTAAAACAGTATAGAAGTGGCTGCACCAGTTTAGAGCTGAAATGTATTATAATAGTGTCCTGAATGAAGTGTCAGTGTGTAACTATTGCAGGATCCATAGCTGCCATGTATTTGTAATGCTTAGTTATCATCATTGCTATCTTTCACAGTGCAACCATTTGTGGAAAAATGTCAGGGAATTTAGATATGTGAGGAAAATTAGAGTGTGGGGAGGTCTCACAGTATTGAACACAGTCAAAGCCAAAGAAATACTCCAATTCTTTGATTCCAAATTCCACTAAAACTCTGCCCCTCTATGGATTATAAAAGGTCACTGCAAACATCTGCTATTAATTTACTATATTTAATATAATATAAATCGAAGCATAGTTATTTTGTCACAGAGAAATATAAGACAAATGTGTTTTCCCTTCCCCCTGAATTCCTTCAAACTAAGAGAGTGTACTTGTATAAATATTTTGTGTATCATAAGTCTTAACATGACAAAACATTTTTAAAAACATGTTACAGGTGATGACTGTTTGGAATGCAAATTGCTATAAATTACAACCCATAAAAAGAGTGAGAAGCATATCCTATCATCCTTTTTATATATTTAAGCTTCCCCAAAGTTTCCATGTGAGAGAAGGAGCTTTAAAATCTATGACTACTTCTTCCCACGGGATTCCTTTGTTCATCACTGCAACATACTCAGGGAATAGCATGATTCTGAAACCTTTTTACAAAACCTGTGGCTTACAAGCTTTGCCAAGAAAAGGCTTGATCTTCAGGGATAAAAAGCACTGATGCTGAGAATCCTCTCCACCGTCAGCAGGCACACCACGCCTCTCTGCCTGTGTGTGGTGAACTGCACACTCCACCTTGGAGGCCATGTCTCGCGGGGCACACTGCTCACAACCTACTCTTCTATACAGCATACACTGTGAACATTACTTGGAAGCTTCTGGTTTCGGAAGAACAAGGACTTATTGGCAATGTCTTTCTGATCCTTTGGAAAAGTATCTGTGTGGCAGTAGGAAAATTAGGGGGCCATGACATTACTCAATAGGTTCGATGAGTGCGTCTGTGAATGTGGAAGTTAAGAACAGGTTCTACCGTAAAGCCTTAGTCTGAGTACTGAGTTCTCTCGTGGTGTGACTGTGAACTACTCACATGGGTAGTTTTAGGCCTTGTTCCTACGTCTGGAAATGCCTTGAGGTATTGTATCAGCCTCACACAGTCCTTGGAGGAGAATGAAGTAACGTCTAGGGAGGGATTAACACAATGCCTGGCTCAGAGTGAGTGCTCAGTAAACTATCAACAGCATTATAAATTATGAACACAAAAATAAAATTTAACTCCAGATAGATATAATTTAACACCAGAGAAAAATAACGTTTGGAGGCTGAGACTTAATGTTGTATCAGTGAAAACACATTTTCAGAGACTCATTACTTTTTGCTCTCTTCTTTATTCCTTTTCCTTTTCATTCCACTCTTACTCAGAGTTGATATTTGTCTTTACCTGTTTTCATAATTCATTTAGTTTTTCCAACAATGCAATTCCTCTAGTATATAAACAAACTAGCTCCTCTTAAAGTTTACTCACTGTTTTTCCATATAAAAGTATGTTTTCAATGGTTGCTTCCTTCCTTTTGTTGGTCTAAATCAGTACATATTTTACAATATGTATTTCCTTATGAATTTTTATCTTTTTCAATGTCACATGGTAGTTACATGCATAGCTGGGATTGATGGTACAGAAATTTTAATTTAACAATAGTTTCTACATAGGCCGGTAATTTAAAATCCTCATTTGTTTTCAGATTGCTCCAATTACTGTTAAACCTTAACCTGTCTAATCCACAGAGGGGCAGAGTATATGTGTGAAGTGTATATACCCCATGTTTCTACCACGCACATGAGGCACTGGTCATCCAGCACCTTGTAAGCCGCGCTGCACTTGGATTCAGCTTCCTCTACAATGTTGATCTGTGGGACAGCAGAAGCTCAGTCTCACTGGTGACTCATCCTGATAAGAGGGGCCTGGAACCAAAACAAAGTTGAGCCTCTCTCAGCAAGTGGAGTTTTCTTTGGGTTTGTTCCATCTACCCTTAAGGTTTGACATTAGTAAAACCTTATAGTGCATCCTGGGCAAAGGCTGTTGGACTGACAGCTGAGCCAATCTTATCACCCCGTCCTGCAGGGTGCTGATTCTCAGTGCTCCTTTTCCTTCCTCCCCAGACTTTCGGTAAATGTTGGTTACTCTCTGACTACTCATTTCTTTTGATAAATTAATCAAGTTTACATAATTTATGTCAGCTTTTTTGCTGCTATGACTAAAATACCTGACAAGAACAATTGTACAATAAGAAGTTTCTTTTGGGGCTCACAATATCAGAGGTCTCAGTCCATAGACAGCTGGCTCCATTCCTCACGGCTCCAGGACAGGCAGAAAATCGTGGTGGAAGAGTGTGGTGGAGAGGAATTGATCACAGGATGATCAGGAAGTAGAGAGAGACTCCACTTGCCAAATACAAAATATAAACCCCAAAGGCATACCCCTAATGACCCCCCCACCACACCCTCCTGCCTCCAGTTAGCACTTACTTAGTCCCATCAGGGGTTAACTCTCTGGTTGGGTTTAGGCTCTCACAGATCAATCATTTGTCCTCTAACCCTTCTTGCATTGTGTTACACATGAGCCTCTGGGGCATACCTCACATATGAACCATAACAATTTAGATCTTCAGCAAGTGAAAAAAATAAATATCCTGGTCATTACATTTCTTGGCCGCAGAAATTATCTTGTTCCCCATTCACGTGTAGGGGGACATTATGACATAAAGAATAAAAAGTGACTAATAGATGTGTAACAACAGAGAACATTAGAGCCAAGAGAAGAGTCTTGACCATTAAGTTTTTAGGATTTTTTCATAGTAATCAGAAAATTTGTGTGTCAAAACACATAGAATTCTACAACATAAAGAGTGTAACATAATGTACATATGCTTTAAAAAATTCACTTTGGAGATTACAGAAACTAGGATAGAACGCAAAATGTGACATGATATTTATATGTACAACCAATGTATAAAGCAATGTTACTGCTGTAGGTAGAGGAAATGAGTAGATTCTGCAAGACTAAAGTCCAAAGGAACTATGCATAGTATACAAAAGGGCTTATGTTACTGGATAAAGTGATGGGCCGAGGGGTGCACAGGTTGACAATACTGAAAGAACTACACATGCCCACCAGAACTGAACAAACTAAGAAGTACATGCAAATAGTGGGAGTCAGACTTCTCACTGTTGAAGGGAGAAGTGAGATTTAAGCAAAGGGAAGAATGTTCCAAAGGTACTAAATCAGAGGTTCTGGCATGGACATGCCTATAATTCATGTTCCATTTAACATAGATGGTTGCATAAACAAATATATGCAGAGGCAGACAAATATACTCACAGAGGTTTCCTTGTGTTGTCAGCAGAGAGGACTTAATAAAAAGGACTGCAGCAGCAAGGAGCTGATCTAGCACTTGGAACTTGGCTTTTAAAGCCATTCTCCAGGGCTAGGGATACAACTCTGTTGAGAGAGTGCTTGTCTCGCATGCACAAGGCCTTGGGTTCAATTCCCAGCACCACACACACACACAACAAACAAACAAACAAACAAACAAAACTTTCTCTAATTTGAAGAAGCAAAGCCCTGGAGAAATGGTTGACTCCAAGACTAAGGGAAAAATATTCCTGATGAACCTGGAGCATCTTGTAGTGCCAGGAAGTAAGGCAGTTCTTGAAACTAACATATACTGCAACAATAAAGTCATACACAGGGACACAAGAGCCAACCTTCCAAATTGCCAAGGCTGGAACAATAGAGAAACAGTAAGTAAAGCATTATTGGACTAGCGCCCAAAGCCCAAAGTAAACGATATTATCCAGATTTCATGCTGATATCAATGGCTGGATGAATACATGGATGACATGAGACCAATCTCTCAGGCCAAATACTCACAAATAAAGTATGTACTTACATCACCCTCCAGAAGGTGGACTGCACTCTCCAGTCCTTCAGTTTGGGCTGCACATAGACTTTTTTACGAAAAGAACTCTCCGGGGAAGGAGTACAAGTGTAACTGTGTGATGAAGAAGGCACATTTGGGAAACCCTGTTCCAACCAGGTGGTGGGGGGATAAGCCGTGTATGTTTTGTTCTGTTTCCAGGTTCCGGGGTATGACCTCAGGGGTGCCCTCCAGCCC
This sequence comes from Ictidomys tridecemlineatus, assembly GCF_052094955.1. NCBI lineage: Eukaryota > Metazoa > Chordata > Mammalia > Rodentia > Sciuridae > Ictidomys > Ictidomys tridecemlineatus. The sequence goes on along the minus strand of NC_135485.1, from coordinate 143,563,042 downwards.
TTATTATTTTTTATATTGAAACAGGATCTCACCAAGTTGCCCAGGCTGGCTTCAAATTTGCCATTCTCCTGCCTCAGGCTCTTGAATAGCTGGGGAAACAGGTTTCTGCTATATTGCCCAGCCATGATGAGCCATGCTGATAGCATGTTCACTTGATAGGATATGATGAAAATCCCGTCATATGATGGAAATCACATGTCACTTTGGGGTCTTCCTCCCCTCAGACTAATTAGAAGAGTAAAAAAAGAAAAAAAAAGTCACAATTGAGGGATACTCTACAAATTACCTAACCAGCCTTCCTCAAAATTGTCAAAGCATCAAAACTAAGAAAGAACGAAAAAATTAACCTGCATAGGTTCTTAAAAGAGAAAAAGTAAAAATTAAGGGAAAATATTGGTTCTTCGATCAGGACAAATGTACCACACCTAGTGTAAACTGTCAATAATGGGGAAAGTGGGCGTAGGGTATGAGTAAGCTCTATACTAATTTTTCAGTATTTTTAAAATCAAAACTACAGTGTTCTAAGATAGAACATTATATAACAGATCAGAGTTGTCATCATGCTGAGTTGACAAGCAGGTTACAAATAAATCTCCATGCTTAGTGACACAATTGAGAGGTTTTGATCTGTTTTATTTTGTAGATAATATTTGGGACTTTTTAAAAAAATTTCTTCAGTATATATTTAGAGGTTGTCTTTGGGGTACTGTGGTATATGTTTAGAAGTAACTGTGTTCTAAAAAGAATAAATGATTTTTTTCCAAGTTAAATAAAGATATGACTTTAATTTCCAAAAAGCTTTACAATTTACCCAGTGATTTCATACATAATCTCTCATTTTGCAAACTGGGTAAGAAAATATACTGCTATTCATAACTTCATAATGTCAAAACTAAAGCTCAGGTGAGTTAAATGATGTGTTAGTGACGTGAGAGACTTAGCTCACGGGGAAGTCAGAACATAAGACAATCTCTTCCAGCTCAGTGATGGTATTATCAGCTCTCCCTGAAAAGATACCTATGAGGCTCTTGAGTATTCTGAAGGATAGGGATGGGTTAGAATGCTGGAATTTACTTTAGCCATCGTAGAAGAGAACTCACTTAAGTCCTGTTCAACTATAAGAAGGATAAAGCATAATTGTGTGTTTTCTCTCTGTTTTGCCTCAGAGTTAGAGGCTCATTTTTATTTTAACTGAAAAAGAAAAAAAAAACCTTTTCCATGTGCAGCTTTCCATCAGGAATACAGGTTATAGTAAAAGGACAAATGCCAACCCATGAACTGAAATAACCGGTCCCTGCCCCGCAGGATCAGAATCCAAAAATGGGAAATACGTGCATCCTTACCTCCACACACCTGTGCAGAGATTCCAGGCACTTGGACGGCACCCTGACTTCTCTCCACCTCTGAGCTAATGGCTACTGGTGATTCACTTCCATCTCGTCCTGACAAATGGAAGGACTTGGCTTCCCTCCAAGCAGAACTCCACACTCCTTTCAAAATGGTGGCTTACTTGTCACCCTTCTCTTCCCTGATCCCATTACTGTTTTTCTGCCTGCCTGGCATTTATTCTCCTCCTGGTAGGTCCCTTTGGTGAATTCACTCTTGATCAGGAGAGACTGACCAGAGGCTCCAGAGCCAGAGTTGATGCGTCCTCTATAGAGGGCAGAGATCTCTCTTCCTGTAGCCTCAGGAAGTATTCCACACAGAGACAGGTAATAAGAGTTAATGTGATGAAATCCAATCCTAGAATTTGTAGGAATATAGCAAAAACATCTTTTCACATTTCATTATTTTTCCACAATTTGTATGACATAAAATGCACCAATTGAAACTGTATGATTTCCTGTAAACCTATCAAATTGTGCAATCTTCATTCAAAATCCAACATTAGAATATCTCCACCAACCCAAATATCTGCTTCTTATCTGTGAGTAGTTAATCTCTTCTCTGTGGCCTTAACCAACCACTAATCTGCTGCCTGTCCTTAATTTTTCATTTCCTGGCCATAAGCACTTGTGATCTTCTGCTCAGCTCTCTTTCACTTAGAAATCTGAGCTACTTGATTTATTTTCTAAGAACCCTTCATGTTGTGGCAGGTATGAGCAATTTGCTCCTTTTGTTGGTGGACTGTTCTCTTGCATGGAGATAGCACATCTGCTAATCCAGGCAGCAGCTGATAGACATTTGGGTCATTTCCCATCTGTTATGAACATCACTTATGAATCTCTGTGTGGACATACATTTCACTTCTCTTGGATCCCTGGGGGTGGAACTACTGGATCATGTGGAAAGCTGATGTTTGACTTCTGAGAAACTGCCACACTGCTTTTTGAAATCACTCCCCCATTCCACTGTGCCCCCAGCAGCGTACAAAGGTTCCAGTGTCATCCTGTCTTTGCCAACACTTGTCATTGCTTCTGGTTTTTATTACATTCTAATGCATGTCAAGTGGCGTCTCATTGACATTTCTCTAGTTTAGTCCCCGGCCAGCACAGAGGATATATATGAAGGTTCAGCTACGTGGGAAAATCCTAAGGGAGTTTAAATTAAAGACACAGACTCCAATTACCTTTAAACCAGCTCCAGGAGGCTCCTCGCACCTCCAGCCTCAAGCTACCCATTAAAGTAGCGAGGTTTACTGAAGAGGCTAGAGAGAGCGCAGGAAAGCACCAGGGAGAGGACTTTTATTGGGGAACAAAATATTCTGGGGAAAAACCCATCCAATGAAGGTTAAGGAGGCAGTGTTTCAAGGTCGGGCGAGTTGATTGGATATTTGAGGGCTGTCGTCAGGCATGCCTCCACACAGACAAGCCCTGGCACCCAAGAAGGGTGGGCAAAGCTCTGAAGCGCCTCTCACCAGCCAGGGAGGTAACTCAATCACGTGCAAGGACGGCCTCCCACACTCTAGTATGTAGTGATTTTGAGCAATTTTCCCTGAGTTTGTGAGCATTCATATAGTTTCTTTCGTAAAATCTATCTTTAAGTAGCCTGAATAAATTTTAAAAACTGGTTTCATTACTGTTATAAATGTTTTCCTTATATCTATATGCAGACCCTTTGTCAGATATATAACTGGCAAATACTTCCCCCTGAATTCCTTTCATTTTAATGATGTCTTTTGAAATGCAAAAGTGTTAAATTATGATGAAGTCAAATTGTTAATTATTCTTTTCTTGAATGGATCTTGCTTTGGTATTTTATCTAAGAGTTCTTTACTGGCTCAATTTCATGAAGATTTTTCTCTTACATTTTATTCTGAATTAATAGTTTTATCTAGGACATTTAGGTCTAGAGTATTGGTTAATCTATCTGTCTATCTATCTATGGTAGAGGTTATCTATTTATTTCTTTTTTTTTTCCCGCCTGGAGCTATTCATTTGTCCCAGAATCATTTGTTCGAATTAGTAGGTTCCCCACTGATTTGTCTTAAAGACTCTATTGGATATAAACTAACTGTAAATGCAAGGATTTCTTTTTGGATTCTCAATTTTGTTTCATTAACTTCTATGTCTGTCTTGATGCCAGTATCACAGTTCTTTATGGAGGCTTCATGAGTTTTAAAATTGGATAGAGTCTGTACTCTGAACTGCTTTTATTTTTGAATATTGTTTTGGCTATTATAGATCCTTTGCATTTCCATATAAATTTTAAAATAACTGTATATATTTCTCCTAAATGGGTGTTCTATATTTTGATAAGATTCCTAATAAATTTATAGATTTTTATGGAAAGAATTATTCCTGAATATACATATGTGTTTATATATATAATACATATATTCAGTTTATGAAAATAAACTTCCTCCTGATTTATTTAGACCTTTTTTTTTGGCAACTTCTAGAATTTCCTGTATAAATCATACACTTTTCTGTTAAAGATATTCCTAAGTACTTTAATTTTTTATGCTATTTCAAATGGGATTTTAAAATTTTAATTTTTATATTATTCCTTGCTAGAATTTAGAAATGCAAATTATTATTTACAGTGATTATATAGTTTCCAAACTAGATAAATTGATGGACCAGTTTTAGGAGGTGTGTGTGTGTGTGTGTGTGTGTGTGTGTGTGTGTGTGTATGTGTGTGTGTGTGTTTGTCTGTCTGTCTGTCTGTGTTGGAAAGGAGGTTTTTTTGATTATTTATGTATTAGCTAATGTAATCTGCAAATTAAGCCAATCTTTTTAGCTCTTTCTAATCTGGATGCCTCTAATCCCTCCTTCTCTTTCCTCTCTCCCTTATCTTCCCTCACACTCCCATTCCCTCACCTTCTTATAGTGCCTGGAACTAGTGCTACAGTGAATTAAATTAATGACCTGGACATCTGTGATTTGTTCCCACTCTTAAAGGACGGCAAGATTTTCCACCATTAAGTGTGGTTTTAGCTGTGGGTTTTCAGAGACATCTTTATCAGATCGAGATTACTCTGTATTTGTAGATGATTGTAGGTTTTTATATAGTGTTGGTTTTGCCAAATATCTTTGTCTCTGATGAGATAATCATATGTCTTATACCACTTTTTCTGTTAGTATGATAGTTTCAATTTATTTTTTATGTTAAATCCATAACTGAGCTGTGGCATATAACTCTTTTTAAATGTTTCCATATTTAGTCTGCAGGTATTTTGTTTTGATGTTTCTGTTTACATCCAGGGACTATATTGACCCATGGCTTACTCTTACATCTTTTTCTGGCTTTGGTATGTGGATGATTTAGAAGACCTCAGAAAGAGCTTAACATCACTTCCTCCTGTTTTCTAAACGAATTTCTGAAGTACTGCTGCCATGTTTTGTTTCAAATATATGAAGGAATTCAGCAGTGAAGGCATCTGAGACTGGCCTTATGAATATAATTTTAACTGCTAGTTCACTTTGCTAATTATTTATCTATTTAAATTTCCATTTCTTTTTGAGTCAAGTTTAGTAATTTTACATCTCTTTTTAAGGAATTTGTCCACTTTATTAAATTGGCAAACTCATTAATGTGAAGATTTATTTGTATGATCCCTTTAATTACTAAAGGATTGGTAGTAATATATTCATTCCTAATTTTTGTAATTTGTCTTACATCATTTTTTCTTCATCAAATTAAATATTCGCTGATTTTTCCAAAATTCAACTTTGTTAAACTGATTTATTTATTTCCTGTTATTTTGTTGCTGTTTTCTATTTTATCAATCAAGGCTCTACCTTTGCCATTTTCTTTCTTCTGCTAGTTTTGGGTTTAGTATATTTTTCTTGTAGTCTCAGTAAGAAAGCTTCTGTGACATATTTGAGATTCTTCTTATAATAGAGGCATTTACATGTACTTTTCCTCTAAGTATTGGATTTGGTACATTTCACCCACCAATATTTAAAAGTGTTTACATTTTTATTCAGTAAAAATATTTTGAAATTTCTCCAGTGATGTTTTCTTTGACATATATATATATATATATATATATATATATATATATATATATATATATTAGTAGTATGTGACATAATTTCCAAATCTTTAGGTACTTCCCAGATTTCTATATGTTCAATTCTAACTTAATTTGTAGTCAGAGACCATAGCCATAAGATTATATAATTTATTTTGAAATTTATTGAGACTTATTTTAAAAATTAGAATATGGTATGTTTCAAAGCATTTTCCATGTGTAGTATATTTTATGTGTTTACTAATTAGATTATGTTCTACAATTCAGACCTTTTATAACTAACAGACTGAAGTCTCTGAGTGTGAATCCTCTGGATCTTTCCTATAACATAATTCCCCTACTCTATGGAAGAAGGTGACATCCTGTACTACATGTCACCAGACATGATATCGTAGATGAATTACACAGCCATTTTTTAAACATGGAGTAATAATTCTTTTTTTTAATTTTTTTTTTATTTTTTATTTATTTTTTTATTGGTTGTTCAAAAACCTTACAAAGCTCTTGACATATCATATTTCAAACATTAGTTTCAAGTGAGTTGTGAACTCCCATTTTTACCCCAAATACAGATTGCAGAATCACATCAGTTACACATTCACATTTTTACATAATGCCATACGTACGAGTAACTGTTGTATTCTGCTACCTTTCCTATCCTCTACTATCCCCCTCCCCCCCATCTTCTTTTTCTATCCCATCTACTGTAATTCATTTCTCTCCTTGTTTTTTCTTCCAATTCCCCTCACAACCTCTTTTATGTAGTTTTTTATAACAATGAGGGTCTCTTTCCATTTTCATGCAACTCCCCTTTTCTCTCTCTTTCCCTCCCATCTCGTGTCTCTGTTTAATGTCAATCTTTTCTTCCTGCTCTTCCTCCCTGCTCTATTCTTAGTTGCTCTCATTATATCAAAGAAGACATTTGGTATAAACAAAATTAGGGATTGGCTAGCTTCACTAAGCATAATCTGCTCTAGTGCCATCCATATCTTTGTAAATGCTGACCTCATTCTCATTACTATGTGTTAAAATAGTAGATTTGAAATTAAAATAATTTCTTTTCTTACATCACTCTTACACACATTTAAATGTGTATTTTGTCTTGCCTTCACTCAAAGTCTTGATTTAGCTGCCACTGACTTAACATTTCAATGGTTTATAGCAAGACGAGCTTACACGACACTCTAACAAATGGCAACCTGTGGGCACATAGTCATCGAACACTTTTCTTAAAGGCCCCTTGGCTGCATGCACAGGTATTTAACCTGTATTTCCATTTTAAAAACTACAGAATCTACAACAGCCATTTTTATCTTACACTAGGTCTTTTTGAAATTTTATTTTAATTAGGTATATATGACAGCAGAATGCATTTTGATTCATTGTACACAATAGCAGCGCAACTTTTCATTTCTATGTTTTATACTAAGTGGCATTGCACCATATGTACAGTCATGCGTACCTAAGGTAATTATGTCCATCTCATTGTTGTCCCCATACCCTCGTCCCACCTCTCCCTCCCCTTTGCCCCATCAAAGTTCCTCCATTTTTCCCATGTGTTTCTCCCCCCCCCCGCCCCTGCTTTATGGATCAGCATCAACTTATAAGATAGAATATTTGGCTTTTTGGGGGGGGGATTGGCTTACTTCACTTAGCATGATATTCTCTAACTCCATCCAGTTACTTGCAAATGCCATAATTTTATTCTCTTTAAATGGTGAGCAACAGTCCATTGTGTATATATACCACAGTTTCTTTATCCATTCATTTATTGAAGTCCATGTAGGTTGCTTCCACAGTTTAGCTATTGTGAATTGAGCTGCTATAAACATTGATGTGGATGCATTTCTATACTATGCTGTTTTTAAGTCCCTTGGGTACATACCAAGAAGAGGAATATATTTGGTTTCATTCCAAGGTTTCTAAGTTATCTCCATACTGCTTTCCATATTGGTTGCACCAATTTGCAGTCCCACTAGCAATGTATGAGTGTGTCTTTTCCCCCACATCCTTGCCAACATTTTTTGTCTGTATTCTTGATAACTGCCATTCTGACTGGCAGAGATAAAACTTAGACTAGTTTTGATTTGCATTTCTCTAATTACTAGAGATGTTGAACATTTTTTCATATATTTGTTGATTGAATGTATATCTTCTTCTGAGAAGTGTCTGTTCAGCTGCTTAGTCCATTTATTGATTGGGTTGTTTATGGATCTTAATAGGACATTTGTGGATGTTATTCATAATATAATAAGATTAAAAAGTCCTTGAGATGGTTTATTCCACTTATATAATGCCATTTTCACAGGGCTGATAATCATAATTTTTCTTGGAACACAAAATAGAGTTAAAATATTGAGGGGATACTTTTAGGTGTCATCTCTTTCTTCATGTTGTAAAGAAAGCTTCTAATATTAATGAATGCCAAAATCTTCCACTTTTGTTTAGATGTCCTAAGTTTGGATAGGAAAAGAAGCAATAGTCCAATTTTTAAGTTCTTCTTATATTTGGTTGCTATTCTCCACAAACACTTTAATATGTCCACAGCAATTTGTGACAGTATCTCCTCGGTGTTTCCACTCCTTGAAAAATCACAACTTGTCTTCAGGTATGGTACTGTTGCTTTACATTGGTACTTGATGACATTTTATGTATTTGAAATGAGGAATGTTTGAATAAAACACATGATCTTCTCTGGCATTTCTCCACAAATATTTTGACTAACAAAATATTCAATAAAAATATTCAGAGTCATATCCAAGATTTAATACTTTTAACAAAAAAGTATACTACTTTTATTTAACAGCCTTGTTGCAATGTAGTTCAAACACCATGCAATTCATACATTAAAACTGTACAATTCAGTGGTTTTCAGTATATTCATAGAGTTGTGAAGCAATCCCCCAAATTATAGAATATTTCATGATTCCTAAAATAAACTCTTTGCCTATTAACAGTAATTCCTCATTTACCCTAAGAAACCCTATTCTACTTTGTTTCTGTAGGTTTTCCTGTTTGGGGACATTTGATACAAATTTAATCATACTGCTATAGCTTGGATATGGGGTGTCACCCCCAAATTCTTGTGCCAGTGCAGGAATGTTTGTTTAGAGATGGAATGCAGGTGGGCCATGGCTAGAGGAAGGGGTCACTAGGGGAGGCCCTGGAAGGGTTTCTGTTCTCTGTGGCTCCCTCTCCGTGTGCTCTTTTGCCTGCATGAGGTGGCCAGCTTTCATCTATCATGCCTTCTTGCCATGCTGCTTGACCTCCCATTGGCCTAGAGTAAATCAGGATGTTTGGTTTTTGCAAAACTGAGGATTGAACACAGGGCCTTGTAAATGCTACAGTACTCCACTAGTGAACTACAACCCCAGTCCCTAGAATTTGTCTTTTAAATTGCTGAATACTGTTCCATTATATATGTGCACTGCATTTTATTTATCTATTTCTCAGTTGACTGTCATGTATCTCCCATTCTCAGCTACTTTTAGAATTTTTTCTGGTCTATTCATTCATTTATAAGTTTCTGTGTAGACATACCTTCTCAATTCTCTTGACTATATGCCCCAAAGTGGATATGGTGTGTTATGTTATAACACTAACAATTTAAGCAACTACCAAATTCTTTTCTAAACTGACTTTACCATTTTATATTCCCACTTGTGATGCACAACAGTCCACTTTCTCTATATCATCACTAACACTTGTTATTATCTGTTGCTTGGTTACAGTAGTTAAATGGGTATGGATAATATCTTTTGATGGGTTGGATGTGCATTACTCTGGTGAATAACTGACTTACACTTCCTTTTATATGCTTATTAGACATTTCCATAAATTCTTTACAGAAAAGTCTATTCCAATCATTTCCAATTCTAAAACTTAAATGGTCATTTTATTATTGTGTTGTAAGAATCCTGTAAGTATTCTTTATACAAGTTCCTTAGAAGATTAAAAAAAAAAAATCAGACATTCCTCCCATTCTGTGAATTGTCTTTTTTACTTTCATGTTGATGTCCTTTGGAAGAAAATATTAAGTTTTTAAATTTGATTATTTCCAATTTGTCTATTTTTCCTTTGCATTTAAGCTTTAGGTATCATACTTTGCTTGACACAAAGTCATAAAGATTTGCAAGTTTGTTTTCTTTGAACTGTTTGATAATTTTGGCTCTTATATTCTTCTCTGTGATCCATCTGGACTTATTTTTGTGTATGGCTTTTATCCAGTGGCCCTAGACCCACTTCTTGAGAAGACTGGATGGACTTGTCAAAAGCAAATTGACCCATCTATGAGCCCTACTTTAGTGTACACAACTAAAAAGTAATTTCATAGAAGAAAGAGTGGAAGATGTTCAGGGAAAGAGAAGAGTGAGGAAGGGGAAGAGGATATACTCCTGTGGACTGAAATGCAACAAATAACATTGTATGCATTCATGAATATGCCACAGTTAGTCCTATGATCATATACAACTATATTGCACTAATAAAATGTTAATTGTATACTACCACTTATTTATACCCTCATATAATGACTTTGCAACTGGGTTTTATTTTTCTGTTTTAACTTAAAAATACACTGTTAGTATTATCAATCAGATCTAGTAATATTTGCCTTCTTGATTTTTTTGTCTCTTTTTTCTTGATTTACTATTTATAAATTCATAAAGTGCTAAAACATACATAGTTACTAATTTCTTGATAACTCAAGCATCAATAACTTTGAATTAATAAACTTTGTAAGCTCTCAGATACAGCTATTCTAACTATGATAAAAACACAAATTACTACTAGAAATAGGCCATACCTCAATTTATCAAATTTCTGCTTAAAATCCAAATTATTAAAATCAATAGCAATTTAGAACATTGATACATTTAGAAAGTGGAGGCTGGGGTATAGCTCATTGAAGGAGAGTTTGCCTAGCATGCACAAGGTCGTGCAGTACCTCAAAATCCGCAGTACCTCAAAAAAAAAAGAAGAAGAAAAAATTTAAAAAAATAATTTGTCATATTGCTAGTTGCTCCACATCCTGGAAAATGCTAACACCTCATTTGGAGAATTCCTGAGCCCATAATCCTCCTTGCTCAAGGTGAAACAGAAAATTCACCAGTCCTCTTTGTATCTGGTAGGCGGACAGGTGAGTCTACACATAACAGACTCATCTGTGAGGGTTTTTCAAATTCTTAAGTTACTGACAAGGAAACTAAGCACCAGGCCTCATCCCTGTGCTTGGTAATGGGGCAGCAGAAGAAACCCGAACTGACCAGAGTCATAATCAGCCCAGTCTCATGCCAGGTAGATGTGTTGCTCTTGGAGTGGTGCTGGCTGCTGTTTCCTCCCCAGCATGACTGCTGAGTAGTAGGAAAGCAGAGGTAGTCATGCCTGTTTTCTGAAAGTTTAACCTTGAACCTCTTCTCTAGAAAGTTCAACAATGCTATGAATCACTCAAATATTCTCTAGTAAATTCCTTTTCTGTTTAATAAAATAAAACTGGGGTTTTTTCCTTACTTCAACTGACAACCTGATTGATACAATATTCTGTACCATCCTTGATCATATCAATAATAATCATGTGTGAAGGCATATTGTCAATACAGGAACAATATTTAATTCAAAATAGAACTGATTGACAAATACTAGTGAAGTAACTGAGGTGTCAAAAGTTTTAAAGGTAAAAGGATACCCATGCAAATTAGGATTGACATGACTCAATAAAAGATTCCCTCATAAAATTAGGAACTTAGACACCAATAACACTAAAATCCTTGAATTTTTAGGTGAATGAAAATCTATGGGATAAGAGCCACTGGGGACTGCTGCAGACTTATTAAACATAATTCGGATGTGAAGTTAGTATTCCTTGGAATTCTTCAACCATGAATTAGATCATGTGGGAAGAAGTTGAGTGTCCTCAGTTCTAATCAAGATTGTACAAATTATACAATAAAATGTAAGGATGTTGGATTGTTCTTTACAGAGAGGGCTTAAATTATAAAATCAGACACATCTAAGAAAGCTAAACTGCATTCATTTTTTTCTCCCACAAATATTTATTAAGTGACTGTTATAACACAATGCAACATCCTAGGATTTGTCTTGACACTATAATTTTTGACTAATCTTCTTTTAGTTTTTTTTTTTAACTTTCTTTTTTCCACCCCCACCCGCTACATACAGTGGAAGTACATCAAAGTCCTGCGACATCCCATTCTGTGTTCTCTGCAATGTCCATGGCAATGATGTATTTGGTAGAGTATGTTCCACTCCGGTTCACTGAAGTCTGAAGTATTCTTGTGTGCTCAGAGACTTTTCCAGTGTAGCTACAGTATCCTACACATCTGCTCATATGTCCTCTCTTCTTCTCTCCTGCTGGCCACACATGACCCACCAGATGAAACAGAAACCCCGATCTCAGGTGAAAGCAGTGGTAGAACACCTCACTTTATAAACAGGATCTCATTGGCAGCCTAGCCTCCTCTTTTCAAAATACTCTACTTAACAGTCCAGCTAAACATTAAAGGCAGCTGTAAACAGAAATGTAATATTATAAAGGGAATCCCACAAGGTGGTCACCGGCCCCTTCCAAGGACGCTTCCTTCATGACCCAACTCCCTTCCACTGGGTTCATCTCTTAGAAACTTCCCTGCCTCAGCACGAACACACTGAGGAACAGGGCTCCAGCACTGGAACCTTGGAGAACACTCAAAACATATCCAGAGCGTGGTGGGGGGGCACATGAAAGTCTCATTCTGAGTTTCCATATATTCGCTATCTTATTTCTAAATCCTTGCTGCTCTTTAAAGGCCAAGAGAAGTATACAATGAAGTAAAGGAATTAGTACTTATAAAATGCAACTGTGTTAGAGTCTTACAAGGTTATAAAGATTACTTCACCAAACATTGAGATGTTTTTGTCATTTTGGGAACCATCATTATAAGTTAGGGTATAAAGTTGAAACACTAAAAATTAGGAAATAAATTACTTAAAATCTTAAACACATCCGTCACTCAGAAATAATCACTGTTAATATCTGGAGTATAACCTTCCAGATTAGGAATACCTAACAATATATCTACCCATTCATTTATTCCTTTGTACCTCCTCCATGTATCCATCATAAACCCAATATTTCCCTACAATTGCCAATTAAGATCTGACTCTTGTTTGTTCCTTTGTTGACTTGTTTTGCTATTGTGTATGTATGTTAATAAACATTTTACAGAAAAATCTTTGTATATATTCATGGATGTAATTATTAGACAGAAGTCTAGGATAGGAATATTTTCATAAACTGATGGTATTTAGTCAATCATTAATATAGGACAGTATTCTTAAATCCTAATTTTGAATATTTTAATGCCTCTTCAACCTTACAGACTTTTCATATGTCTTCATTTTTATGGGCATATCTGTGCCACATAATGCTTTAGTTCTGAAGTCTCAGATGGTTGGCTGTTTCCCATCTTCCTTGCCACATGGAGTACTTCAAACTTCTCAGCTCCCCTGTTACCCATGGACTAGTAGAATTCCAAACACATCTGAATGTTTCTGAATGCTGGTGGGCTTCTGATCTCTACTTTTGGTCCTGCCCATAGTTCTTCAGTGTACTTAGAAACTATTATTGCTGTAACTGCAACACATTTTGGAGATGATTATAATCCTTATCTCTTTTGTGATTCTTCTGGGGGAAGTAGTTCATACTTCTAAGTGCTGTTTCTTATAAACTATGCTACATTATATTTTAAGATTTTTCATTCAACCAAAAAATTTCACATATATATTTTGGCAAAAGATTATTTTTAGGACTCACCAGCAGATAACTCAACCAACAAAGCAGACTTGTGAGAAACAAGTACAGAATATAAATAATAAACAGATGAAGCATACTGAAAATTTGAAGTAAGAAATCAACTAAGTTTCAGTGTCATACAAGAAATTTCTTACATCTTTCTATTTAGAACTACAAAGATCTAAATTTCTATTGATAAAGTATTACATTTATAAAATTCTTCTGTGATTACTCAAAAAATCATTTGGACTGCCCTTTTTAGATAAAACTATAGCTATAGAATGAATATAACTAAATCTTACTTTTGTAAACACCAAATTCTGGAAGTATGGTGCCTCTCTTTCCTGGGTGAACATATTGCTTTGATGTGTACATGTTTTCTTACACACACCCTCCTTTACACAACAGACACCTACTGAATCACTGACAGGTGTCACATACTGAGGCAGCTACTGAATAAAAGAGACTTTACTCTTACCTTTTTACTCAAGAGAGTGAAGACAAATAAAAGCATATGTAGTCAAATAAGAATCACAGATATTGCAATTAAGTATGGAAGTGCTTTCTTTATACTAGGAGACTTATCTTTTTGAAAGATCATTCTAGATAGTACTGACCATCAGTTGAAGAAAACACAGCAGGAGCAGAATTCCAGTAGAACCCCTTTTTGGTATTCTGATGACACCAAATATGAGCATAGACTGACTGTATGACAGTGGTTCGTATTAGAGTGAAGAGAGTGAAGACAAATAAAAGAAGGGGGGAGATTTGTTAGTTTTAGTGTATGTAATTTTAAAGCATTAATGACTGACTGTGTATGCATGGATTAAAGACAAGGTAAAAGCTACAGATGTCTCCTAAGCTCTGGTTTGGACCTCCAGGTGTTGCTAGTCATGAAGGCATTACACAGACTACAAAGAACAAGCTACAGATGGAATAAAATAATGTGACTGTACTTGTGCACTTTGAATTGGGTCTTTCTGCATGTTAGAAACTGTCTTCCAGATGAAAAGACAAAATACATAGAATTCAAAAATGAGCTCCAAGCAGAGGATATTTTAGATATGACAGTATACAACTATTAGCTTGGGACCTGGAAGTCCTTAAGATGGGAAGGCACTGAATAAAGTGGAGAAAGTTTCCTGAATGGTCATGAAGGAATCTAAAACCTCAGATGGCATGGTCAAACACAGGTCTCTTCCAGGGTCCATCAGGTGGTACAAAGCATTGCTGAAGCTAAAACATAAATACTACTACAAAGTAATGGTAGGTGGCCCCTGACATTCTGACTCAGAACCAGGTTCAAAGCAACAGATGGAGGCCATGGTAGGTTCAAGGGCAAAGGCATTTAAGAGCTGCTGCCAAATTTTCCACTTGTAAAATTTATCAAGAAAACTTCAATATCTGGCTGTTAATATTTTAGAATATTGATTGTTTTATTTAAAAAAAACTTTTTAAAGTCTCAACAAAACACAATGGTAGACCAGAAATTACACAGAGATAATTCACAACATTTTAAGAAATGGGATGAGAAAAAGAAAACAGAAAATGAAGCTGGAAATGTATGAACAGGGATGAGCAAGCACAGCAATCCTCGAAAGTTAACAGACTTCCTCCTGATCTGTGACCAAGGAGTGATAACTTGTGGGGTAACAGATCTTTTGCTTGGAAAGAGCTTGAAATATTACACAGCCTGGACTGATGTTATCCACAACATGACTTTCAATCTTCTGCTGCAGTCCAGCTGCAGCAAAATAACCGGGTGGGGGCGGGGTGATGAGCAACTTGTGTAGATTGATACAGCAGGAGTGGGAGCCGTTTATTGTAGGACAGGAGGGGTATATATACATCCCACACCGCTTATCTTAATTAACATATACTAGATACAGCAGTCAACCAATAAGGAATCTCCACACTTAATGGCTCACTGGCGCCACCTCACAAACCACTCCCCCTGGCAAAATGCCAAGCGCCATCCTGACTTGTTTACAGACCCTAACAATTTTCTATTTCCTACTGTTCATCTTCATCAAGTAGGATTTATTATGCTTCCATGTGTATAAGCTGTGATGCCAGCTGTTCTACCAGTAAATTGAAGAGAGAGTTCACCTTTTATAGAAATATCTATCATTTGTGGTTTAACATTTTTTTGTACTTGCCACATATTATTCCAAGAACATATTCATCCCAATTCTTTTTACATTAAGATAATTTCTTCTATTTTTCTTCCCATAAATAGCACTGCAATATATCCTTTTTGGATATATTTCTTGATAAGATTTTGCAAATGCTCCAACTAGAACAGAATGCAGCTGCCAGGATCTATGTGGCTGGAATGACAGAAGCACATTTATTTTATTTTATTTTTTGAGTATTTGGCTAGATGTCAAACACTATATTGACTTGGCTCTAACAAGGTTTCTCTTCTGCGCCCCATAAGATATTACACTTTCTTGGCAAATATAAAG
Organism: Ictidomys tridecemlineatus; assembly: GCF_052094955.1. Classification (NCBI taxonomy): domain Eukaryota; kingdom Metazoa; phylum Chordata; class Mammalia; order Rodentia; family Sciuridae; genus Ictidomys; species Ictidomys tridecemlineatus. The sequence goes on along the minus strand of NC_135485.1, from coordinate 143,547,366 downwards.
TGCTAACTCCTCTCTCTTGAGATGGAGGCAAATCCTACCCCAGCAGAAGAATGAACATGATAACCTAACAGGTATTTTTCCAACCATGACTACTGTGATCTAAGACCAAAAGACAGTTAGTACTTTTTAAACATTTCATTTAAAAATAATGACATATAAATTATCTTAAAATATATCCAATGAAATATATTTTTGCTTTAACACATACTGGAGGGTTCTGAGTAATTTATTCCAGTTCTATTTTTCTTAATCCTAAATTTTCCACAAGAAATTGGGAAAGCAAATGCTATGTATTTCTAGAGTAATGTCAAGGTTTAAAGAAGGCTATTATTTTCTCAGGAACTGAATCAACATATTCGGCCCTCAATTTTTTATATATTTCTCTCAATTTAATTAACTCTACAACTTACAATTATCACCACAATCTGTAACTTTCCTTATAAAATTTATTAAATGAAAATAAAATAAAAATAAATGAAAATAAAAACCTGGGAATGCTTTACATTTCTTGACTCTACCCGATATTTTGGTTGCTGAAATAAATTTGTCATTAAAGTCAGTTTCTTTTGGATGATGTGTTCATGTAAAACACATTGCACTGTGCAGTTTTGTATTTTTACCACTTCTCTTGGGTTTGGTAACAGACATTGCTGAAACCCCATTATCTCTGGGTGGAGAGGAGTGGAGGCCTTCACCCTCTTGCTACCAGTGCTCAACACTGCTCTCACTCTCCCCTCAGCTAAGAGTCTGTGAGCAGACAAGGTTTCCCAAGCCACAGCAATCCCAGACCACCACATCCTGTGTGATGAATGATCAGCGGCTGGCCAGTCACTTTGGTTCTCTCAATGCCATCTCTAGCACAGCTTAGCATCACATGTCCAGCCCTTGCCTTCTGAGAGTCTGGCACACAGTGTGGAAAATCTGGACATTTCACAATTTAAGTAAAATAATGCTCCACCCAAACCAAATAGTGGCAGCTCTCCTTGGGAGAGTGTGATTCGGGGATGCCTCTTTAAGTCTGTTACATTGATGTGGCCAAACCAACCACTGGACTAAAATCCACGTTCCTCTACCTCTGGGCCTAACTTTAACCTGAGTGAATTTGAAGGAATCAGCCTTCCAAGTTGATGATTCTTGTCAATGAGCCTTTTACAAACCTACTCTCCTGAAATCTTAAAGTTCTCTTTAAAGAAGGTAATAACAGCCTTTCAAAGCACCTAGCCATGCTCTCTGTGGACGGCTCCAGGATTCCTGAAACATTATTCACAATACGTTCTTACTCCAATATGTACACAGCCCCAGCCCATTCTTTGCACTGATAGTAAAAGTAAAGTTGAAACTTAGAAAAGTGTCCTTTCCCAAATTATAACATACATAATGCCATATGCACATAACATACTGCATTCTTCTTCAGTATTTGTTGGTCAACTGAAAATGACAAAGCCTGTTATCACCAGATCTGGTTTCCTCCTATTCATATTCTGAGGATGACTTGAATGGATTATCTACTTCAAATCTAAAGCAAATGCATTATTTTTTCATGCTTTGTTATATGTGCTCTATTCTCAGTGTGAAATACTTCAAACTGGACACAAGTATTTATTATGAATAAAACATATTTAAGATTTTGTATAACTTTATCTGAAAATGTACACATAACTATTAGAAAAATGTATGATGTTCAAACAATGGCTCCCAAATTTCATGCTTTGTAAAAATAAATATTATGCCTTTCCAATCACATCATTTCCTATTATTCTTCACACAATTTCTTTAGTTCTCTATCTGCATACTGGCAACCTTAATTAAATGAAAAATTTAACTTTTAATTTCATCAAGTCATTTCATGATACTCTGGGATTTTTTTCATCACAAAATTTAATATTCCACAGTTCATAATCTGACTCTACTAAAGAACTGTGGTTGTTCTTCCACATTTCTGATTAATTTCATCTGACAGTCTAACAATATAGGTTATGATAACCAGGTCCACTATAAAGTGTTGTTGATCTAGAAATGCTGTTTGAATGGAATCTGGAACATTTGACTTCTTATTAAACAAAATATGAGACCATGAAATAATTTAAACCAATCTATCATTATTTGGCTCTAAATTACTAGGTATTCTCTACTTTGAAATATCTAACCCATACAATTTGTTATCAAATTATTGGGATAATTTTACTATCATTTAGATACATGAAAATTTGTAATCCAATTCCCTAAATTGTGTTCAAAAAGAACAATCATAAAACTTTATTTAATAATTTTGGCAAAGGCCATGAATTGACATTACAAGCATACTCTATAGAGGACAGGAAAGGCAGGAAAATAGTAAATCACATATTTCTGTAGATACGATATGTGTGTATGCTGCATTTTCTTGGTTAATGAGAAATAATTTGAGCTTCAAAATTACACAAAATTTCTGAGGCTGACTCTTCTGTATCATATCTTATACCAAGATGGGAATGAAACATGGAGAACCTGCTGATTTTAACTTGAAGAAATAGCACTGTTGTTTTGTGCATCATTGAAGAGTATTCTTGGGTTTTGACTGAAACATGCATGTTAAAAATAAATTTAATTATAATTGGTACTAATTTGTATTTATTTGATTATGAAGACTATATCATGAGGAATCATGTGTATTTCTCCAATATTGTAAAAATGAATAGATTTTTAACTTATATGTGTTTAGGTTATTTTTGGTTATCACACCAATCTACATAAACTAACTTAATGTTGCAAATTTTATAGTTGGTAGGCAGAGAAATTAACCTTTAGACAGAAAGCAGAAAGAGGCTATCTGATAAGATAATTTTCTCTGAATATAAATTGATATAATGAAAACATTGACTTTGTTAAAATGATGCTCTAGAAACCCTACAAAAGGTAGTCTCTGTATAGTGGGTCCACAAACTCAATACAAAAAGAGAAAAACAAAGCAAAAGGAATTCCCAGAGTGGACAGAAAATGCTATTTTCTCAGGTTGTTATGCAACTGGGGTGACTGGCAAGCAGTGAAAGTGTGGCCAAAACATCATGCTGGATCCCAAGAGGAGCTGTTTCCAGTGACACCTGCTGTTGTATGGTGCAGATCTCCTGAGCTCAGCTCCTGAATTGTGGGGATACAGAGGCATTTATGATGTGCTATGGACATCATAGTAAAACCTAGATCTGAGATATGGAGGTGTTGGACAACTTCCCATTCTTGATGGCATTTGGGGGGATTATACACATATAGAATAATCTCTACACTAATTCTGATTTCTTTTTAAGAATACATTTCAAAGGAGTTAAAGTTAGAGGTATCTAAAATAAAAAAAAATGTACCTTAATTTATGTAGATGTTAAGAGAATAACTATGTTAATATTTCATAATTTTTCTTTACTTGCAGAAATGTTATGATTAAAGATTGTTTATATAATGTATGAGATATTATTACTGTAAGGAATAAAAATTGACCTAAGTGACTGTTATTATTAATATACTTTCATGGATATTTAAAAATAAAAAAATAGATAATAGTCAATAAAGTGAGATCTATAGAATTACAAAGAGATCTGGCTAATAAAGCTAATATACCGTTCCCAAGATGCTTCTATTGTATTTTGTTGCTTAGACAATCCAAGAAGAAAATCAAATTAGCTACTACAAGAACAAGAATGAATACAAATTGATTAAAACTTGAATGGACTCTTCTTCCAAGATGATGTATGAATGGCCAAGAAACACATGAAAATAAGTTGGACATCACTAATTTCACTGAAAAGCAAACCAAAACCACACTATCACCTCACATTCATTACAATGGCTACTTTGTAAATAAAGTAAATTGAAAAGCAGGGCCTGGATGTGGAGAAAATGGAACTCCTGTGCATTGCTAGTTGAAATGCAATCTGGTACAGCCCATGTGCAAAACTATATGGAGGTTATTCAAAAGAATAAAAATTAATCTCTATGGTTCAGTATCCACACTACTGTGTATAGATGTAAAAGAATTGAAAGTAGAATCTCAGAGACATTAGCAAACCTATGTTTACAGCAGCACTATTCTTAACAGCCAAAAAGTGCATGCAACCTGTGTATCCACTGACAGATGGAAGGATAAACAGAGCACAGTATAAACGTGCACAGAACCCTGTTCACCCCTAATAAGGAAGAAATCTTGTCATATGCCACAACATGGAACAACCTTGAGGACATTATGATATGTGAAATAAAGCAGTCAGAAAAGCACAAATGTACAAATACTGTATGGTTCCACGTATGCATCCACAGTTGTGAAATTCGGAGAAACAGATAGTGAAATGGGGGGCTGTAGGAACTGAGGGAAGGGCACTGGAGCAGTGTGGTGACCGTGTACAGTTCCAGTTCCACAAGATACCAAGTCCTGGAGACTGCCAACAGTAAGGACACACCATCACTACTGGGGCTGCATCCTTGAGATGGTCAGTTGGGAAATGTTATGCTGTATTGTAGCACAATATTTTAAAACATTAAAGAACTATCATAATAAATATAAAAGTGTTTAGAAGCAGTCACTAGAGGAAAGAACTTTGCTTTTCTCCTTTACGAGGATATTATTTTTCTTTATGTGTCAGAACATTGTATTTTAAAATAATTAGGTAAAAGGTAGCACACAATAATCATGAGTACTTTAATAGTGCAAAATAAACAAGTAAGAAGAAATAATAATAACTTCAAAGTGACAAGTCTTTTCTTACCTCCTTATCTCTCCCTCTTTCTGTCTCCCTCTGTCTGTGCATGCACACACACATAATCACACACACACCCACACTTGGAGTAACCTACATTTTTAACATTGCATTATGATTACTAATCTCTAGCCACTAATATATTTAATAACAATAATCTGCTTTATGCAAATTGGTATAATTTATTTAACAAAACTCTTTTAGACAGTTTCCATTTTTTATTATGAATATTGCAGTACAAAAGTGTGTATTTCTGTGCATCATTATTAAATGTCCAGTTACTTACACATATATATGGGAAGAATTTTTTGGACTGATATATTGTTTAGCCTTTGGCTCATTTAATGCCAAGCAATCATCATAAGGTAAATATGATGATTGCTTGGCATTAAATGAGCCAAAGGCTAAACAATATATCAATCTAAAGTCAAGGAGTTAGGGGGGTAGGGAATTGGTAAGATCACTATAACTGAAAGTGTTTTGTAATTGGTAAGATCACTATGAATGAAAGTGTTTTGAGGGCAGAGCTGACAGGGAGACACATATGGGCCTACACAGGTTGTGTGCGTGTGTGTGTGTGTGTGTGTGTGTGTGTGTGTGGAAGTGTATGTGAGCATGCGCATAAAGGAACAAACTTTACTTCAGTTGCATTATTTCTTACAGTTCTACTATATTTCTGTTCCCAAAACATATCTTGAATTTCTTTGTCAAAATTAAACCAGAAGAAAATGCCAGAAGAGAATGATATGCACTTAGTCTAGAACCTGGTCCATGGAGGAGCTATTTTGCTCCTGCTTACCTACCTACTTTCTTACTACAAATGACTACTTACTTTCCAAAGAGGTTAATACTATAGTCATCAGAACCCATTGATGCAATTGTGTTATCGCTAATGGGGAAAAAAAGCAGCAAATATGCTGAACATTGGGTTTAACATCTTGATCCAATTATTCCACTGCATGAGAAAAAGCTCAGACATTTGCTGTTTTATTCCAACGTGTTGGGTGTGGGGAAAGCTCTGCACTGGGCGGGAAGCTTCTCTGGGATTCACATTCCAGACTAAAGAAAAAGGACATATGAAGAGACAATTCCCTTGACACCTTAGTGTAAATAACCTGCTTTGCTGAGTTTCAAGATAGGACTACAAGCTCATAAATCAGTAGGCATCACTAGATCACCCTCATTGGAAGATAAGGAATGGTCTTAATTTTGTAAAGGCCAAGAGTGTTTTTCTAAGCATTCCACAGAAGACTTAAATTTTTAGATATGATCACATATAGAGTGAGGAATCATGTATAACCTCATTCTTGGCACAACTTGGTACTTGCCTGGATATTCAAAGGCATACAGCTGAATTTTTCTTTAATGACTTCAAACATCAATTTTTTATTTTAGTAAATTTATAAGTTCGTCCTTATCCAACAGTCGAGATTTCAGCTTTTCTGGTATGGAAAACAAATATGCATTGGCCTAGTTCAGATGTCCTATATTATGAAATCTGTAAAAGAGAAAATTATGAAAGTTGATTTTTTTACCTGAGCTTTTACATTGGTAACTCTGTGTTTCTTTTGATGTTGAATTACAGTTTCAAAAGTTACAAGCTTTTTTAGAATCAGAGGTACTATAATTTAGGAAAGATCAATCAATTTTTTGTGGAATTATATGTTAATGTCAGGTTAGCCTTTTTGAATTTGACTTTAGCAGAAACACTACCAAACTGAATCATAAGGAAAACAAAACATACAGATTCCTCAAAATAAATAATGACAGTATTCAAATGTTGTTGGAAGGGCTCATGAAATCTTTAGCTCTTCCTTTATCAAATGGTCACTTGAGATATTCAGAGCAGCTCTGTGAAGGAGGCTCCAGGTGGGGAAGGGAAAATCTTGCTTCAGTGTGTGCCTTTTAATCACACACATCTGCATATCTGTGATGCTTTGTCCAAATATGGACAGGACAACTGATGTTGATGTGAATGTATAGTATTCTTGCAATATTTATTATAAACAACAAAATAGTTGTAAGAACTGGAAGTCAGGAGAAGAAAACTAGTATTAGAAATGAACCCAGAGGAATAAAAAAGTGCTTTTAAAAATGTGTGCCTTAGTTCATCATAGTTACACAAGGCACAAGAGTTCTCTGTGACATAACCAACAGGCATGGGGTATAACCTGCTCCACTTCAGTCCCCACTGCTTCCCCCTTACTCCCTTGTTCCCTTCCTCTGTTCTCCTTCTACTTACTTATTGTGTTGTATTGGTACTTTATATAGGCTGGACTCCCTGTGCTATACTCATATTTGTCAACAGCACAGTTTGGTCAATCTCATGCTGCAGTCCCTTCCTTTCCCTGAATCCCCTTCCTCTGCTCCGCGATATTCCTTCTATTTTCATGGGATTCCTCCCTTTACTTTTTCCATTACTTTGCTCTAACTTCCACATAAGAGAGAAGATATTCAGCCCTTGGCCGCTTAGCCAGGCTTATCTCCTTCAGTGTGCTGTTCAGAGAAGACCTGTCAGGGACACAGTGACGCCTGTAATCAAGTTATGCATGAAGCGACTTCAGACAAGTTCACACCTATGGTATTTGATTGTGGAAATGATTTTGGAGATATTTCCTTAACTATTTCAAATCCACACATTAAATGTTTACTTCTAAGCTTTTTTTTTCTTTTTTTCCCCCCTAAGAATTACATATAATCTTGAATTTCAATGGTGGTAACCATTGTAAGTCACCTTAATTAGTCACTTATAAAATAACTTTTCTGCAACTGATATTTCAGCAATGGTCCCATGATCTGGAGATGCATGATGCATCACAGTTGCTGCCTCTTGGAGCTTCTAGTCTAGGAAGGAAAAAGACAGCAACCCAAGTGCACTCACATCCACAGCAAGGAAGACAGGAGGATGCCTGTCCAGGAGGAGCACGTGATCTTGTCTGGAGGCAGCCTAACAATTTCCCGAAGCCACAGCACTGAAGGGCCATTCCACATAAGGTGTGATAAACATCCAGGCAGAGCGGGGAAGGGCCAAGAGAGACAAGGCAGTGTGCAAAGGGGACAGGGTCAAAAAAAATCTAGTTTTAGTGTGAAAAAAAAATCAGCACGTCTAAGCTTGCATGTGAAGAAGAGGATGGGAAATGAAGTTGGAAAAGACAGTAGGAGCCTTGAGATGAAGGGCCACCTACCCTCATTAAAATATTTAAGAGGGATCCCAGTTTAGAAATGCCATACAGCTGGAAGGTGGAAAACGGGTTACAAGTATGAAGATGTGGGAAAAAAAATCACACTTATTCTTACAAGGCATGACATTAGCCTAGTCTGCCATGGGCACACAGCAAGAAAACTGATGGGTCAGAACTGTGTCCCAGGTGAAAGGTGACAAAACTGATGATGGATAAAGCTTGGAGCAAGGAATAGAACAGTTTCTGGGGTTTGGACTTGGGCCCTTTCACCAATGGTGACATTCGAGATGTAACAAATACTACAGAAGAAATGAGCCATTACTTTAATATCTGAATATATCTTCTTTGAGCCACTGGCCAAATGTATATGACACATCTATTCCAAGTGTAAAGGCACGAGTCATGTCTCGTGATCACAAATGGAGTGAAGTATTATCTGGATTCTGGGGGAGGCAGGAGGTGTGATCTACATGGAAGATGCACCATCCTACATTTTCCAGAGCTGCCCCACAGTGAGAGGTAATCACACACTTGTCCAACTGCACCACTTAGCTCTTGAAAGCTGCATGGAGCTTCACCACCTCAGGGCCACTCCTTACCCTCCACACAGGCAGGTCTGGTTCTCAGCTAAGCACATCTTTCTTCTAAGTCCAAGTCTATAGCTTGGAAATACCTACTGCACTTAAATTTTCAGTCCCAATTCTATAGCCTCAGTGCTAGAGTGGGAATAGATGATTTACAAGTATGGTCCAGATCCAACATTTTATAATTTGGTGACTTATAACAAAAAGGTATTATTTTCTTAAAGTTTTAACGTTTTCACATTTACAAAAAATATTTCTAACACTGATTTATTATTTTTTTTCTTAAAGAGAGTGAGAGAGGAGAGAGAGAGAGAGAAAGAATTTTTTTAATATTTATTTTTAAGTTCTCGGCGGACACAACATCTTTGTTGGTATGTGGTGCTGAGGATCGAACCCGGGCCGCACGCACACCAGGCGAGCGTGCTACCGCTTGAGCCACATCCCCAGCCCTGATTTATTATTTTTAAAATTAAGTCTAATATTGATTTGGTCTTATAGTATTATTTAATATCACATTTTTAGTGGCAATTTTTTTCTTTATATAATTGTTGCAATTTTTGTTTGAATTACTTATAATTGACCAACAGCTGAAATTTATTACTTAATGTGTAATAGTTATAAATAATTATTCCTATGTACCGTTCAAAGTTGCCCTTTTGTAATATTTTAAAACATTTCAAAATTGCTTCTGTAATGAACTACTAAGTTACCCTAGTTATTCAAAATTAATGAAGTATTTTACTTAATATTTCTTATTTAATACTCATATAAATTTTAAGGTATACATTATAACATCTATGCATTAGGCAGCTTTTCATAACTGTGACTAAATTATCCAACAAAATCAACATGGAGGAGGTAAATGTATTTTGGCTCATGGTTCCAGAAGTTTAGTACATGGTTGTCCAAATGCATTGCTCTGGCCCAAGGTGAGGCAGCACATCAGGGCACAAAGGCACAGTGGAGATGTGCTACTCCATTCATGGTAGCCAGTGAGCAGAAAGGCAAGGGAAAGGGACCACAGGAAGATGCACCCTTCCAGGGTATACCTCCCATGACCCATCTTTACTAGTCACATCCCACCTCCCCACAGTTACTACCCAGTCCATTCAAACTAGGATGAAATGATTGGATTACAGCTCTCACACTCCAATCATTTCACCTTCAAACATTCCTGAATTACCACAGGAGCTTTTGGGGAATACCTCATATCTAAACCACAACATTATGTTTACTTATTTTATATTTAATGAAAAAAATATGGAAACAATCATTTTCCTGTATTAAATTATTTTAAATTATGTTTTCAAATTGTTCATGAATCTCTAAATTGCTTTAGGAACACATATTTGGAAACACTTTGAAATTAATTCATAAATTTTTTTAACATTCTAATTTCTATGATGCTATATTTTTTTGCGATTTTTCCATTCTAAAATGACTTTAATAATAAAATATCATTTAGGGGAGTGTTTGTTTTAAATGAAGTATTTTACTTTAGGTGATTAATATTTTCTGTGACATACCCATTCAACATTCAGTAATCACTGAGACCAACATATATTATTACTTAATATTTTATATTAATGACACATGGCAAGGCATTGCATCAATCATTAGAATTCACTAGAACATTACATTACACAATGAACTCTCCTTAAATTAATTCTGAAAGTAAGCCAATGGGGTTAAGTTTATGAGTAAACTGGACTGGCAATAAGATCCCCAGATTTAAGGTTGTTTCTGGGTATGCCTAAGAGGGTGTTTCTTGATGACATTAGCATCTGATTCAATGTACTCAGTGGACAGACAGCTGCCTCACTGTGATTGGGCATCACCTGAAACAGGGAGAGTCTAAATAGAATAAAAGAGAGAGGAAGAAAGAGCTTTTTGTTTTCCTGCCTCAACACTTAAACTGGGCCAGTTCATCTCATCTCCCCTCAAACTCAGAGTCACATCACCAGCTCTTGGGCCCACAGGCCTCAGACAGACTGAACCACTATCCTGGCTCTCTGGAGTTTCTGGCCTCTGACCACAAATGAAGGAACTTTCAGATTCATCACAATTGCAAGGCCAAGTCCTCATAATAAACCTCCACACTTATTTCTTCATGGGTTTGTTTCTCTGAAGAACCCTCACTAATACATTGAATAATTCTATTATGTTAGGAAAAATAAATAAAGGTCAAAAATAAAGAAAAATATTGTCCAACACGGCAATTTTTAAAATTACTTTGTTTTACTGTTTCATATCTAACTATTGAGGGTTGATAAAGATAAAAATTTTACATTCATTTTAATATATTTTGAAAATTAGAAGTCACTGTCAATTGAAAAATTTTGTATACTATGTGTGTCTCCTTTCTTGTGAACTTACAAAATTTATAATTATACTTATCAAATTTCAAAATAATATAAAAGTCAAGTTACAGTAGTAGAATATAGACTAGAAAAAGTTTCATCATTTCATACTTCTTTTGTAATAAATTAAGTCAAACTGGCTTATTGAGAGGACTACTTTAGTAAAATCAAAATGTTGGTACCGCCTTTTAATCAATGTTTAGTCCTTTGAATTAATATAAACATACATTTTCACCTCATATGGCATTATTAAATTTCAACCTATGTGTTAGTGTGACACATACCTTAATAGAACACACTTTTGCCTTTCTGGAGAGTTAATCATTTGAAACATGCAATCAGTTTTCATATCAGTACAACCCAGATGTCTAAATATTTATTCAGTTAATGACACAATCTTATTTGGAATGATCACATGCTCATTGAAAAAAAGAGCTGGATATTCAAAGATGAATTATGATTATGAAGAGTGTTTCATAAATTCTCAGCACACACTCTGCATGAATGAATAGATACATATATATAATAGATACTCATAAATGACAAAACTAAAACACAAGGCTTGGCCTGGGGATGTGGCTCAAGTGGTAGTGCGCTCGTGCTCCTCTGGCATGCACGGGGTGCTGGGTTCGATCCTCAGGACCACATAAAAATAAAACAAAGATGTTGTGCCCACCGAAAACTGAAAAATAAATATTAGGCTGAATCAACATGCTGGCTCTCTCTAAACAAAAAAATTTTTTCTCTCTCTCTATCTCTCTAAAAAAATTAAAATTAAAACACAAGGCTAGATATTAATCAAGTTTCACTTTATATTTTGATTGCAAAAAGACTATTAAAATATAAAAACTTCATTGTCTCAAAGGTTGGCATTATTTGAATAATGTAAACTCACAAAATTAGTTATAAATTTTCCATTAAAATCACTATATTCTGAGAAATTAGAAGACTCTTGAACTATAGATTATTAAAATATATTAATCAGTTTCTCAAATAAGTGATCACTTTATTCTAATATAGAAGGGGACAAGAAAGAAAAAGAATTAGCAGATTATCCATATTAAGGATAGGTGTCTAACAGACCCTAAATTTTGAGTAAAACTAAATGTTTATAAATACGTACTTTAAATCAAGTGAACATTGTCAAATAAAATTTATTTAATACTTTGCCCTGATGAATACACCTTCCCAACCACCTGGAATGGCAGAGTTGAGCTCACAGGTCTTGGAAACCTTGTCTGGCTGTGTCTGAATCTGCTAAATGAGAGGAGATGTGCTCAGCCCACAGCCTGGTCCCTTCCCATCCCACCCCTGCCTTATATTCCAAGGGACCTCATGTTCACAACAGCCAGGATTCTGGGCCACTGGGCAAATCCTTCTAAATCCCTGACTACCTGGAACACAGTCAAGAGGGGGACCTGTAGCCTATGGGTGGTTGTATTTTTCAGGCTTAACAGACTCTTCAGGGCATGGCCCCTGTGCCCTGACCTAAAGATGGTGATATTGGCAAATTTTCTAGCAATTAGCTCTCCTAAAAACACTAACGTACTTATATTTGGGGATTCTGTTCTCCACTTAAGTAATCACTTTAAACTGCTCTTTTTGCCCAAGATCTAAGAACACACAAATAACTCACCCTGCCATAGGATTATTTCAGCTACAACCAGGTAAACAAATTAGGTCCATTATAGTACAGAAATACCAATGTGCAAGAGCTATCTGGAAGACATAATTTTTAATCATATGAAGAAAATATAAGAAAAAGATGCCAGTGTGTGGAAGAGAGCAGGGAAGGAGATGGGAAGTCCCAAGTAAGGTCCCTGGTTAGGACTGAGCCAAGCCAGAGGCAATGGTTTCCTTCAAGGCAGAAGAACTCTAAAGTGCAACCCCCTTGAGGTATTCAGGTCCATAAATTATGTGGACATTATCTCAAAAGAATGAGAAGTGCAAAAACAGCCACCAACCTACTGGAGAATAGGATCCTCTTCACCCTAAATGAGAATGTCATTTATTATCTTCCAGTCTGACAGCAGCTTGTTTCTTAATACGGTGACAGATTTTTAGTCTCTAACCTGTGAGTGTTGCGGACCCCTGTGAGTGCCAGAGGCCATATGGTGCTCCTCTGTAGTCATATGGAAAACCAGCTGGGCTGCCCAAAGATTTATGATCAATTATCCATGCTCAAAGGCCATACTCCCATTGAATAATAGTTCTTTCTGTTCAGTAAGGGAAATAACCACCTATGGTTGAGTTCCTTTGTCAATAGAAAACATTATTAACTCAAGTAACAAAAGTTTATACTCAAAATGAACCTTAATTTATAATAAAATCAATAAATATTTTTAAAGAAGTTTCAATCATCTAATACAAAATACATTCACAGAAACACATACACTGAATACACAGTCACATCCATATACACAAAAACTATGAAACTTTCTGAATGATTTAAGAAAATACAGCAGTAATAATTATGTATAAAAACCATGATTATTTTAAAAATTGCTTTTCTCCTAAGTTGGCCCTACTGGGAAGATTTTTCATGACTCTAATTCTCAACTGTGTCTTGTCACTATTCAATCCTCCATTGTTCTCTCTAGTCTGGTGGCTGAATGCTTTGGGGAAACACTGAATTCTCTTTGGATTCTGCTTGATGTAAATATGACTTTGCTTATTGATAAAATTTTCATGTTCATTTTTTTCTTTTGGTCAGAACACATGTTTTATATCTCCCTGATACAGGAAGAATTTGAGGAAAAATCTCTATAAACTATTTTTACTAGTTTAAAATTCTTATCCATTAGCATTTTATTTTCAATATTGATTTTTTAGAAAAGAATTGTCCTTTGGTACAAAGAAAAGAATACTGTAGTTACTTGCCTAGAAGGGAAACACCTAAAATGATGGAAAAAATTGAATGAGATAAAGACTGAATTAGAAACGAGGCCATTACCATCTACTTTCTTTAGGATGAACATCTAGGATCAAAATATAAGTCTTTATCTGTTACATTGATCAAATACATTTGAATATTTGATAGAGTATAATAAGCTCAGTACAGTCAAGTATCTGATTTTTTTATCACTATGAATTAATCGTATGCAGGCTCTATTAATACTGTATTAAATCTCAGCTGATTGTTTTCATATTGCAAATTCAGATTTGTTTGTTTTATTCTTATAAAGTGTCTCTAAAGGTTTACTTAATTATGACTTATTGGAAAAGCTTAACTCATTATAATATGGATGTGATTATTTTTAAAAAAATCTCAAGTAATTATTTACTATTTGTGACTTGTCTATTTAAAAATAAAGCAATCTGACAGATTATGAGTAGCTTAAATTTTGTTATATTTTACTGTTATAACAAGAGTCAGAACTTGAATTTTGATAATCTCATTCAAATTAATATATTTTAGTTATATACTGGCTATATTTTGAGGTCATATTCTATTTTTATATATTTATATTCTATTTTTATTCATATCAACATACTACTTTCTTTTTGAGGAATGAGTAATATACCCCAAATATTTGAACATAGAAAAATATTATCTTTCACAAAAGTAATATGTAAAAGTATTAAATTCACTATAAAAGACCTATTTGTTTTCCATAAGAGGTAAAAGATTGAGAAATGAGGATCTTTAAGATATATGCATAGAAATTAGATATTCCTAATACATATAATGTGTAATCAAATTTATCAAAGTATATGGAAATTCAACTAGGATATTCTTTTAGTCACTATTTAAAATGTTTAAAGAGTTTTCCAGAATCTTCCATTTTTTTATACAAGGGAAACTTTTATCTAAAAACTTACATTAGAAAAGGACTTAACTAGGAAAAAAAAACATTACTGAGTTTCTTCCTCCATTGTCTGATTTATTTGTTCTCTTATTATGTGTGGATTGGAGAAGGTTACTAGATTGGAAAGAGAAGAAAAATTGAAAGATTGAACACCAGAAAATTATTGATAGAATTATTAATCTGTTAGGACAGGGATGCCCTTTTTAAAATCCCAAAGCTTCCCTAAGTGCATTTGTTATTATCAAAAGAACTCCTGAGCTGTGAAAATCTATGCTACGTTGAATTACAATAGCAGAATTCTTCTCCTGGAAGATCTATGTGCAAATAGATCATATAATAACTTCAGTGAAAAAATAGTAAGATTGTCTTCTGAATTTAACTTATAGCAATATATCTACATGTAGGCAAACATTTCAAGTCAAAAGGGGGATCATGAACATTGATTATGATCTGTAAAAATTTTGAAATGTCTATGCTTAAAATTAAATGACTCATTTAATGAGGAAAATATAATTTGTCTTTGACCTTTAAATTTACAGAATGATGCAATTCTATTTTAAGTGTGTTTGTAAGCTTTAATTTGGAAAAGTTTTAGTGTTCATTTTAATTGCTGTTAGGTCAAATCAATGAAACAAGTAAAAAAATAAATCAGTCCTGGAGGTACGTAGACATTATAAAAATAATGCCTAAAATTATACTAAGTATGAATATTTTTAAAACTCCAAAATACAATTAGGAAAGATGAAAATGATCTTTTAAGCTTATATCTATTTACACTCTTTTAGTAAAATCAGACATAATGAGCTCCCTGTAGTCATTAAAAAATATGAGAGGTGATTTAATTGTTTTGGGGGCTCCCAACCTGATGGTGATCCCAGAACTACAGCTCAGACAAAGCATATTTATCATGTACCATAACAAGTGAACCTATAAAACTTATACAGTAAAGTGATATAAATCACCAGGCTGTAAATAATCACTGGACCTCTGGAATTTTAGAATTCCCACTTCTTCAATGAAGCAATATGGATTCTATGAGAATAGCAGGAGAAAAACATTAATGATTTAGAATAGAGATGACAAACTAGTGGACTGTGAGATTCATGGGTTTTCAAAATTCTAATTTCTTTAATGAATAAAATTAACTCTTTATATGGTTGAAAAACGTATAAGGAGATCTGTTTGGAGGTTGCACAAAGGTGGCCTGAAGGATTTGGCTTAAGAATGTAGTATGGTTGCCTTGAATTGATAAAGTTAATTCTCAACTTAGTTGGCAGCATTTAAAAATATGCAGTGTTACTGTGAGAACTTGCTTTCTAACTTAAACTAAAAATGAGATAACCTATTTCAAATGTATGATATGTCAAGGTCATTGTACTGTCATGTGTAACTAATTAAAACAAATTTTAAAAAATGAGATAACATAGTAGACTGAATACCTCATTTACCCATAGTGAGACTATTAAATACCAGGACAGTGTGCATTACTCTTTTGATATAATTCAGACTTCCTCTTCTCAGAGACTTGGGTGTCAGATTTCGTAGGGGACAGCCTGAAAGCCTCCTGGACTTCAGCCTAGGTTTACTCCCTATTGTATTTCTCTGCTGTATTTATGGCAATTATCACTATTGGAAATTTCTTTTTGCTTACTTGCTAATAATCAAATTTTTCTGAAACATAAATTTATGAAAGTGAGTAAATTGTTGGCTGTCATGTTCCCAGGACTGAGAATAGAGGGTGGCAAATGTAGAGGAGTCTAAGTAATGTCCATTAAATGAACATCATGTGGTCAAGTCTATGTTCTTTTTTTCCATGGTGTTTTGATCAGTAAATAAGGTAAAAAATCTGTCTCACAGTTAAAACTCCATCCAAAGCAGGTAATACAACTGACAAAGATCACCATAAATTATTTATACTTGGCTTGCTTCACATTTTATTATACTCACTTTTGAGTTTTTAAGAATATTCATCTTAAAGTGAATAATTTTAACACTGCCATCAGTTAGGAGGTTTTCTATTTATTCTTGATTTGTACAAGTCTGTTCATGGTATATTAGTCTATAAAATACTGATTATTCAATTGATTTTCACACTTTAGTAACTCATAGATTTATCATTTACTGGCTCACATTCATTATAATTTATCTAGAAATTTTTCATTATTATGCTAATTTTACCAAGAGAACTAAAATATGGCTGTCAGAACTGCAACACATATGCTCACTGCCTGGAAATAATACCTATTCATGTTATTTCCTCTGTTACTTCATATAGATCTGTGGCAGAGTTTGCCTGCAGCACAGATTGATACAATGGTTCACATTCATTAATTTTTATCTATAATTTTATTTCCTTATTAATATTTATTTATTCTGTTAATTTTTCAAAGTGAACTTCATAAAGTAAATCATATCATGGTTTAATAATAATAATAGCTATCAATTTTGTTTCATTTTTTGTAAACAAATATTTGTTAATAGATTTATTTTAATTTGTGTGTTCTAGTTTCTCATTCAGTATAGTAAATAATAGGATTTATAAATATCTACCCAATGCAGGGACTCATGCATGCCAGGAAGGCAATCTACCATGGAGTCACAGCCCAAGCCTCTAGACATTAGCATTGCATTGTGAGGCAGTGTTTCCCTAAACTGCCCAGGCTGGCATCAAACTTGCAGTCCTCCTGCCTCAGTCTCCCATTCTCCAAGGGATTTCTGGTGTGCACCACCACTCCTTGCATAGCTTTTATTTTGACTGTAATTTGTTCCTCCTTCATAATACCCAAAGACAAATCACACTGGAAAAGTGACCTCTTCAATACTGTCCCTTTTCTCAACTGGGATCTAATGCATTTCAAGTAATATCAGGAAAGTTAGAAAAATAAATGGGGACCAGGAAATAAAACAAATAAAATACATAATAAAATGAAAAGATTAACAAATAGAACATTAATAATTACTTTAAACATGAATGGTCTAAATAAAATAGTTGAATGGCAAAAATGGTAGAATGTTTTAAAACTAGGTCAATCTGTGTGATATTTATAATATAGTCACTGCAAATTCAATGACAAGGTAAAGTCAAAGTAAAAAAGTGAAAACAAAAGTATCATGCAAACATTACTAAAAAGAAGAGGAAACATGAGTGGCTCTGTTAATATTAGATAACTTCAGAGCAAATAAAATTCTTAGAGGCAGAGGAACATATGTGACCATCCAACAATCAGTTCATCAAGAAGATGTAATGGATCCAAATGTTTGAGTCCAAAACAACAGCACTTCAATATATGTGAATTGGAAATGATTCAGCAGGAAAGAGAAATAGATAACTATGATTATAATTGGTGATTTGAACTCCCCACTCAGCAGCTGATAAAACAACCATGCAGACAACCTAATCAACACAGATAAACACCCCAAAGTGAATTAGGTACACAAGAAATATTCACCATGACAGGCCAAGACACATAACTACACATTTTAGCAAATTAAAAAAGTGAAATCATGCATAATATATCCTGTGAACATATTGAAAATAAATTAAAAACCACAAATAACCTAAGACAACAGGAAAATCCCCAGATTCATAACAATTAAGCTGCATTCTTCTAAAAGTTTCACTGGTCAAGAGGAAGTCTCAAAGAAAGTAGAAAATACATAGAACTAAAATTGAGTAAAAATGGAAATACAAAATAGCAAAATATGGAGATACAAAACTCATCAAGGTAATTATTTTCTTATTTAATCCATCAATATTTAAAAAGTAAAATTATAAACTATGATCTAAGGACATATTCCATATGTGCAAAGTTCATTTACCATTGAAAAATCAATGTGAACCACTACATTAAGAAACTACAAAAGAAAAAACCTTTGATCAGAAAAGGTACTTGAAAAAAATATCAAATACCCATTGATAAAATGTCTCTCTCTGAAAGTAGAAATACCAACAGAACTTGATGAAGAGAATCTGAAAACAGTCTACAACTAGTATCCTATCTAATGCTGGAAGACCAAGGCTTTCTCCCTAACAACAGAATAAGAATGGCTGACCCCACCCTGCTTTTCAACAGAGCACTAGCATTTCTAGTCACTGAAATAAATCAGAGCAAGGAAACAACCCACAAATTAGAAAGAAAGAATAAAACTCTCCACATCATTGTCTACAAATGAAGAAAGAGGTGTCCTCAGGTACCTTGCAGTAGGTCCCCCCTTGGGTGGCATCACCTTGGATTTCAAGATGGACAAAGGAAGTGGGCTGGCATCATACTTCTGAAGAGGGCCTGTAGAAGCATGTAGAAGCATGCGCTGCCACTTGTGCCACTGGAAACCCTTCTGAGGTCAGTGTTTGCCCTCCAGGATCCTGGTCATGGTTGTGCTGAAGTCTGTTGCACACTAGAGCCATTTGTCTGCCGGCCACTTCACTTCTAGGACCATCACTAGCCAAATCCTGGCAGCCTTCTAGGATCTGCACCTCCTGGAGGTCACTGGTGCCAGGCCGACTTCCAGTATCCTACACAGCGGTCTTGGGCCTGCAAAGGACAGTAGACCACTGTTGAAAAGTGTTACCAAAGAGGCCTGTGAAGCTAGCTACAAGATTTCAAAATAAAGATGCTAAAAATAAATCTAATTCCTAGCAAAACCCTGTCTAGGAATTCAGAAATGTTTGTTAAATGACCAAACAAATAAATTGATCACTTCCATCTTCCTCTTCTATTTCTTCATTAAATAAAATCTAAATCTAAAAGGAAATCTCTTGGTGGCTAATCAGGGTAGATGGCAAGATGGGCTTGGCTTGGTTTGCGTTTCAGTAAAACCTTACCCCACTTACTCTTACAGATCCTGGCAAGGCTCCTTTTCTCCCAACATTCCCTGCTTCACTATTGCTATCTGTTTAGGAAACCAGTCTCTGAAAGAATGTTTATAATGAAAAGTGATTAATAACTTCCCCAGAAGGATTAAAGCAGAGTTAATCTAATTTGGACCTGTACCCCGATTCACTGAGTCACATAAAAAGCCAAGACTCAGAGGGGTCTCATCTCCTATTCTTTAACAATCACACACCCTTTCCTTTGCCCCACAAGCTCTTTAGCTAAAGTCTTGGAAATTCATCAGCAATTATCAGCAAAACCCTTTAAAAATAATCCCCTCTCTGAGTACTATCTTACATCCACTTTATTATCCAAAGCAAGTTAATGAAAATGGTCACACTATTTAGCATTAGAATGCTTCCACTGCAACCATCTCAAGTGTGTATGTGTGTGTGTGTGTGTGTGTGTGTATGTGTGTGTGTGTGAAGGTGGAGACATTCTTTCCCAAACTCTTATATAAGCCTGCATATATACATATTGCCCTAACACTTCAACTGCTATCTGTATACATTGAATTTCTATGTGTCTTAAAAGCTCCAGCAATCTGGAATTGAGATGAGAGAATCATGTTTCCACGCTCACTTTTATCTTTTCTGTACTTCAACTTGTCTGAATAAAATGCAGTCACTGAATTCCAACCAGTACCACAAAAGTTACAACTTGAAAGATTTGTATTTCTGTACTTACCAGAATACCTAATTCTTCCCTTTTTTTAATGCCCTCAAAAATTTAACAGTGCTTAAAGAAGGTGAAATTGATATTTTATCTGTAATTTTTACAAATAATCACTATGATATCAAAAAGAAAATATTATTTAATCTGTCATAAGACATCATTCATTTCATATACATTGTGAAATCTATGGAAATGTGATATTTAATTGAATTTCCATTGTTATACAAATGGAAAACTGTCTATTAGAATTGGCAGGGCATAATCAACTGAGGGGTATTTGCTTATTGGCAAGCGCTGTAGGAAACGCCATAAAAACCTCACTAATGTACCTAATACTAGACTACAGGGTATATGTTTCTCCAAGCCATCTGGAAAGCAGTTAATGCCTTGAAGCACAAGAATTGATAGCCCTTTTAATTTTTATCCTTGCTAGTTGTAGATCTTTAAAACACTTCACAACTCCTAAATTTGATATGTCAATGTTCACATCAGAATTAGAAGACTAGACATGGAACCCAGGATCTGAGCTCAAAAGCCAAATCACCACAATCACTCATATTACATATTGTATATTCACTTGTGCTGTAATTTATAGCAAGAGAAAAATAAAACAACATAGAATTAATTTGTGTATTTTAATAAAATATTTATGTGCTGTGTACTATACACACACACATATATAAACAGTTTACATCAGAGTAAATGATTGCTTAGAGCTGAACTCAGGCTATTTAATAGATCTCAAAAGCATATAATATGTAGCAACATGCTTTACTGTGAAATAGGATTCAAAAATAATTGATATTTACAAGATAGTAATATACCCAAGTAGAAAAATGTCAGAAATTTAAATTTTTAAAATATTTTACAAGTTTATAAAATGAAGTTTATAATATAAAATATTTTAAAATATTTAACTTTTGAAACATTCCAATATTTTGAAAGAATGAAGTTAAAATTTTTCCACTGTTAAAAGCATTGGGCACAAGAATGTGCAAATAATTTAGAAAAAGAAAACTCCTGTACACTAATACAAGTTAATTTGTGTAGGCTTTAAACCATCAAGGAATGCTCCTCTCCTAAATGTTCCTTGAAAGGTGAGGAATATTAAATAAAAAATTTAAAAACATAAGCAGCATGTAAAGCGAGACCAACTTTATTAATGTGTCTTAAAAGTTATTTTCATCTTCTTCAATTTGAATTGTTCAGATCAACAGAACGGCAATGAGAGAGAGAGAATAGAAGCCTGCAACTCCATGGGAGCCAGAAGTAGAAAGAGTGGAGGCTGCGGAGTCCTGGATGAGAGTTCAGGCCTTTCTTACACCTCTCACTACGTGGAATAAAGAAGTACAAGATGTCAAGAAGGACTCTGACAGGGCGAGGCCTGCCAATCAATCATGGGCTATACACGCGCCACTGCCTTTAACAATTCGCAACTTCAACTTCATTCTTGGGGGCGCACAGAATGTAGATTGGACACAGAGGCAGAAGAGCATCTTTAGCAGAAGGTAAGAAGTCATTCATAGCAAATATTCTAAAGTCTCATTATTGGAATTAATATGATGTATTTCAGCATATGTAAGATTTTGTATGCCAATTGTGTGGCAAAACACAGATATTGAAAGAGTTTGTTTCACATTTGGATGCAGCAAGTTCCATTACCCGAAAACACTTACAGAAAAAAAAACAGTTTTCCTATCACATTGCATTGATGAAAATATTTATGAATTATAGTCTGTTAAGGACAATATGCTAAATCTCAAGCTGACTTTTGAACCTGATGTTGCACATCACTGGATGTGCAACACTAAGTACTATGTAATATTTTTATGTTTCACTTTCTGTTTTCTGATATAGAAATTATTACATCTAAAAAATGCACATAAATAGTGAGGTGCACCAAAAGTTTTCAGACTAAAATCCCCATCTTCACTGCTGCTCTCATTACCAGTTGTACTTGTACTACTACTGGTGCACTGCATCCCCGGACATCTGCTTGAAAAATTGTAGCCATTGTGGGTTCAAGATTCTGACAAATAAAACTTGTGTGACTTGATGGCTGAACATTTTTTCTGTTTTCCCTTCTCATTATTGAACTAAAACCTGCCTCCCAACAGTTTGCATTAGTTGTTTTCATCTTTTCTCTTAAGGAAAACCCACTCCACTTCCATTAACCCTTATTCAGATTTATGCAAAGCTGTCCTGCCCCAAGTTTGTTGATTCAGCCTTCCCAAACCTTTCTCATGTAAAGTGTTTCCTATTATCTTTACTGTCCTGGTCCTCTTCAAACTGGTGAGATTCAGTTTATCTGTCTCCCTTAAATGTGGTGTTCCCAATTGACTAAAACATTGTCCCAGCTATCACACCAATACAATAACAATGAAACTTTTAACTCATAATTGGAAAAATGGCTTGCTAAAACTAATGAGAAGTTTGGTGTTGCCTTCATTAAACTTCTTAGTGTTTTGATGTCTGGCTCTTCTTGGCTCTTCTACAAAAGGAATTATCTAGTCCTTATACTTTTATCTGATTATGATTATGAGGATAATCATGATGGTGATGATGAAACTATACATTCTTCTCCAAACCTACGTTTTAAATTAACTATTTGTTTATTTATCTATTTTCCTTATGGAACCTTGGGAATTCGATTTGAGAGAAAACCACGATCTTTAGATCTCTGGTATTTAATGAATAAGCAGATCAGCAAATAAAATTCAAATTTTAAATGCTCAAGACCTGGCATATTACTTCCAAATGCTTTGTAGGAAGATTTCTAGTCAGAAAACCCTTTCTAATAATTTATCTAAAATAAGGAAAAGCATCTACAAACTACTTCTGTTATACAAATTCAGTGTATGAAAATAACAAGATTTTGTTCTTTCAGCACAAAACACAAAATGATTTTAAGGATCACTTATATAATGCCATGTACATTGGTACAAATAATTTGCCAAGCATATTCAAAAATGCAGATTTCAATATCTTATATTTAGGACTACACTAAAAAGTATTGAATACTTCCCCAACTAAAATTGTTAGAAGTTTCTCTGAGAAATTATTTCTTTGCAAAAAAAAAAAAAAAGTATTTGTCTTAATTTACAGATCAAAATCAGAGATTAATACAGATTTTAATTAATACAGAAATCTCCCTCTGTAAATGTCTCTAAAGAAATAATGTTTGTATTAATAAGTTAGAGATGAGATTTTTTAAAATTGCATCAGAACATTTACAGATGGAAGAAAATTTAGATTTTTAAGAACCATCTGTTGATGAAAACTCTAAACTTACTATTGGCACTTGTTTCAGGATAAATCTTTTCAATTTGATATCTATTTTTAGCAAAGCAATTTCATAAAATTCTGCCTATACCGAGTGTTTGAGAGAAAAATGAGAATATTATCTTCAGTAATATTAGAGATACTGAATGTCCTAATGACAGAGTTCTATCTTAATTTTTTATCCTTGATAAGGAAATTATTTTTCCACATTCAGGTAATGGCTACAGAATGCCAAACTAATTATCTAATTAAATTAATTTGATGAATTTAGAAAAATTTAAAATTTTTTAAAAGATGCATACTTAATGTCATTTACAAAAAATCAACAGAAAACATGTTGGGAAAAGTATAAGGGCGAGCCACACCCCAGAGAAAAACCCAACATGGCGCCTAACTACCTTCTTTCCCCTTTTTTCACTGGCCAGAAAAGTTCCCGAGGGTTGAACTCTCCCCCGCCGCCAATTTCAAATCTTGCTGGCAGGGAACCTTAGCCCCAATAAGAACTAATTCCTGGGCTCCAGAACTGATATTTGGAAGAACTTGCCAATAAACGGGTGGCCTGCCATTTATCTAAGCCCTGCCATCTCTCCTTAGATCTATATAAGCACACAGCCTTTTGCAATAAAATTGGAATTCTCCCGGCAAAGTGTCTTTTGTGGAGGATTCTTTCAAAACAAAAATAAAACTAAACTATCTTTAACCAAGTTTAAAAATGTGTATATTCCCCCATTTCCCAAGTTCAAGGGTACTTGATCCATTCTGTGCTTGAGTTTCTTTTATAAGTTTGCAAATCCTTTAATGACCTTAGAATGCCAACCCTAACTAAGCTACTGACTTTCCAAATTGTTTAAAATATCAATAATGTCTTCCTTCATTTCTGTTCTTCTGGATTTGCTGTCCTTGTTGATATACTGAAAAATCAAGTGAAACTGGCATAAAAACCATCTTTGAAAAGCATGTCCCAAGACATTTCCTGAGTGCTGATTTTTAGCACTCAAGGACTGTCAGACCCTTTAAATACCTTCTTTGATTTATGTAAAAGATTTATTGACTTAGAGATGAGTCTTTTTTAGTACACACTCCTGTTCTTTTAACTCTAATCTGATTCTGAAACACAATTTAAAGGAAATGAAGGGGTACAGATCATTAGCATTTTTGCCTTCAGAATCCTGAAATGGTGGCACTTTGAATGAAATTTGTATGAGATTTGGCTTTAAATATTAACCATGTAAACAGAGGTCATTATTTAGGTTCTGTATGGAGTCAGGGACCCATCTATCTTTCCTATTCAAGGGGGCAATTTTTGTAAAATTTTAAATACTTGTTAAATAATTAAATAATCTTTTATTAATTCAAGACAGTGGAAATGATAGAATCCTTTTTTCACCATAACACAGTGTCTAATTTAACAAAACACTGTGCTTTATCCCAATTTTATGAGTGAGGTTTTTTTGCACAGATGGAGTACACACTCATTTTGTACCTTTTCCAGGAAACCTTGTCTGAATGCTCATCCTCACCCATTCCCATGTCTAGGCTCAGTGGGGAGGATGATCAGCACGCACACCTTGGGAATAACAGGTCCCCCGCTGACATATTTCAAACCATTATGCAAAGTTTTACATGATTTATCATTGTCCTTCCTTCCTCCACAGGAACCAGGATGATCCTGAAGGCCACAGACCATGTGATGAATTTCTGCATATTCTCTCACAGCACCACCTCTGAACAATGCACAGAACAAGTCATAAAAAATACTTTCTGAATTAGTCCATGATGATGATTGTTTGATGACTGTTTATTGAAACTAATTTTGGGTCAGAGAGACAAGTGTATGGGGCAAACTTGACTTAGAGATGAGCCTTTTCTAGTACACACTCCTGTTCTTTTAACTCTAATCCGATTCTGAAACACAATTTGAGGGAAATGAAGAGGTGTAGATCATTAGCTTTTCTAGCAGACCCACTAGCACTGGCTCTCTAATAGGGGCTGGCAGAAGTGGTCTTGATTCTGGAAGACCTCAGGTGCCAGGCAGAAGAGAAAACAGCTAGCAGGAACCACTGGAGCGAAATTCTCAGTATTTTCCCAAGGGTAAACCGAGGATGAATTAAAGCTCTGAAGTCTACTAAAACAAGAATAACTAAAACATGTAAATTACACTTTTTTTCTCCCTGTCAACTAAACAGGCATGGTTTTATAAGCACAGTTTAATCCAAAAAGCAGATGCAGTTTTTCCTAAGGATACAAAGTAGAGCCAACTGGCTTGCAGAGCACTTGTCTCCCCCACTGTCATTATTGGAAGTGGCAGGTTGAAAGACCTCAGAATTAGAATTTCAGAATATGGCAGTAGATTCAAAGAATGAAGTTCTAGTCCTTTAAAGGAAACAGAGGGGGAAAAAGGGAAGAGGAAGGAAAAAGATGCACATTTAAGGGAAAAGTACTGGCATCAAAAAGATGATGTCAACCAGAAACTGCATTATGGAATAAGCAATGGTAATACTAAAACACACGCATTGTACGTTGCCAACAGCCCTTTAGCTTGTCTGTGAAGAGGTTGATATAGTAAACCAATTTCAACTCAACAAACTTATTAGATACTTCAACCATTTGACAATCCTACCTGTGAACAGCTAAATCCCTTCCTTAGAACAGCCAAGAGATACCACATTTTTGGATGAGATAAACTGGAAGACTCAAATCCGGACTTTTCTGGACGGGACAATGGAGGTTAACTCATGAACTACTTTTCTTTATACTCCCTACATAGCTTTTGCCTGCTGCTCCAAACTGTGCTTTGGCATGCTTATCTACAAGTATGTAGTTTCCGATGAGTGCAGTATAGAGTTGTGTAGTCAGAAAAGCCTTCTCAGTTCAATGCTAATGTGTTAGCTGTATAGTATAGGAAAAGTGAGAACAATTTTTAGGCTCTTTGGTGTCTTTGTTTTTAAGTTTAAATTTTAACTATGTAAAGCATTCATTGTACACCTGGTGCATACTAGATATTTGTGAATGCAATCTACTATTATTAATTATTATGACAGTATATGAAGGCATTATAGAAGTTTTTCTCATGGAGAAGAAAAAACATGAAATGCCAATTCTCTTGGGTAACTTAAGAAAATTTCAGAAGTTAGGTATTCAGGCTTGCTTTTCTCCCCACATCCAAAGTCTTTAACCACTATGGCAAGCCAATGGAGTCCTTAACCGCAGTTTTAGGCATGAGTTACCAAAGGAGTGATATGCTTCCCTAGAAAGTGTGAATTATCTATGATAGCCATATGAACTTTCAGTTCATATAAATATCCAGATATAATCCAGAACAACGCACTTCAGTTTAGGAGGCCAGCATACCTGTAACAAAAATTAGAACTAGATCATATATACAAGAATGTGGAGTTTTAGGCAATAACAGATGGGAATAAGCTGAAATGTTTCCTAAGTGCTTCCGGCCTGTGTGGTAGATCAGGCTTTCCACTTAACCAGAAACACAGAGCCCCTTTTTTGTTGTTGTTTTAATTTGAATTTCATCATGTAGCTAAATCTTGTATGGAATTATAATTACATTTAAGTGTGGGTGCAAGAAGCCGAGTTCTGTGTGTCTTTAAGATCTACAATGGCCCAGGAAAGGGAAGCCAAAACTTGGGTGTCTTGCATATGCACTGCTGGCTCTCTCAAGGCTCAGTAGGACAACAATGGCCACAGCAGCAGCTATTAGAGAGCAGCTGTGATGCTGAGCATTACACACACACACACACACACACACACACACACACACACACTCACACACTCACACCAGGCTATGTTCTAGGTGCCTTTCCTGACCCACACTTGGTGACCTAATGACTGTTATAATCTAAATTTTGCATGTGGCTAATTGAGGGACGGAGAAGTTAAATAATTCCCTGCAAGGTGATACTTAGCAAATAAACATGTTTGAAAGGATTTTACAAATTTGAATGTATTTTGTGAGGCTGGTGCAAATAATTTGTCAAGTCATTCTGGGAAGAAATGTACTGCTCCTGCTAGAATTGTTGTTGTTGTTGTTGTTGTTGTTTTACCAGGGATTGAACCCAGGGCACATTACCACTGAGCCACATCCCCAGCCATTTTTATTTTGAGACAGGGTCTTCCTAAGTTGCTTAGGGTCTCACTAAGTTGCTGAGGCTGGCTTTGAATTTACCATCCTCTTGCCTCAGTTTTGCAAGCTCCTGGGAGTACAGGCATGCATATCTGTGTTCAGCTCAAAGAAATCTCTATTCGTGAACAAATCCAAAGTACTACTAATAGTATTGAGGTTTGTGAATATAAAGATAAAATTATTTTTGCCATTAAGATAGACCTCCTACTCCTTGGTCTACACCCAAAGGACTTAAAAACTGCATACTACAGGGACACACCATATCATAGTTTGCACAATTCACAATAGCTAAACTGAGGAACCAACCTAGATGCCCTTCAGTAGATGAATGGATGAAAAGATGTGGTATATATACACAATGGAATATTATTCAGCATTGAAAGAGAATAAAATCATGATATTTGCAGGTAAATAGATGGATGGAACTGGAGAATATAATGCTAATTGAAATTAACAAACCCCCCAAACCAATGCTGAATGATTTCTTTGATTTAAGGATGCTGATTCATAATATGCTGGGGGAGGGATTAAATGAATTCTAGATAGGGCAAAGGGGAATGGGGGGGGTAGGGAGGGGACATAAGGGTAGGAAAGATGGTGGAATGCGATGGTCCTCATTACCCTAAGGTACATGTATGAAGACACGAAGGATGTGACTCTAGTTTGTGTACAATCAGAGATATGAAAAATTGTGCTCTATATGTGTAATATGAATTGTAATGAATTCTGTTGTGATACATAACAAACTAAATTTTTTTAAAAATTCAATAGACCTTTAGAATTTCATAAAGAAAATCTTTGAGTATGCTTACAACTTAGGTTATGAATTTTATCTAGAAGGATATAGAAGTCCATACTGAAATAAGTTTTATTAAAAGATTTAATGATATTGATAAGCAAAAAGAGTTGATTTTTTGTTTGTTTTGTTTTGCAGTACTGGGGATTAAAACCAGGGGCACTCAACCACTAAGTTAGATTCCCAAACCCTATTTTATTTTTGTTTTGAGACAGGGTCTAAGTTGCTAAGGCTAGCCTCAAATTTGCAATCCTCCAGACTTAGCCTCCTGAGTTTCTGAGACCATAGGCATGTACCACAAAACCTAGTGGCAAACTGTTTTAAGAACAAAAATGTCTATATCAAATAAGCTGACCAAAGTTAATAAATTGAGCTTTTGAAACTGCAGGGAAAACTACTATTCACACATGAATATATTTTAGAAAGTAGAAAAATAAAGAAAATGCAGTTTGGTTTGTTGTGGATTAGAAAGGAAAGGAGAGAATTAGAAATTGAAACTCCATTGGGAGAGTAAATTCAGATCTTCGAGGGAATTTAGCTAAACATTTTAGAGAATGAGAACATGGTCGAAGAAAACCAGTTATACTGAATTGTATGTGCAATGTATGTGCCCCCCAAAGAGGGAGATTGTGTTAATCTACTTTGGAACCTAGAAATATAGAGCAAACAGCTGACATTTAGGTAACATACACAGAGTGGTAATGAACATCTTTGTATAAAACCTTGTGTACATTTGCATAGGATTTCTTGGAAGAGACTTCTGAAAGTGAAATTTCTGGTTCAAAGAACATAAAATACAGAGGGGAAAGTAGAAGCATGATTCTAGCTCTCCCTCTTCTTAAAGAAGCAAAGAGACCTGTCCTGCACCTGCCTCCAGGTACCCTGCCCCTGTTCCTTCCAGTGTTCGCCACTGAGGCAGCCATACTTGTTTCATTCCTGAAGCAGCAATTCTCACCAACATGGCCACTCCACCCCATCTGCTTCTGAAAACTATTTAAGGATAGATATCTTCAATGTTGGTATCATTGTGCTTAGAAACTGTAGTATAAGAGACTATCAAGTCTGCAGTAGGTGGCAAAGGGGTGAGGTTTGAGAATTTTTAACAGATGATGAGAAAAAGAAAATACTTGAGTTTCAGGATGGTTAATTATAGAGACTAGGGATACAAGGAGAAGTCAGTCAAGGGAGAGGTGTACGTGGTTAAAGAATGACTGGGCCAACTTAAAGTTATTGAAATCACTGAAGGCATTAATGAGATGTGAACAGTGGACAAAGGATTACCCAATTACAACACAGATGATATACCAAGAAGACAAAACAGGATGAACAAGGCAACTTCATTAAAGAAAGCTGGTTCTTCATTTATCTCATTTCATTTCTCACATAAAAAAAGATTATAAATTCTTTAAAATTTTCATTTCTTAAAAAAACTTAGGCTATATTTTTTATTTCATTTATGTATTTTTGTGTGGTTAAAACTAAACAGAGTGGTTCCATTACAATATATTGCCTCAAGAAGCCACAACTAAGATGACTTTTTCCTCCCATTAGTTCTGCTCATATAATTATTGAAATTATTATTATTTGAGTTTTTATTATACTTACCAAAGATGAAAATTGTTTCTCTGAGGCCTCTGAGATCTAAACTTCATGGGAATTACAAACTATAATAAAAAAATAGGCACTATGAAAGTCAGCCTTCTCAGATCCACATGTGAGGTTAGGCCACTAAGCTGTGATAAAGTTACAATCAAATAAAAATGAACAAAGATAAACAAGAAGAGATGAGGCTTTTATAAGAATTGAACACTAGAAATCATTACTTTGTACATATTGCTATAATTTCTATTAACCTTATACTTATATTTTGAGTTTTTATATTCTCAAAACATTAATATTCTTGCATTCTTACTTAATGTAAGGTGAACATTTTTTTTTTCTAGAAAAACTCTCAATCTTGTATTTGTTGATTGATTGTATATCCTCTTCTGAGAAGTGTCTCTTCAGGTCCTTGCCCATTTATTGATCGGATTATTTGGGGTTTTTTGAGTGCTTATCTTGTTGAGCTCTTTATATACCCTAGAGATTAGAGCTCTATCTGATGTGTGAGGGGTAAAAATTTGTTCCCAGGATGTAGACTCCCTATTCACCTCACATATTATTTCTTTGCTGAGAAAAAACTTTTTAGTTTGAATCCATCCCATTTGTTGATTCTTGGTTTTAATTTTTGTGCTACAGGCATCTTATTAAGGAAGTTGGGCCTAGTCCCACGTGATGGAGATTAGGGCCTACTTTTTCTTCTATTAGACACAGAGTCTCTGGTTTAATCCCTAGATCCTTGATCCATTTTGAGTTAACTTTTGTACATGGTGAGAGATAGGGAATCAGTTTCATTTTGTTGCATATGGATTTCCAGTTTTCCCAGCACCATTTGTTGAAGATGCTATCCTTTCTCCAGTGCATGCGTTAGCCAATCCCAAAAGAACCAAATGCCGAATGTCTTCTCTGATATAATGGGGGTGACTCAAAATGGGGTTGGGAGGGAGAGCAAGAGAGATTACCTCTAGATAGGGAATAGGGGTAGAAGGGAAAGGGAGGAAGAAGGGGAATAGCATGGATGGTGAAAGGAGACCCTCATCATTTTACAAAATACATGTATGAAGATGTGAATTTGGTGTCAACATACCTTATATACAATCAGAGATATGAAAAATTGTGGTATAAAGGTGTATTAAGAATTGTAATGCAAAAATAAATAAATAAATAAATAACTCTCAATCTTCATCTCACACAATAAAAGTGTTAATGTATGTTGTAACTCCCACATTCTGATTAAGCAGGAAAAAAGTTCTAATACTTAAAGAATTTAGGGCTGATTGATCTGTTTGAATACAAATTAAACGAAAAAAGGATATAACTAATACCTTCAGTTTTTGTTTGAAAGTAATGTGAATGACAAAACAAATCTCTGTAGATTTCTTGTTACATTCCCTACAAATTGTCTTAATAAGAATCTCTCCCGTGATGTTAATTTTGTCTTTGAAGAAATATTAAATATGATTTTGTTTCAAATACATTGCCAGGGTAAAAAAGTGTTTTGTTTTTCCCTTCCCTGTCAGCCCCTTGTGAATGTAGGTGTGTGGCTTTCTGATTATTATTCTGTTTATTTTCAAGTCTGCAGCTGGGAATAAAATCTACCTAAAGGAAGTATGATATAGACTTGGGCAGCAATCAGAACATCCTGAAGAGGACCCTGAGACAGTGAAAGAAACCATCTGTCTGTGAAGTCTCCCCAATGAAGTCTGACAGTGAGTGGCAGCAGCTGCTACACACAGTTAGGGCATGTGTGAAACTGCCTTCTCTGTGCTCTCCACGTGGACGTCTAACCTTACCCAGGAACAGCAGTGATCACTTGCAGATGCACCCCATCGACAAGTGCCGTCTGGCATCCAGGATGTCTGTTCCTTGGACTGGAGGGAACTTGGAGCAATCCAGCTGCTAGAACAAGTTACTAAAGGAAATGCCCAGTCAAGAGCACCTGAAGAGGTCTGTTTCTTTTGATCAACAGATCCTTTACCTAATTCAGCTCCTGTACCTGGTGATAATTAGGGTGCTTCTTCATTTCTAGTTTCCTTGTATTTTAAATTAACATTTCTTAGCACCAAATAGGGGAGGAAAAACCAATATGCTATAATACAGGGAAAAACCTATTAATACTTTTGTGAAATGCCTTAAAGTTTTTATCTGTGTAACTATATCAATGTAGTAATATAAAAATAATAACATAGTATATAGTATACAATATAATATAATACAATTATAAGAAATGCATACATATTATTTATGGCTTTTATTACATCTTTATAGATCTATTATATTTAAATAAAAAGGTACAAAACATATGGAGCAAATATGTGTAACTGTTTCATGAAAAAGTAAAATAATACATGGCACTTATTATACTATTATTGTAGATTTTAAGAATATAATTTCAATGCCTATAAAATTCATATAAGTAGTATTTTCAATAACATTTCTTTTCCATCTCTTCCATTATATATATTTTATATATAAATGCAAATATTCATATGGAATATTAAATTAAAAAATAATTTCAATGCTTTTTAAATTACTTCTTTAGCTTAGATTCCTAGAAATGTAATTCTGAACAAATTAGCACTGGGTGAGAATTTTTAATAAAATTTAATTACCAGTGGCAAAGTGTGTGATGTTATTAATTTATATCTTTATAAACATCAAACTTAATTGTATTTTAAATTTCTGACAAATTATAAGAAAATAATCTTATATACTATGATTTTATTACTTTGAACATTATTGGATTTGAATAATTTTGGCTCTTGTAGTTCCTTTTGTGAGTATTGTTAGTCCTTATATCAAAAAATATGCACATAATATGGTAATATATAATAGAATACACACACAGAACTCATAAAGATAACACTTATTTTATGGTAATTTTTGTCTTGTTGGTATTTTTTCAATTATTTATGATAGTAACATAATTTGCTTCTTTATATACTTTAATATTTGGTGATATGATTTCCCCTTTATACCCTTCTGTTACAAATTTATTTTGTATAGTTTCGTATACAAAATTTAGTTTAAATTTTAGATTTCATTTTCTTTTTTTAAACAGATAACTTCATTCATCCATTGAGAGACCTCTAGATTGTTTCTAGTTTAGTCAATTATGGATAAGGATGCTGTAAACATTCATATACAGTTTTGATATGAATAATTTTTTAATTTCTTACAGATACATGCATAGAAGTAAAAACACTGTTCATAAGATGGCTTCATGTCTATTTTGGGGTTTTATGTACTTTTTAAGAAACTTCCAAATGGTTTTCCAGAATGTTTGGAGTAGATTCCCATCAACAATGTATGATTAATACATATCTATGGATCCTTACAAGAATTTGCAGTTATCACTTTTTTTTTATTAGTCATTATGTAAGTGGGTACTAAAACTTCATTGTAGTTTTAATTTGTATTTCCCTTATACGTTATGAAGTTCAAAATCTTCACATGCTTATTTTCCATGTGTCTATCCTCCTCAGTGAAAGTTCTCTTCAAAAAACTACATATAAGAGGTTGTGAGGGGAAAGGGGGAAAAAAAAAACAAGGAGAGAAACGAATTACAGTAGACGGGATAAAAAGAGAAATGGGGGGGAGGGGGGATAGTAGAGGATGGAAAGATAGCAGAATACAACAGTTACTAGTATGGCATTATGTAAAAATGTGTATGTGTAACGGATGTGATTCTGCAATCTGTATTTGGGGTAAAAATGGGAGTTCATAACTCACTTGAAACTAATGTTTGAAATATGATATGTCAAGAGCCTTGTAATGATTTGAACAACCAATAAAAAAAAAAAGAAATCTACTACTATATACCATGGCATTGAAAAAATGGTATATAAGAAAATCTTCAATAAATACATAAATAAAACATTGGTTCTCAAAGGTTTTTTTTAAAAAAAGAAAGTTCTCTTCAAGATTTTCATCCATTTTCTAATTATAGTTTGACATTTGATCTTTTGAGAGTTCTCTGTATAGTGTAAATAGTGGTTTTTTATTAGACATGTGATGGAAAAATATTTTCTTTTAGTCTAAAACTACATTTTTTTCCCTCTTATCTGAGTCTTTCACAGATAAAAGCATTTAATATTGATGAAGCCCAATGTATTAATTTGCACTCTGAATTATTTTTCTTTGGTTTAAAATCCTGGATGTTTTTGCCTAGCCCAAGATCCATAGATCCCTGGGTGTTCTTATGTTTTTCTCTTCCTTGAAAAGAAAGGTATAGGGCTGGGGTTGGGGCTCAATGGTAGAGTCATTGCCTAGCATGTTTGAAGCACTGGGTTCAATCCTCAGCACCTATATAAATAATAAAGGTCCATCCATATCTCAAAAATATTAAAAAAACAAAAGTATAGTTTTATATTTCACATTTAAATCTGTGATAAATGTTGAATTAACTCATTAACCTGAGTTGGCTTGTTAGTTAGTTTCCTTATTTAACCTGAGGATTTCTGATTGTTTGATGCCATTAGTTTAACGGGCAATCTTTGCTGCACCAAAGTGCTTTAATACATCTGTCAAAAATCATGCAGACATATTCGTGTGTATCTATTCCTGGGTTCTGTGCTCTCTTCCATTGGTCTGTATGTATCACACTGCCATTACCACACAGTCTGTATATTGTAGTTATGTATTAAGACTAAATTGAGCAAATTCCTCCTATTTTATCCATTTTCAAATTCTTTTAAATATTCTGATTCTATAATGGGCACTAACTCTTCACTTGGGACTACAAATGTCTGATCGGTCACTAAAAGCAGGATAAAAAGTTTAGTATTTTTCTTTTCATTTTGTACTTATCTCCTTTAGTAACTTAAAATTTGAGTCAGATTCCTGCTCAATTCTACATGTACACACTTTAATCATTTAAAGATATGGTTTTTAAAACTGGCAATACAAGATTGATTAGCCCTATATTCAAATTAAGGTTTTTTTCACAATTTAAAAGAACATAATATTCAAGACTGTCAACTGCGATTCACTTCTACACTACCGGCATTGTTTCTAGAAGTCTTTAGTCATTGCCTAAATCTTCCAGGAATAGCAGAGCTTTGCACAGTAACCAGTATATAATAAGGATGGTCCCCCAAACCAGGAACATTTATCTCATGGGAAATAAATCATCCCCTGAAATGAAAAGACTTCTCCAGAGCAACCTGACAGAATCAGAACTGAGATAATGATCAATCATACCAGTTTGATTAAGACTGCTTAATTATGCAGACTTCTAGCCCTTTGCCCAATTCTTCCCTATATAAACTTAGAGCTCATTTCAGTATCCCCAAAGATAGGACTGAGGACATTTAATCCTCCCCTTTGCCTTTCCAATATAGCTATACTGAATAAATTCCACTATTGCATTCCACCATAACTTTCAGTATGTGATTTCTGGGTGATAAGACCCAAATAGTTGCAACTTGGAAAAGACAAATACCCTTTGGCCTAGGACTCCAGTAACAGCTTTGGCAAGCCAGCCAGGGAGAAAGCAAACTCTTTGGATATTACCCACTTGAGGCTGGCAGACTACAGACCCCAGACAAGGAGGCAAGATTGAATGGTTCCCAGCCGCTACTAAAATTATTTCCATATCAGAGACTTTGCTTATATTTCTAATTCAGGTTGGCAACAGCTGAATTTTGTCATCATTTGATGAGGAAGAGAAATATGTTTTGGAGCCTGTGGACCCTGAAATATGACCCCTGCATTCTTCTGAGTCTACTGTGTTCTTTTGGAACAATCTGGGCTTCCACTGTTTGACAGGAAAATGTGTGGCATTAACTATCAGAGAAGAGATGGATGGTACATAGAGAAACCAGGGTGTCTATTGTGATTGCAAATCATTAATGTGAGATCATTAATGCCATCTCCTACCCATAGGGAACTCCTGAGCCACTGGATTACAGGTGTGCACCACTGTGCCTGTCGAGGCAAACATTTTTTGATCAGTCTAAAAAGTTTTAATGTTCTTTCTTGCTACTGAGAAGATATTCAAATGGTTTGATAACACTGGACTTAGTTCTATGAGATGATAATTAAAGTACTAAAAAGTATAAAATTCTAATACATAAAAATCAGTTTACAATGGGTAAGATATATGGAAGATACTAACCATTGAAGAAGTTTCAATAAAATAAATCATAATTCGATTAAAAATTATTTATTTTTCTTTAAAATTACCCTCTTCACAACCAGCACTTTCTCCCTAAAATTGCCTGACACACTACAAATAAAATAAATGAAAATCATAGATAAGTAGGCTTAGGAGAGGCAAGTTTCACTCATGAAATTTTAAATCTTCTCTTATTCATACATAAAGAAAAATCTTAAGAATTTACTTTGTGAGTTACTAGGAAATAATTCTATGCACATCTTACAAAAAATGTTAAATAAAAGTTTTGCACATGCAAAAATGTGAATCATCAATGTTTGCTCAATAATAACATGTATTAAAAATGGAATTGATTCTTAAAGTAAATTTTTCTTTTTAATATTTTTCCCATTTTGGGAAAACATGTAGTTGTCCAAGTTTGGTTTTAGAATTCACTGCAATATTCCATTAGAAAATGAAAAGAAAGTATAAATAAATCTCTGATCTATACATGCACAGATATTTTCAATAGATGTACTGACATTATGAATGACAGTGAGACTCTCTTGGGAGGAGGGTGTCTGTGCTGCTAGTTCTACTGCTGTTTAATAGCAGTGATATTTATATTTAATTCCTAGGTGTAGGTAGCCAAAGGGTTAAAGGAAAAAAGGGTGGTGGGGGGGGGTTTCAAGTAACTAAGCCCTGTAATTATAACTCAGTGTTTCTTGAATATTTTTTTGCTTTAAGATGTCAATGTAAATAATATAACAATCAATCATGTTTCAAATGTAAACTTTTAAACAATTTCAAATAAATCAAAAAATCTAACAACACCATTCTAAAATACGAATTCTCCTTCTTCTAACTTCTATTCCTCTTTCCCAGAAGAGAAAAAAATACAGTTATTAATTTTGTTTTATATCTTCCCAAAGCATTCTTTACATAGTGACACACTAATCCTCATGCATGCAGACACATGCATTAACATATTTATAGACAAGGGACTAAAGGGACTATAGCATATACATTATTCTGAATATATTTTGAAATGTAAAGTTATACTCTGAAAATTCCCATATCTTACATATTAGAAAACTTTCATAGTAAAATATAATTAACAAAAATTAATAGTTATTCATAGTAAAATATAATAATGAATTTACTTTTTAGTGTGTTCATTATTACTCAAAAATAATGCAATTTAGAATATACACCAGAAAATGATAGCTGAACTAATCTCTGAAGCTCTCCTAGAGGTGAGAATTGTTTTGTATTTCTACAAACCAGAATTGAATGACATCTTCATGCTTGAGACTTTGAGTAGAGCCAGTAAAAAGGCACTGCTTTACTAGTTAAATTAAATCAGTTTTAGAATAAAAACTAATCTGAATCTGCCCTATGGTAGCTTTAGGGTGTTAAAACAATCAAATGGATTTTAAGTAATTTAAGTGCATCACAGAATGATAGAAACAACATTTATAAGGATACATTAAAATTCAGCAAACAACATCATAAAACCACAATGTCTGACATTTAGTTAAAAATTAGCAGACATTAAAAAAGCAGGAAATATGACCTACAGAAAGATCAAAATGTTATAAAATCAGCAGAGATGTTAATGCACCTACTCTGCTTCAATTGCATATGTTCAGTGAGGTAGAAGAAAATAGGACTATGGTTCTAAAGAGTCAAGAAAAAGCAAGAGAGAAATTTAAAAATAAAAACATTACTTCCACAATAAAATATACAGACAATACAATTAAGAGGATATTAGAAACTTTAGAACATTAATCAGTAAATCATACAGGACATAAAAATATCACAAAAGAAAAACAAATTGAAAAATTGAAAAAAAAATTCCTCCAAATAACTGTGGACAATATGAAGAATTATAACACTGGTTTTATTAGAATGTCTGAGGAGGAAAAGAGAGGACAGAACATTTAATTCACAAGTTATTAACAAAAAAATTTCAAATTTGCTAGGCACAGTGGCACACACCTGTAATTCCAGCAACCCAGGAGGCTAAGGCAGGAAGTTTGTGAGTTTAAAGCCAGTCTCAGCAAAAGCAAGGTACTAAGCAACTGAGTGAGACTCTGTCTCTAAATAAAATACAAAACAGGGCTGGGGATGTGGCTCAGTGGTCAAATGCATGGAGTTCAATCCTCGGTATCTTCCCCCCAAAAGTTCATATTTAATGATTATAACTCTATAGATCTAAATACTTCAACAAATTCCCAAGAGAAAAAAAAAAGTTAACGAAAGTGTGTTAGGCAGGAGTGGTAGTGCACATCTGTAATCCAGCAACTCAGGAGGCTGAGGCAAATAAATAGCAAGTTCAAAGCCAGCCTCATCAACTTAGTGAGACTGTCTCTGAATTCAAAAAAAGTGGGGTGCTAGGGATGTGGCTCAGTAGTTAAGCACCCCTGGGTTTCATCCTGGTACCAATAAATAAATAAATAAATGTTAAGTCACATCATAATTAAATTGTTAAAAACCTATGATAAACAGAAAATTTATAGCCAGGTGAGGTGTTGCACACCTGTAATCCCAGAAACTTGGGAGGCTTAGGCAGGAGGATTGTAAATTTGAGAACAACCTCAGTAACTTAGACTCTATTTCAAAATAAAAAGGGCTGGGAATTTAAGTCTGTGGTAAAAGGCCTCTTGGATGAAGGGTTCAATCTCCAGTACACACACACACACACACACACACACACACACACTACATAAAAAAGAATGATATGGAACAACCAGAGAAAAGAAGAAGGATTTATAAATAAGAGTTCGTACCAAATGTACTCGAAATTGTCCACAAAGGGAAACTTCCCAAGTGTCCATCAATAAGGTAATTACTATTAAAGTTGTGGAATAAAATTAAGCTTCAGATACGACAACGAAATAAAAATCTTTCACGATAAACAAAAACTAAAAGAATTTGCAGCTAGAAAACCAGCGTTGCAAAGCATCTTGAGCAAAACGCTTCACAAGGAAGAAATGGAAAACAATAACCAAAGCCAACAGTGGGAAGTACCTCAGTAAAGACAGACGGAGGGGGGAAAACTAATCATGGTGAAACAAACGCAATTTAAAAAAAAAAAAAAAAAAACGAGATAAATAATCAAATATGGCTGGAAGTACAAACCATATATCAATAGTAACTCTAAACATTAATGGTTTAAACACTCCAATAAAGTGACATAGGCTGGTAACATGGATCAAAAAAACAAATCCAACAATATGCTGCCTCCAGGAGACTCACCTGACTGGAAAAGACATACACAGGCTGAAGGTGAAAGGTTGGGAAAAAATATACCATGCACACGCTCCTCGCAAGCAAGCAGGGGTGGCCATCCTCATATCGAATAAAATCGACTTCAAGACTAAGTTAATCCAAAGGGATAAGGAAGGACATTATATACTGTTAAAAGGAACCATTAAACAACAAGACATAACAATTATCAATATTTATGCACCAAATAATGGCGCTTCAAAGTTTATAAAACAAATTCTCCTCAAGCTCAAGAATCAAATAGACCACAACACAATAATTATGGGTGACTTCAACACACCTCTCTCACCATTGGACAGATCCTCCAAGCAAAAGTTGAATAAAGAAACTATAGACCTCAATACCACAATCAATAACCTAGACTTAACTGACATATATAGAATATACCAACCATCATCGAATGGATATACTTTTTTCTCAGCAGCACATGGATCCTTCTCAAAAATAGACCATATATTATGCCATAGGGCAACCCTCAATAAATATAAAGGGGTAGAGATTATACCATGCATTTTATCTGATCATAATGGATTGAAACTGGAAATTAATGATAAAAGAAGGAAGGGAAAATCCAATATCACATGGAAAATGAACAATATGTTACTGAATGATCAAAGGGTTACAGAAGGCATAAAGGAGGAAATCAAAAAATTCTTAGAGATAAATGAAAATGGAGACACAACCTATCGGAATCTATGGGACACAATGAAAGCAGTTTTAAGAGGGAAATTCATCGCCTGGAGGTCATTCCTCAAAAAAAGGAAAAACCAACAAATAAATGAGCTCACACTTCATCTCAAAGCCCTAGAAAAGGAAGAGCAAAACAATAGCAAATGCAGCAGAAAGCAAGAAATAATTAAAATCAGAGCGGAAATCAATGAAATTGAAACAAAAGAAACTATCAAAAAAATTAACAAAACTAAAAGTTGGTTCTTTGAAAAAATAAACAAGATTGACAAACCTTTAGCCATGCTAACGAAGAGACGAAGAGAGAGAACTCAAATTACTAACATGAGGGATGAAAAAGGCAATATCACAACAGACGCCACAGAAATACAGAAGGCAATTAGAAACTATTTTGAAAACCTATATTCCAATAAAATAGAAGATAGTGAAGACATCAATAAATTTCTTAAGACATATGATTTGCCCAGACTGAGTCAGGAGGACACACATGATTTGAACAGACCAATATCAATGGATGAAATTGAAGAAGTAATCAAAAGACTACCAACCAAGAAAAGCCCAGGACCGGATGGATATACAGCGGAGTTTTACAAAACCTTTAAAGAAGAATTAATACCAATACTTTTCAAGTTATTCCAGGAAATAGAAAAAGAAGGAGTCCTTCCAAATTCATTCTATGAGGCCAACATCACA
Organism: Ictidomys tridecemlineatus; assembly: GCF_052094955.1. NCBI lineage: Eukaryota > Metazoa > Chordata > Mammalia > Rodentia > Sciuridae > Ictidomys > Ictidomys tridecemlineatus. The sequence goes on along the minus strand of NC_135485.1, from coordinate 143,506,581 downwards.
TTGATTCCGAAACCAGACAAAGACACATCAAAGAAAGAAAACTACAGACCAATATCTCTGATGAACCTAGATGCAAAAATCCTCAATAAAATTCTGGCGAATCGGATACAAAGACACATCAAAAAAATTGTGCACCATGATCAAGTAGGATTCATCCCTGAGATGCAGGGATGGTTCAATATACGGAAATCAATAAATGTTATTCACCATATCAATAGACTTAAAGATAAGAACCATATGATCATCTCGATAGACGCAGAAAAAGCATTCGACAAAGTACAGCATCCCTTTATGTTCAAAACATTAGAAAAACTAGGGATAACAGGAACTTACCTTGATATTGTAAAAGCTATTTACACTAAGCCCCAGGCTAGCATCATTCTGAATGGAGAAAAATTGAAGGCATTCCCCTTAAAATCAGGAACAAGACAGGGATGCCCTCTATCACCACTTCTATTCAATATAGTTCTCGAAACACTGGCCAGAGCAATTAGACAGACGAAAGAAATTAAAGGCATAAAAATTGGAAAGGAAGAACTTAAATTATCACTATTTGCAGATGACATGATTCTATACTTAGAAGACCCAAAATGGTCTACAAAAAAACTACTAGAACTAATAAATGAATTCAGCAAAGTGGCAGGATATAAAATCAACACGCACAAATCAAAGGCATTTCTGTATATCAGCAACAAAACCTCTGAAATGGAAATAAGGAAAACCACTCCATTCACAATATCCTCAAAAAAAATAAAATACTTGGGAATCAACCTAACAAAAGAGGTGAAAGATTTATACAATGAAAACTACAGATCCCTAAAAAGAGAAGTAGAAGAAGATCTTAGAAGATGGAAAGATATACCCTGTTCATGGATAGGCAGAACTAACATCATCAAAATGGCGATATTACCAAAAGTCCTCTATAGGTTTAATGCAATGCCAATCAAAATTCCAATGGCATTGCTTGTAGAAATAGATAAAGCAATTATGAAATTCATATGGAAAAATAAAAGACCCAGAATAGCAAAAGCAATTCTAAGCAGAAAGTGTGAATCAGGTGGTATAGCAATACCAGATTTCAAACTATACTACAGAGCAATAGTAACAAAAACAGCATGGTACTGGTACCAAAACAGGCAGGTGGACCAATGGTACAGAATAGAGGATACAGAGACTAATCCACAAAGTTACAACTATCTTATATTCGATAAAGGGGCTAAAAGCATGCAATGGAGGAAGGATAGCATTTTCAACAAATGGTGTTGGGAAAACTGGAAATCCATATGCAACAAAATGAAACTGAATCCCTTCCTCTCGCCATGCACAAAAGTTAACTCTAAATGGATCAAGGACCTTGATATCAAATCAGAGACTCTGCGTATGATAGAAGAAAAAGTTGGCTACGATCTACATATTGTGGGATCAGGCTCCAAATTCCTTAACAGGACACCCATAGCACAAGAGTTAATAGCAAGAATCAACAAATGGGACTTACTTAAACTAAAAAGTTTTTTCACAGCAAGAGAAACAATAAGAGAAGTAAATCGGGAGCCTACATCATGGGAACAAATTTTTACCCCTCACACTTCAGATAGAGCCTTCATATCCAGAGTTTACAAAGAACTCAAAAAATTAGACAATAAGACAACAAATAACCCAATCAACAAATGGGCCAAGGACCTGAACAGACACTTCTCAGAGGAGGACATACAATCAATCAACAAGTACATGAAAAAATGCTCACCATCTCTAGCAGTCAGAGAAATGCAAATCAAAACTACCCTAAGATACCATCTCACTCCAGTAAGATTGGCAGCCATTATGAAGTCAAACAATAACAAGTGCTGGAGAGGATGTGGGGAAAAGGGTACACTTGTACATTGCTGGTGGGACTGCAAATTGGTTTGGCCAATTTGGAAAGCAGTATGGAGATTCCTGGGAAAGCTAGGAATGGAACCACCATTTGACCCAGTTATTGCCCTTCTTGGTCTATTCCCTGAAGACCTTAAAAGAGCGTACTACAGGGATACTGCCACATCGATGTTCACAGCAGCACAATTCACAATAGCTAGACTGTGGAACCAACCCAGATGCCCTTCAATGGATGAATGGATTAAAAAAATGTGGCATTTATACACTATGGAGTATTACGCAGCACTAAAAAATGTCAAAATCATGGAATTTGCAGGGAAATGGATGGCATTAGAGCAGATTATGCTCAGTGAAGCTAGCCAATCCCTAAAAAACAAATACCAAATGTCTTCTTTGATATAATGAGAGCAACTAAGAATAGAGTAGGGAGGAAGAGCAGGAAGAAAAGATTGACATTAAACAGAGGCACGAGATGGGAGGGAAAGAGAGAGAAAAGGGGAATTGCATGGAAATGGAAAGAGACCCTCATTGTTATAAAAAACTACATAAAAGAGGTTGTGAGGGGAATTGGAAGAAAAATAAGGAGAGAAATGAATTACAGTTGATGGGATAGAAAGAGAAGATGGGGGGGAGGGGGATAGTAGAGGATAGGAAAGGTAGCAGAATACATCAGTCACTAGTATGGCATTATGTAAAAATGTGAATGTGTAACCTATGTGATTCTGCAATCTGTATTTGGGGTAAAAATGGGAGTTCATAACTCACTTGAAACTATTGTTCGAAGTATAATATGTCAAGAGCTTTGTAATGTTGTGAACAACCAATAAAAAAAAAAGTTGTGGAATATCATGCAATGGAATATTACCTTGTGGTGAAAGGGAATGGAATATTGGTACATGAAACAATATGAATAAATTCTGAAATAAATAAGGTGAAAACATATTAAATAGAGTGGAAGTAGTTCAAAGGTAGAAAAAAAACTACCCAGAAGTGTGAAAAAACTCTTTGGGGTGATATGAATTTCCATATTTTTAGTGGGGTTTTCATAGGTATAAACTAGATTTATACATATGTGAAAGGTATCAAACTAAATACTTCAAATAAGTCATAGTTCATGACATTCCAACTCAATAAAAAATTTTAATGCCATCAAAAAGATACAACTGTACAGCAAAAAAAGGATATCCTAAATTAGATATGTTTCCATCTCTAGAACCTCAGAAAAAGGCAAACCTGCAGTTCAAAAACCAGCTCACTGGCTGTCAGAGGCCGAGATAAAAAGTGGCCAAATGGATGCACAGAACTTTCTGGAAAGATAAAATATTTTTATGCCTTGATTGTGGTGGTGATATATATAACTTCAGACATTTTTCAAAATTATTTGAATCATATACTTAAAATGCTAAATTTAATTTCATGTTAATTTTTCCAGAATAAAAGTGATTTGAAAAACAAATTGATTTCTACATGTTTTCTCAGACTTTTACACAGAAAAAAGAAAGAGAAGATTCCAGTATGAGTTAGTTTTAAAACAGTTTTAAATTGTTAGGATTTTAAAAAAGTTATTCCAAAATAGAGCAGATCTTTTAGTAATAGTTTGCTTAAAAAAATAAAAGTAGTCATAGTTGCATTTTTTTCTTTATCATTTTAAGTATAGTATGTTTTTTAAAAAAAGGTCATATTTTGAGTATAGGAGCAAAATGAATTGGAACATGAGTAAAAACTGACTAGGATGTGAAATTGATTCAACCTGGTGCTCACTCAGAGCAGGTACCACGTCTTCTTTATTCAAACATCATCATAAAAGACAAATTCCACAGGGTGGGCAGAATCAGCTTAGGGGGAGAAAGATTATTTGGTATGCACTTTGGCAAGATATAGTAGCATTGTACAATAACACCATCTATAAAACTGCTCAGTGGTATTTATAAGGAAGAATGTCTGCCACTTTAAATCATGTTATACACTGCTTTTAAAAATGCTATACAGCTCCTCTTTCAGAAACTGCCCAACAGATGCTTTTTATTTATATTTTGTCCACGTACAATATTTCATTCATTCTTAATTAAATGTTTACATGACTCTAAGTTAACTTGAAATTACATGTTTTATTTGAATTCTGAGAGCAGGGAATGCCTCGTCTCCTCACGGTACAGTGTAAAAGGCAAATTATTCCAGAATCCTGTCTAGTGAAACAAACTGTTCTGAACAAAGCATTTTATTAACACCTGTTGAGTGCTATGCTTAGCAATTAAAATTCTCTAGTTCTTTGGGATTATAAATAAGTACAATGATTGTTTTAGACCTGTCTTCAACAAAAGGTTATTTTTGTAAGTTATTTTGGACACTAAACAA